>NW_008825271.1:1640459-1690157 GCF_000699105.1 Pygoscelis adeliae
TAAAATGGAACAGAGATGTTCGTTTCATTGGGTTTTAATTTTAGTGGCAAGCTTTTGTCTTCTCTCCAGTTTGGAAAATGTTACTTTTCCTCACGTGCAGAATTCTGATGTGTGTAATCAAAGTTCAGCTCATTCTACTTGCATAACTTGTAATCATTCCCTTGAAGGAGGTGAACACCGATACTACTCCTTGTATGCTTGAATAGTAAACCATTGGAATCTTTGCCATCATTTTCTGCTTTTGTTTACTTATTTATTTCTATTTTAGCATGTAATTCCTTGACTATAGACTTTTTCATCAGCTTTTCAGGCATCCATTCCACTGGAGCTTGGTGGAGGAAAGCCACAAAAGACTTAGCAAGTATTAATAAGCAAACCTGTAGCGCTTGCAACCCCTGCAGTTTGGAACTAGCACAACATGATTAATTAGAAACAGTTGGGCATTGCAACAAGCCCCTATCTATCAATATAGTTGGGTTAGCTCTCCGATATGAGGATTTTTTGTAGCTGAAAATCTCCTCTGAGCTGATTTGTGTAACTACTCTAGGTTGCTTTTGGAAGAAAAGTGATTTTCCACCATCTATGCCATAAAAGCATAACTTCACACACTTCCCCTTCTCTTGTAAACCAAGAACACCAACAAAGCCAAAAATAAACAGTGCACATGATAGAAAGATGAGGAAAAAAATGAGAAATTTCTTTTCACATTTTGTTCGCCTAATAAAACTATGACTTCTATTAGTTGCCAGCTATGCCTTATGATTGGTCTGAAGACTAAGAGCTTTTTAAAGATTAATGGAATAATTAATCAAATCCATCTGCTCTATCGTAAATGTCTATTAAAAAAAAGCCAAAGCTTCCCCTTTCAAATTTTATATTTTTATCACCTACATATATGGCATATTAACATCTATTTCTTGCTGGAGATAAAGACATAAAACAATAGACTGTTTTAGTGTCCCATAACAGCACAGACATGAATTACTACTAATGTGACTTACTGTTCATGGTCCAAAATAAATTCTAAATTATTATATTCAAAGCTGTCTTCACTTATTGTTGTTTTTAACCACCATCATATGAATTGGCTTTTATTATTTGAGATCATTCATAGACCAATAACACTTTTATACCTATCCTCCCTTATGTAAAAATCCTTTTCATAGTAATTTTGAACTTCTTTACTGTCTCAATGAGTATCATTAAATTCAATGAGACCACATATTCAGTTAGGTGTTATTTGGTGTAAACAGAATGTTAGGCTTCAGTTCCAGATTTTCCTTGTTTCTCTACATATACTGTGTTCATCAAGATCAGATTTTTATCTTCTTTTTGGTCCTTCCCTGTTCCCACACGTACTTGTCCTCCTTGGACTCCAAGAGAAACAGTTTCAAAACCAGAAAAATTATAGTGCATGTTTATAACAATGAGCAATGTCACTGGAACAAACACTTTGTAAACTGATGGGTTAAGACCAGGAAGACTGATTTTTTTTCAGATGAAATTTCATTTGCCACAATTTGTATGCACTCCTCTTTGTTGTTGGTTTTTTTTTTTTTCTTTTGCAATAGGATTTGATTTGCTGTGCCATGCTAGGGACCCATGTGTCTATGTCACACCTTGAATGGGCAGTGAACTTCACACCAGGTGCCGGTTCTGGTTGGCGGTGCCCATACAGAGGGAACAAGTTGCCTGAAGACCATATCTCCACATTGTAAATAGCTCTTGCACGCAAAATCAGCCGCAGTTACACCAGTAGGAAAGTCAGTGCAAACACATGCTCAAACACAGTAAGACTCAGACACACACGGCAAAACTGCCACTGCAGGATGAAACTCTTGGGAACATGAGGTTGCTTTGGGGTTACTTTGGCTTAGTACCAGAGGTATATTCTTGCTTAAAAAACTGTCAGAATTCTGCTTTTTAAATGACACAAATGGAGATGGGGCACCTGCAACAGTTTTTCCACTGTTTCTCAGAATTTTCTTTCCAAGTTTCAAATGCTGAATTGATTCATCCAATTCAATTGTCAAAGTGTGTTGGCTACAAAATTTCCTTAACAAAAATGAAACAGCATGTAGCCTTTGTTCCACTATCTATTTCTAGAGAAAAAAAGTAAGTCTCATGTTCAATAATAAAGTCACAGGGAAGTTGGGAAGTAACTTTTTTTCTTTTTCCTTTCTTTTCCTTAAAAAAAAAAAAAAATCACAGGCTTATATAAGAAATTACCCTGGAAAATACATAGCACATCAAGAGCTGTGGCAACGTCATTTATAAACCAGAACTCTAGAAGAGAAAATAGTATTGCATTACCACTGTTTATATATAAAAATGATTATTAATAAGAAATCATGAAATATGTTTGTTGGAAATTCAGCTGATGACATTTGAATTACAGAATGTGCATTACAAGAATTCATAATACAAGAAGAGAAGGCAGTGACTAAACAGGTTGGCAAATTATTTTCAATCTACAGATAAATCTGCTGATTGATATTTTTGGGAAGGTGAAAGACAACAGCGTCTATCATACATAAAGTTCTTCAGCTTTTCATCTGAAACAACACATTATCCCCCCACAAAAGAAAACTGAAAAACAGTATTCTGTGAAGGCTGATAACAATAACTCACACAAATGTCAACGGTGTTTCTGCTCAATGCTGCTCTGACTCACAACCATGAGAAAAAGTTCTAATGGCATGGAGCTGTGAAACCTGAAACACTGGTTGTGAACGCAGAGATTAAAAACTAGCAAGGTTTTCTGCGGGGTTACAGAAAAGTACAAACTCAGAACCTGCTGAAAGAGCTTCTCAAGTGATAACACATCATATTCATAACAATGCAATAATAATGCCACAGATAAGAAATCCTGAAAGAAACAACTGTTTTCTATATAACACAAAGCTGCTGAACAAGAAATGGTTAGGAAATTTATGCACTGAAAATAATCAGCTGTAAGGTCAATGTAACAGAGCAGTAAGACACTTTAAGTTCAGTGGAATTAGAAATACCCATTTCAGGTACTTTAGTGTGTGCTTTTTAGATTTCCTAAATTCAGCATTTAATGTGGTTACTACTGGTAGGTATAACTGGTTTTTATTGGAGAGATTATTAAAAATGTGCATTTAAGTGCACCCTCCCCAGTAATGATATTGTGTGCAATGTAATGTTTATTTTGGAAGACTACGCCTTGAGTTTCTACGGGGCTAGGCTGGGCAGGATGAACACACTGCCAAATTTGTAACTCTTTATGTGGAAAATGAGACAAACCCAGCAGACTGGGGTTTTGCTATAGCAAATAATCATTTCTCATGAAGGAGTTTTATGAAAAATTTGCATTAGTGCACATGAATATGGAGTACTTCACGCTTTCCAAACACACTCTGTTTAGCTCTAATGCCTATACCAAAATGATCACTTCCTTCTCTTTCAGTATAATTTCCACCTGCATTCGTCGTTCTGTGATTAGAGACAGGAACAAATACAATGTAAATCATATCAATCCCACTGCATTAAGCATACTATACAATAATAATAATAAAAAGAGATAAAAGGAAACAGGAATGGCAAGACTTTGAGAAGTCATTTGATCTGTGTGCCTAGGAAGGGTCATTGGTGCTTAAATCATACTCAATACTGCTAATTTTTTTACTGGAAGCTCTCAGTAGAGCTCCACAGTCTTTGAATGACTCCTCCCACGTTGGTAGGAATTTGCCAGTGTTATGAACATGTTTTCTTGTTTGCTGGGATTATTCAGTATTTGGAACTATCATTTTCTACTGAAAGCTTCTCTGGATAAAGACTTTCTCTCTTACTTCCCAGAGTACCGACAAAGCTTTCACTTAAAACGTTTTATCTCAACAAGAAGATGCTGCCACTACAGCTCCCCACCACCAGCAGTTCTTCTTGTGCCTTTAGTAAAAACTAAATTTTATGGTCTTTGGAAGTAATGTAAAAGGAAGCCGTTACCCTCATTCTGTATCATGTGCTCTTCTTCCCCAATACCTGAAGCCTTTATATAGTTTGCTTAGGCATATCACACAGGGACTATCTACTTCTCTCTTTAAATAGAAAACGTGAGCAACTCATTTCTTTCATGACTGAGGGCAATTATGAAGGCACCAGAAAGCAAATTAGATAGTACATGTTTAGACCTCAGATATAAAATAGATCAAAGTAATTTAACCATTCCACATTTCAAAACAAATAGCATTCAACTATTTGATGCTGCCTTCATAAGAAATCACTGGACTAGTGATATTTTCTGATGAAATCTTTATTTTCATTTCCCAACCTATTTAAAAGCCTCATAAGGAATAAGCTCATATAGCTCCAGTGAATTCATGATGCTCCACCAAACTTACACAGAGGAGAATCTATCTGGGCCACAATTTTGTGGTGACATTACCAACAGTTTGAAGACCAAAGCCTATGAAAATTTCTAAAAATTCCAAAATTTTATCAGCTTCACAAAGCATATTGAGTTAGGATAGCACCTGGCCTTTGACAATGCACACAATATAAAGAAGGAGCTTATTTATGTACCCTACCTATCACATCTGAGGGTCTTGAAACGAGGCCATTTTCAGTAGCCAGTAACAAGCAGTGTTTATATGGCTATATACATATTTATAATTTGCAGAAAAAACTATGGTCAGTCTTGTCTTATATTAACCTATCTTAAGGTGATTGCTGACTACCATCTGCTCAAATACTGGGACTCACATCCACAGAATTTCTTTCATTTCCTTTAATGGAAGAAGGAATTAGCCTCCAAGAAGAAATAAAGATAAGGATGTTCAAGGCAAATTCTGAAGAAAAAGAATTCCACACAAGAAGGTAGAATTTTGTTTCAACTTACTAATTAATCCTGTAATGCAGACCTTAAACACGAACCACCTGGAGCAAAGAGACAGAGTTTTCTGCACTAAGATTTCATTTCAGGTACATGGGACAAATGCAGGACAACATGTGACCCCACAAAAATTCATACTACCAGCAGAATAAGGTGAAAAAAAAAATGAAAGCAACAATTGTTTGACAATTAAAACATGATTCTAGAGATACTCCTTCATTTCACATCTATGGAAAACCCCTTGAATTCCCACCCCACACTTCATACCCAGCCATCTGTGACTGCCCAGAGCTGCAACTAAATATGCCACCTTAATAAATCAATCATCAATATGATGATAAAAGCAATTAATACTATCCATACAGACCACCATGCTACATATGAATTAGTTTTACTCTAAATATTGCTTTAGTTCTCTTGATTTGTACAAAATTGTTTTTCCTTTAGTATCCCACCTAATACTATTGATAAAGAAGTCAGTCACTGACATGGTGATTTGTACTGGATTATATAAATGAAGGTTTTCTCCTTATCTCTCTTTTTTTTGTTTTGTTTTTGTTTTAATGTTCTATGTGAGATGTGTGCTTATACGGAGGAATGTGTGTGCGCTCCTGTAATATGCAGGGAGGGAGACAATCTTGCTAGCAGCTGACAAAGACCCAAAGGAGAAGATTCATCATACACACAGGCTGCATAAACAGGGATGTCACCTATGATCTGATACATTTCATGGGATGAACACTGACAATGATATAGTCAAGTTGCTAAGGTTATGTCAGTTCTTCAAATGTGATGAACATTTTTGTGTTCCTACTGGCAAGATGGCTAACAATTCTCAGATAATTCTTCTTTTTTCATTCCAGTAACAACTGGCACTTTTTCTCTCCTCAGTGTTGTATGTTCAGTTGTTTGTTTATTGTTATTGCTAAACAAACCAAAAAAAGAGTGCCAGCTGAAAAAGAGGATATAATGTTTGATATTAAGTACTGCAAATAGGGAATTATCCCAGTAGAGTGGTGTTGAAACAGCACATTTCAGATGCAACCATAAGAACAAGCTGACAAACTGCAAGTCCTACATATGAGAACAAAAATACACTGAACAGAATGTTATTTTTATATATGTATGCATGTGTAGATGTGTACGTATACACACAAGAGAGACCTTATTCACAGTAAGTATCACAGATCTGGAAATAATTATTTTATGAAGCTATAGTACATGCTGAAAGAAGTGCTAGATTTCTTCCTGTGTATTCTTATAAAGAAATTTTTTATTTAAAAATCCTAGGGTTTTACCAGGCAGACTGCACATTAGTCCCTCATACTTACATGTACATTGCAGCTTCCCATGCTGGAAACCTTTGGTAAAAATACTTTTTTCTTATAGGTATGCTGTGATTTTTGAATCCTCATACAATCTGTCAAAGCAGAACCACTTCCCATAAGAACACTCAGCAGCAACTATCTTCTGGCAACTGAGATCTGTGACCTCTGACTACCAAGCAGCTTCAGTGACACACTGCCATGACTGGGGCTCTGTTTCACAGGAAGCTCCAGCATGCTACTTCTGGGCAGTTTGATGCTGAACCTGTTTGCAGAAGTGATTTTTTTTTTCTTTGAAATGACAAAAAGGTTTTTCACTTTCACCTCTCCTGAAAGTGGATGACAGACATTTGGCCAACCACCTTGCAAAAACTTGAAATAGTATATTCACACATTACAGAAATCAGAAAAGCCAAAATAGAAGACAAGATAGTTTAATTTTGAATTAATTTTCAGAAGAGTGGCACAAAGTGGGAAGACTCAATTGAGGGTATGATTTCATATATTGAGTGTGATGAGTGGAAATTAAAAGCAACAGGAATATATTTAAGAAGATGAGACATGCAGAAAGTAAGGGATTGTCCAGGAGAGTGGAAAGCAAGTGGGTGTTTTAGATTGGCATTTGTATAGTGGATATATAATGTAGGAGAGTGCGTAAGTACTGCTAAGGCAGCAGTCACGGAGGATAAGACAAGGAGAACTCATGAAGAAACACTTGGGGACATCATAATGGACTTAAGCTAGGAGGAGGTGATCTCACATTGTCAATCACAGAAAAGTGAATGAACAGAAAACAGGAACAAAAGCATGCCAAGACAGTAATCACAGCTTCAAGATAAAGAGCTGAGCTTTTACGATCATAAATGTTCATTTTGGGGGAAACTTTCAAACTATGTCGGTCCATAGGCATCTCCTATCTAGTATCAAGTACTACAAATAACGCATTGATGCAGAGAAGGTGTTCAGAGACTGTATGTGATTTTAGATTAAAAATCTTTTGTACTGTAAGAAAAGGATTGCATTTGCGTTGTATACCAAAAGCTGCAATTATGCAGATAGCACAATTCAATACATTATCCTTAGAGCTCTTCATACAGAGTTTGGAATATAGAGTTTCTCTGTGAAGATCAACGTGACAGTGAGTTATCACCAGATACACTGCATGGAACATCAAATGGTACAGTACAGATACTGTGTTTTTCATATAGCAATAGCTGCACTTTGTTCTTAAAATATCCTGGAAAATGCACATTGCTGTTGCAAAACACTGCTCAGAAATTCACAGATATGTTTTTTCTCAGACCGTCCTTTAAAATGTGTAAATTTGCGGCAAACATTAACGGATGCTGTACCTCCTGTAAAGCTAATCTGCGGGATTACCAGATGTTGCTTACTTCAAAGGGACTCTGTGATTCAGAGAAGACCCTAGCAGAATGTTATGTAAATGAGTTATTAAGAAAATGGACACTAAAATTAATGAAATGAATGCAGGAAAAAAAAAACCCAAAACATTTTAAGAGTGCTAATTCTAGGCTAGCATTGCATCTGGGATTAAAGATGAGACTGCTTTAGTAACAGATTTTTAGTGAAAATCTCATTGTAGGTTAGGGGTTTCGTATTTAAATCCTCATCTCACTCAAAAACTGAGCTCAAAAGTTCAACTCAAACCTAGTCTTGCTCTCCAAACAGTTTGTGTTAAAAGATAGCAACTGGATTCAGTAGTTCAAAGGCGGTGTTTTGTTGCAAAGGCATGGCTGTTGGGGAATGAGTTTTCAGAAGAAAAACAATGGACTGGAACGAAGGCCTAACACACTGCCTTGGCAGCTTGATTAGCCATGAGATCTTGAGCAGTAATCAATTGCTGCTTTGTAATGATTCTTATTAGTACCCTGTTCAGGTTCCAGCCTCACTCAAAACTAATAAGATGCAAATTTACCTGTGACTTTCTATATGTAACTATAATTGTGCAAAACACTGTTCCCCTTTACCTTGTTTAATTACATTAGAAGATTAAAGTTATACGCTATTTTCAATTCTGTGTAGCTTTATGCATGAGCAGAAATGTATCAATCTGTGAATTAAGCAAATGCTTGAACATCTAATTGAATAATTTAGGGGAAAAAAGAGCCAGGACAGAGAAAGAGGGGTTCTCTCGTTAATAGTGTTCTCATAGTTAGAGAATTGGTATCTTCTAACTGAATTAAGAGCTAAGTTCATCCAACCAAGCTGGTCTTGCTCCAAAATAAAGGAGGTAAACGATTAGGAAAACAAGATCAGGAGTACTGTAGCTTGAGTTTGGCAATTGGAAGTAAATGTCACCTGAGCTGGTGGTCAAACAAAGAGCTCGATTTGCAAATTTGATTTAGTCTTCAACTGAGGAGGAAGACATTTCTGGGGCATTAGAAACAGCCAAAAGTGGCTTGGGGAAAGTGAAGACTGATTGTTTCCTAAAAAGATAGAAGCCTTTCGTGCAGAGGAAAAATTTCCAGCAATTGTTTTTTCCCCGTTTATTTCTCCAAATGTTTGGCACGTCTTACTGCTGTTGTTCTAAATTCTTTCTCTTTTTCTGCTCTCTCCTTCCCCAGAAAAATATAATCTCTTGAACTTACAGATTCAAGTGTATTTAGGGATGCTCCAGATTTTTAGTACCTCTACACTAAAGAAAGCTACAATTACTTATTTCCCAATTTCCCAACCCCAGTTCTCCTTTAACTCCTAAGGGGTATAAAAAATTTTAAATGTGGTCAAACCACTGACTGCTTACCACCATTGCTAATGTACCTTCCCTATTAGAAGTTACTAAAAATAGAGCCTATACAGCAAAAGGAAAACACACATTTATGATTTCAAAACACCAGGTCAGTGCTGCTTCTGAATGTCATCTGGAAAATGTGAAGGGCATACGCTGCGCTAAGGGACATGTTGCTGGACAAAGATTACTGCAAACAGGTGACGAAGTGAAAAAGCACAGACGACTGAGTCGGAGATAAAGTAGGTGTGCTAGCATCTGCTAACCTTGTAACGCTAAAGCACCAACAGACTATTTCTAAAGAAAATTAACGTGACATAATAAACCATCTGCTTAATGGGAAGACTAAATGCAGTCTTTTGCCATACGAAACAAAAACATTATACGCAAGGTGAAAGAGCAGGCAAGCTGCTGGCAGCAAATCTAAATCTGTAAGATGTGCAAATAAGCAATTTATTAAACACAATTTATAACTAGATAGAAAAAGCCAATGAATTCCACAGATTTTTATGGAGATATCCATACACATAACTGTAATGTTCATATTTAAATAATCTCAGGCATCTGCTAAAAAATTATCTTTTCAAAGGTAATGAACACTGAAAACATGAAAAAGAGGGAGCTGTTTTCTTGCAAGAAACAAAAAGGCCATTAAGTAATTAAATATAGACACTGATTTGACTGTGGGTTTTTATAAACTATTCTGTGATCATCCAGTTCTGGTACTAAAAGCAGCATTTTGGGAAGCAGAGAAGAAAACACAGACTACTTAATAGAGAAGGCCACAATACTTATAAACAGAATCCGTCTCCTTAGCCAAAAAAACCAAAAAAAAACAAAATACTGACCGTGTAGAAGGACGATGTATTCATTATGTTGGGCATAGCAAGACCAGGGTTTCACAAGGGGACCCTATGCACACCACATACACAGGTGAAGTACATAAAGGTTTTGCAGTTCACCATACTGTTGCATTACATCTCTTTACAGAAAGAAGGGGACTGGCAGAGCAGGATGGAGTTTAAGTTAAAAGTGTGATATAATTTTGGTCCAGGTTTCAATACCTGAGATTTAACATCTGTAAGACATTCTGTCTCGGAGAATACTTCTGAATCTATGGGAAAAAAACCCCACAAACCAACAGCTTTGTGTTTCCTTTTAATTTATGATTTATTACTGTCTTCTATAACACATTCATTAGAGCTGCCCTAAGCCATTTATTTCTCATGTGCAAAGGGCAGTAAAAGACAGAAAAAATAACTCAAAGAATAAACAGCCTCACTGCTTGGGCACCATCACCAGATATACTGTACTGAAGTGCCACACTATGGATATTAAAAACAGGCTGATGCATAGAAATACAGAATTCGGTGCGAAAGACTGGATCTAGTACATGCACTGTCAGCAATAATCCACTGCTTTGGCACAATAAGAGAATTTCCATGCACATCCTAGATAGAATCATGCAATATCTCTAAGGACAGAAAAGTCTTCTTTCTAGAAGCTAAGTCGAACACAGGGATTTAAAGCACAGGTTAGGACATTACCCACTGCAATAATCTCAGCTGTGTGAATAGTGAACTTCCTGGTCTAATTGCTAAATTAGCTTTTTTTTGGGGTGTTTGTTTTTTAAATTAAAAAACACAAAAACCAAACAAAAACCAAAAAATGTTGCTTTCCACTTATTTTTTTTAAATAAAATATGAAGTGGAATATTTTTATTTCCATACAACGTTGGCTTCTCTTTTTGACCTGACTGTATTCACTGAATTTGATCGAACTTCATGAACTGAATATTAGCTGAACTTGTTCATTGACATTTTGTCAAGTTCTACTTCTTATAGGACTTTTATATTAAGTTAGATAATTTGCTGAGAAAGAGGCATGCTTCTCGCAGTATTTTCTGATCCTTCCTCCCCCAACTAAATCCCCACTTCTGTCAAGATGCTGAGTTGCACTGCTATTACGTAAACTTTTTGTAGGTATTTTTAATAATGACTTTTATAAAGTCAGTTCATTTTTTCTGAGCTGTTGTGCATTAGAAGTGACACATGCCTTGTTTACCTTCATTCTTCCGAAAACATATTTGTTTAACCAGCATTAGTTCTTTTCTGATACATGGTTAATTCTTAAAATTAAATAGGTATACAAATATTTGTCCACAAGTACTTACTACTGCAAATGAGGAACTTTTCAAGTAAAAGCAGTCAAAATAAAGACTGAGTATTTGTTACCACCACATCTCTATCTGCAGATAGCTGAATTATTTGAATGAAATTAAATAAAAGTTTATACAAAAGTATTATAATTATCAGTTGCTTATTTGTTTTTAATGGTCAACACAGGTCTTCTATTTCAGGTGTCCCTTGGCATAAAAATAATGAAGATTTACTGTTTGATGGATATGATGTGATGCAATTTAGTAATGACTTGTTCTCATCTAGAAAAACACTTAGAGTCTTAATCTGAAGCATTTTAGCAACTGTCATTGACTTCAGCAAGACTACTTACGTGCTTAAGATTACAGTGGTATTAAGAATGGATGAACTGCAAACTTCCACTGATTTTTTTCTTCACAGAAAACGAAACCAAAATGTATGTTCTTCCTAAAACTGCAAGACCTGTTTTCAAAACTTGGAACTCTTGTTATTGCTTCTAATTGATGGAGAAAAAAAATCAGAAAAAGATATAGAAAACCTACAGCTTGCCTAAGAGTTTTCACTGTGCTGAACCACTGTTATGCCATAAGATAGAATTCAGCTCTTCCTAAATTAAACTTCTGTCAGTGACAGCTCATAAAGAAGGCAAAATCCTTTGATTCCTCTGTAATACAGGAAAAGAAACCTGCAATTCCCTGTCCTTCATACTGATAATTCTTTAAGCTGTTTGTATAAATTGACATTTGACTGAATTCCACATTAGATAAGTTAGCTGAAAAACAGGGCCAAATCAAAAGCACTAAAACTCTCTTTGTCAACATTTACCATTTACTTATCATGCCAGAACAGTTCACCTATGGCTTTTCCCATTCCCTGTATATTTATTGGTCTGCATGTAGATTATGTAAGAACATTTTCATGTCCTATTCACAAGAGGAGAATGTACTGTAGCAATTTCTGTATCTAATGATTGCAGTAGGTGTACCATTATTATGCCCTTAGTTCCCAAGCCTCCCTCTGGCATTTTTAAAAACTGCTACTGCTAGTAACCAAAACTCTCTTATGCGTTACTGGCGCAGCATTCATTTATGGCATAACTTTTTAGAGCAGATTAGCTCCAAATGACATGGCAAAATCCATTATCCTAGTGCTCTTGCAGAGAGGCACAGAAAGCTCCTTCCACGGATATCTTGTTACCCTTTCAAAGTCTAGGAGCACTAGCTCAAGCAGGTAGCTAAGCTAAGCTACCTGCATAAAACCGGTAGGGGAACTGAAAACTATTCTCCACAGTTGAAATGCTCATTATTGCCCACAGAAATGCCTTACCTGATATTTTGTTCAGTATCCCCACTACCACCTGTTTGGACTACGGCTTGCTGATTTGTATGTTAAAGAGCTCTTCCCAGTCTCCCTTGTTTCCTTGCTAAATACAACCCTTGCCATGATTTAAAGAGGCACCAAATAAATAAATGTTAGAACAATAAAAGAACATAAAAATTAACTTCTTGGTGAATGATACTTGGGGAAAGGCAGAACGTGTATTTGCAGTGACAGAAAATTATTTAATGTATTACTGGTGATATATGTTTGAGTGGAACGGTTCCACTGCTCGGCACCATTATGGCAAATAGAACTGCGTCCAAAACACCGAAGAAAAGGCAAACATATTACTTGTTACTGCACTGCTAAAGACTCATTGGAGCATATGAAACTGTAGAGTAACAGCTAAAGAGTAGCACGCTGTCATGCTTAGTGTGTCATACTTTCTCCTTCCTCATATATTAAAAATATATTTGTCAGAGTTGGCCATGACTTCATGAAAATATAGTTTCACTTTTCCCTATCATTTCGTAACAAAGATGCAAGCAAAAAGGGGACAAATTTATTAGTTAATATACGGAAATATTTAAACTATAAATCTGTCATGATTCAGATATGTAAATTCACTCCTTCCCATATTCTCCCATTCCCTCCACAATCCACAACTTTTCTGAGCCTGTCAAATCATCCTTTTGTCCTCTAAAGTATTCTGGAACAATATCTTCTGATGACAGTGACATTTAGTGATGACAGTAAAGCTGATAAACTGATTATTGGGTTGATATCATTTCCTATTCTCCTCCCGCACTTGTATAAAGCTGGAATAAAGAAAGTCTAGTACCTGCACTGCATTAAGCAGTCCTTTTAGCCTTCCCTGTAATATTAGTCTCAGTAAAACTGAGCCATCTGCAGACTGAAGAAAAATGACGCTACCGTGAACTGTTGTTTCTTGTCCACATGAAAGTACGCTCATGTCTACGCTGTATCAAGGAAAACATTGTGCTGCTGATATCGTACTTCATGAGCAAAAGATTCAAAGCTGATTCTGCTATTTATAATGTACACGTTGGTTATCTTGGTCGTCAAGGAACCTTGAGACCCTTTTAATACTGGAACTTCACTTGGAATGGAATAGAACAGAACAGAACAGAATAGAATAGTTCAGCTGGAAGGGACCTACAATGTTCATCCACTCCAACTGTCTGACCACTTCAGGGCTGACCAAAAGTTAAAGCATGTTATTAAGGGCATTGTCCAAATGCCTCTTAAGCACTGACAGGCTTGGGGCATCGACCACCTCTCGAGAAAGCCTGTTCTAGCGTTTGATCACCCTCTCGGTAAAGAAATGTTTCCTAACGTCCAGTCTGAAACTCACCTGCTACAGCTTTAACCCATTCCCAGGCTTCCAGTCACTGGATACCAGGGAGAAGAGATCAGCACCTCCCTCTCCACTTCCCCTCTTCAGGAAGCTGTAGGGAGCAATGAGGTTGCCCCTCAGCCTCCTTTTCTCCAAACTAGGCAAACCCAAAGTCCTTAGCTGCTCCTCATAGGACATTCCTTCCAGCCTTTTCACCAGCTTTGTTGCCCTCCTCTGGACACATTCAAGGACCTTCACATCCTTTTAAACTGTGGGAGCCAGAACTGCGCACAATACTCACGGTGAGGCTGCACCAAAGCTAAATACAGCGGGATAATCACTTCTCTTGACCAGCTGGTTATGCTGTGTTTGATGCACCCCAGGATGCGGTTTGCCCTCCTGGCTGCCAGGGCACACCGCTGACTCATATTGAGCCTGCTGTCGACCAGCACCCCCAGGTCCCTTTCTGCAGGGCTGCTCTCCAGCCACTCCTCTCCCAATTTATACTTGTGTCTGGCATACTCTCCACTAGCTAGTCTTTCCTCCAAAATCCTTCTGCGTACCAGGGAAGACTGAGATCTCTTGCACCTTTCTTGCAACTCCTTATCTTCATATCTTTGACAAGTATTCTTAAAACAGATAAAGCAATATGCAAGCCAACTACTTTTGACTTCTACCTGAAGACTGTTAGTTTCATATTTGCAAATGTTCCCTTTTTTCTTCTACTAAGCTTAGGTTTCATTTTGTTCATAGTGAAGTAAGTATAGCAGGTTGAATCTAAGTTTTAAAGTCAAGTTAAAATGTGGCAAAAAGAACTGTTTGAGAAGGCGTATCTTACCATGTTTCTAATAACTGGGTAAATGTTACTTACTCTTCATTAGGGAAATGCAGGCAGAAGGAGAACCTGACTCACCCAGAGCAGTCTCCAAGTCACTAGATCATCTAGGAACAGAACAAATTAATCCTAACTCCCCGTTGTTTCCAATCTACTATATAATGCGCTGGTTAAACTGTACTTGATTAATGAGTGCATAGGCAGGAAGACTTAATCAAATCTTCCCTTTACTCCATCTGGGTGAAGCCGCTTATGCTTTGGCGAAGTGAACTTTCTTCCTCCGTGGAGCATGGGGGCGGAGGGTGAGAAAAAAGCTGCGGCACTATTTGACGTCATCCTCTCGCGCATCAGAAGACAGTGTTTCTCATGAGCAATTCTAGAAGCCTGACTCCATGGTCTTCTCATCTACGCTTTCTAACGAAAGCACAGCAATTTCTATTAGCTACTAGTCCAGTCCATGAGTTTAAATAGAAAAAAGTCTTCTACACCTGCTCATGGTAAGAATCCTAATTAGTATGAGATCTCTGTGTAATGGAAGTCAATTATGGACTCATGAAAGTTAAGAGTACCTTTATTGTCTTTCGTGGAAGCAGATCAAGACCTTCATTAGAAAAGAAGATCCTATTTTACGCTTTACACCTTTAACTCTTGTTTCTGTAGCACTATTGACTTCAGTGGCATAAGGTACAGCTAAGTATAAGTCAGGATATTAAATCTGGTTCTTATTTAATACATCTCAGAGATGTTCTAGCTATACATATTAGCAGTTCCTCTATTTCAAAAATGCGATAAAATTTTATTATGTCATTTTGATCAATTTTGCATTTAGGAAATGATAGTAGATATTTTACTTCTTTCTCAGTAGAACAAAACCAGAAAAGTAACATGTACTTCCCCTGGCAAAGACAAATCATCAGGATGTGTCCATCTGAGTGAGCATCGAACAACTGCAAATAGCTTTTAACATACACTCCAGGCTTTGCAAAAAATGGAGATGGTATTCCATTCCTGTAGTATTCCCTCCTGTGTGCATTGTCCCCCACCATCTCACTTCAGATTTCTGGAATTTGTCATACTTTACATTTCCAACTTGCAAGTTTCCCTTTTTCTAATAAAAGTATCAGTGCTAATAACTTTTTTCCCCAAGACTCTCTTCTCTTGACAAATAATAGGAATGTATTCTGTTTCTCAAAACTTGGACCTGTGTGTCAGAAAAAAATCACATCTTTAAGCTCTATTTCCCTGTTTATACAAACCATAACTGATCCTGTCATGAAAGACGATGTAACACACAAACATGAGTGAAACCCTAAATGACTTTTTACCACTGCTTTTACATATCCATGAAAATGCAAAAATCTTGCTCCTTTTTTTGTTTATTATACCTCACTTCTCCTCAAGTCCCTTCTTCCCTTCCCCTGCATACGCACAATTTTTCAGCAGTTTTTAGTATTCCACATTCCATAACCAATATGCAGAGAATTTTGTTTTCTGAGAATTGTGCTGTTCCTTAAGTGAATCAGACTACTCTTCTAATGACTGGAAGATCCTCCATTAATTCTTGTAAACAGTATGTTTTCTACCTACTTTATATCCTCCAACGAAAGCAAATTGAATGAGAGTTGTCCTGTGTCTCCTTCCCTCTCTCTGTCTAATAGATTGAGACATATAAATGACAACTGGTGTGATGCCTATAACTGTGCACAATAACATTCTCAGATGTATTGCCAGACATTGCTTTATTGTAGGAAAAAAAAAAAAAGCTGCAATCTTGCAACTACTTTGTGAAAAGTGACTAAAATCAAAACAAAGCTGTTCTGGTGGTATTTGCACCCTTTTTCATTTAATTCTTTAGAGCATTCATTCACCATATCACACACTAGATTAAAACTTCAAAATTTATCTCTAGACAAACCAATCCATTTTTAACAGCACTTAATAAAATAAAAACTGACATAGCACACAGACTAAGGCGGTCTAAGAATTCAACTACATTATAATCCGATAACACTTTTTTACCACAACTAAGACCCAGCTCTTCAAAAATGTTTGAAGATGTGAAAGCATCCTGAAAAGGATTCCTGTTTAGAGAACAGATAGAGAAGCTGAACATAAAAGAAAATCAGATTCTCCATCCAGCTGCCATTTGCTATGTGACCTTGCCAACTGAATGTTGCACAAAGTGCAAAGTGACTGAATATCCAGCCTTTCTGAAGCTGAAGTAGCAAAAATTGAGATGGGAATGGCTGAGGAAGAAAAGGTAGATGAATCTCTTTCTCATACATGTGCATACACACAATGTACCTGCTCTCCAATGGATCACAGTATATGGATCACTATTCTAGTAGTCTGAGATGACTGAGTTCATAGCTAAGGAAACAAGTAGCCTTCTCCATGCCCACCTCAATCCAGTATTACTCAGTACCGCTCATTTTGAAGCTCTTCTACTAAACGGTAATCTCGATATAGGTGTGCTTGATTTGTGGAAATTCCACCTTGCACCCGGCGCCGCAATAAAGAATGCCTGCTTTCTAAAACTCCAAATTGAGTCTTAGAGAGTTCTTCATCTGCCGATTTACGGTAACACTACTAAGTCTTGCAGAAAAGGCTTTACATTGGTAACCTAAGTGTTGAATGATTATGCTTCCATAAAAATGGTGAACGCATTAATCTAAACGACTTAAAAAACCAAACCAAATCAAAAACCCCCAAAAGATAAAGAATTGCAAGTAAAAGATTAGGATCGAGAGGGCCATGTACCGGGCATCTTTTGTGAATATTCAACTTGCACTTTGCTCAAGCAAACAGCCCACTAGGGGAGTGGGTGCTTCAGAAGGCCTGGTGTAGGTTTTCTACACACAGGTAAATTTGTACATCAGAAAGAACAGCAACAAGCATTAAAATTAAATGTTTTAATGAAGTAAAATAGTTCCCTGAATGCAGTGTTGCATTTTATTTCTGAATTGCAAGTTTTACTCCTATCTCAAAGTATAATAGAAGAGCTTTACAGAGCTGCCACAAAGATGACCCGGTAAACATACTGACAAAGAAGGACATCTCCTTAGCCGGGGCTAGCCCGGAGACATCCCTGATAAGCTCTGCTGAAAGCTTCTTGATGGGGGATAGTTGGCAGGACAAAGAAACCTTGATGGGTGCAGGACAAAGAAACCTTGATGGGTGCAGGACAAAGAAACAGTGATAAGGAACTGACCTTCCAGGAAAACAGGAGTCAGCAACAATTATTCTGGGAACTGATGTCCTACACGCAGTTACACCAAAAGGGATAAAAAGTAAATTGCTACCTACCTGAAATGAGCTTCTCTGCACAAGATCTCCCGGACAGCCTGGACCCTGGCTGGGGACACCTGGCTGACTCTGGGCTCCGTGACACGGGGCATCTTTGAAATGAGACTTTTCTGTCGTTGATTAGCCCCGCTGCTGGGAGCGGTTTGGTGAATGTCATACTCGTAACACCTCACGTAATATATTTATAGGTGCACACACAGGTAAAGGTTCATAAGTATATACTTGCTTCACTAGTTGGAATTCTGTAATAACTTTTAATATACATATATTTGCTTTCCTAGTGGTAATTTTGTAGTGACTTGTAGTGTGTGTATATATATTTACTAATAGTAGTTTTGTAGTAATTTGTAATAAGGAAATTCTCAGAAACCCAGCCCCCCGTGTCCTTGTGTATTGCAGAATCCGGAGACCCCCACCATCATGATCTTTACACATCTGTGGGTCGGGCAATCCTCACAGGCCGTGTCCGTGACCACTACAGAGCTGAGAAACTATCCACCAAAAATTTGGCATCCGTTTATCTCTTGATACTCAGGGCCAACATTTGACGCTTATACTGACTATCAATGTCCTCTCCTGGAAACAACAGCAGGTCTGGACTAAGCATGTCACTTCCACCAGGGGGATCTTCCGTTAACTTCACTAGCAGACATTTTACTACCTCTTTGAAAATCTGTAGCATCATAGCCCTACAAAAAGTCCAATTATAATTTGCCTTAAGATCGACTGTGAGAAACCCTGAAGTTAAAAATACACAAGTTGGTAAAGTAAAAAATTGTCCAAATATTATGAAAAAGAAAATTAGCTAAGTGAATAAATACACCTTCTAAAAAAGCAGAATATCTAAATACAGATAGTCATTACTGTAAATCCTGAAAAAGTATTTGTGTGTGAAGATGATTATAAAATACGCCACTCACTCTTTTATTACTCAATATTAAACCAGACATGGCATAATAATTACCATTACTGCTGACTGTTTGAACTGCTTTTACTCTATGCTGACTGTATTTAAAATAATCCTGCCTCCAAGAATCTCTTCCCTCAGAAGTGAAAATAAATGGTACTTCTGTGTACAGTTACTTATCCTCTCAAATCTTTCCATTAGCTTACCACCTTTTCCCCATCAAGGTCCTGAGCAACTTTCCAGGAGCTTCTGTACTTTCATCATCTCCAACACAATGATGGCTCTCTCCCTCAGGCAAGCTCCCTTTCTTGTATCCTTCCTTTTAAAATATTCTTTATCCGTATTACCTTTTAAGCCTGGAACTTCCTGGTATATTTTACACTTCCTTAATTTTCTCCTTTTTGAGGCTTCCCTTGCAGTGTCCATATTCTAAGGGGCAGCAGCAAATCCATTACATCTTCCTATTTCCCTCAGCACCCCAAGCTGCTGCTCTTCGCAAGTTTGTGTTGTACGCACTGGGAAGGCTCCTACCTATTTAACAAAACACTCCTTTGTGAAGACTTCTGCCATAAAGACGTGCTGAGTGTGTTTGACACTGCAGTATCTCACCTATTAAACTCAGTCTGGAGTAAGGATTTGCAGGACTGAGTCCAGGGACCGCACGTTGGATTTAGGGCAACGATTGGCATGTGTTTAATTTTTTCTGTGTGTTCATTATTGCCTTCTGATGAGTTTGATACAGGGCATGAATGGAAGCCATGTCATGAAATTAGAGATAAGAGCACATAGGTAACAGAAAACTTTTATTCCCTGAACCGCACTGAATGCTTCACCTACTTTAAAAAAAAATGCCATTTTCTAACATGGAGATTCTCTCTTAGCCTTGATGCTGTTACCTGGGTAAGACAGAAACTTGCCAGAAGACCTCTAATCATATTTATCATGCCACCCTGCTTCAGCCAAGATGTTAGCCTGCACTTTTCTCACCAGTATCTCCAAATTTCTTCATGGAGACATGTTTCTTAATGTCAGATGGATTCAGGACACTCCTTCCATTGTTTCTGTCAGTGGTTAGTGGATTAGCTTTCACTCAGCCTCCCTCCACACTTCTCCAATCTTGTAAGAATATTATTTCTTCTTACCGAGCCAGAGCATGCCTTCTGTATTTCAGGGATAAAAATCTGTACAAAAGCCCAAAGTAATCATGCTGCATGTATTTAAACCCACAACTAACAGAAACACAGTATTTCTAGTGCCAGTGAAAAAGAGGTGTTACAAGAGATACATCAGGAAAAGAAACACCCCTTGAAAATAAAGACCTCTGCACTATTTTATGAAGGATAGAATGTAAGTAACAAATGCCCTGCTATTTATCCCAGGGCATTGGAATAATAGCTGATTAGATAGTAATAGCTGACTTCTATTACTCAGTCAGTCAGCTTAAAATTCGGGAGCTTTCTTCTCTCTTGAAATAATGTAAGATTCTCTGGTAAGTGACCACACAACCCAGCACAGTGCATGCCAGCCCTATGGGAGATCACCACAAAGTAAATCCATTTAACTCTGCCTGTTCTTTTATTTCCCCAAACACTTAGAAAAAAAATTATCTACGTGCCAATGGAGGGACAGTATATTGATCATTTCTTGGGAAAGTGGTTACGGGAATAATGATGGTTACTGTAACTGACTACAGTTTTTTGTTCTCTGGGAAGGCAAGGGAGAATTTAGTTGGATGAACTGCCATAAAAGTATGTTTCAGCTGCATCTTCATATGTACACACACTACCTTTTTTTTCCAAAGCACATAAGATATAGAAACACTTCTGTACCCCAAAATGCTCTGCAGAGTTGAGCAAAGGGGGGTGAGGGCATGGGGAGAATTAGAGAAGAAACAATTTATACAGTGCTGATTAAGAAAAAGAGGAATTTGCATCTTGTCCAAAGACTCTCTAGGTTGACAGGAAAAGACCTCAATCAACTTTAACTAGAGCTTTTGGCTTCTGCAGCTGTGCCTAAAAGAAGGGAAAAAAGTTGCTGCAAGATAAGCAGTGGAGTATAGAAAGGAAAGTTCTACAACACAGAGAAATACCTTCATGGTTGAGAAAACTATGTTTGTACCAACACCTGTCTGAGGCCACAGCCTTTTTTTAGCTACATAGTTATTTCTATTGTTGTTTCTGTATTCATGCCAGTTACAGTCAAGTATTTACTGCAATTTCTTTCAATGCTGATAACATGCCAAAGACTAACTTTTAAAGTTAATGAAAGTCTTGATGCTAAAAAATGTAATTTCTATGATTACTTGCAAGTACTAGTAATAACTGCCTTTATGCTGATTTGAAGATGTATTTCTGACATGTTTTCAAAGGCAAACTTAAATTAAAATTTGACACAAAATACAGATATTATGGAAAAGGGTTTTTTTTGTTCTAAGACTAAGAAACATTTTATTATGTTTTCAATAACAGTTTCAAAACAAAAAGATTTTTCAACAAAACACAAAACATTAAGTAATTTATCTCATTAACAATAATTTTTTTTCTTTATTTTGAAAAGAATTGAATGCTTTGTACATTTTGAAGTGTGAAGACTGTTCCCAAACATGGTAATCATAAATTCTATTTTTTAATTAATTTTCTGCATTCTTATTGGTCAGAAGTGAGATTTGGCCATAAATTATGGACAAAATTATTTTAGTTGTATGCACGAAGAAACAGCAATTTTTTTAACAATTATACATAATGCTTTTTTTAATGTTGGGCTTCTCAAATGAAAAAAAAATTCCTATTCATTATCCGCAATCCAATATTGCCACATGGACAATTTGAAAATGAAGCTGTTGATAAACAAGAATCGAGGCTTGATTATCATAATTCTGTTTCTAAAGAAAAGACTTTCAAAAATAAAACAAATGCGTATTAAAGCCAACCTAAACAGTAAGTACACTCAAATGCAGAAAACTAGTCTATTTTAATAATGCTGATGTGAAGTGTGTGTAAAATTAACTCTGAACCACCAGGTTTTCCTAAAAATGAACTTTTTTGTGGCACTATGGATTATTCTAAATGAATAATCTTTATAATGTTAAGTAATTTATTTGACAAAGCAAAACAGAAAAAAATATTATTCTAGTGTCTTCTAACTTCTGATGCTTTACCTGATCTTGTAGACTTCCTGAAACCAATGTTAGAGCTACCATCCTTAATAAGAGGCAACAGAATGTGATTCTTAACCATTTTTAGTACAGATGTTATCTGACATACATACACTTCTGTTTCTTCCTACCAATATTGGTCAAAATGTTCAAAAACTGATTCACTTTCTTGGTAAGGGCTTCCTTAGGGTGTTATTCTACCAAACCAGATGCGAGAGACAAACAAATGTTCAATTTTGCCTTCCAGCTGCAAGTAAATTCCTACTGAGTCTGTTTTTTGTTATATAAATGAGGCAGGTAGGTATTAAGTACAAAGAACAGCCCAGATGAACAATTTCCTTCTGTGGAAAGTTAAATTAATTGCAATTCAGCAAATTTATTATGCCTATAACAAAGGTAGGGCTATTTAAGCTGATTGGGAAATACTGTATGTGAAACATAATTTCCTTCCGCTATTGCTTTAAAATCACATAAAATATACATGCCAAATTCATTTATTCTACATGATGACTCACTGCAACCTGACAATTCTTCTGACCTGTCATTTAGGCAGTATCTTTCTTTACTCCCAACTCTCTCTCAAAGGCATGCTGTGCAATGGCCTATACGCAGTAACACTTCATCTTAAACATATGTTGAATTTCAATGTGTTTCACTTCTTTGGTACAAACTAAGCTGAAAATTTTATTTACATATGCAGCACTACTTTCATTGTACGTCTGGAGAGAACACGACGACACCTACTTCTCACGCTACCACAACACATAGCTTAGACTTGCCCTTCTCCCTCCCAAAAAAAGTTTTTCTTTAATGCACTGTGTTAATGTGATCCATTAAAGCACAAGTGTTCTGACTTTACCTATTTAGCTTAATATAATCTGAAAAAAAAAGATACAGCAAGGTTGGGCAAATTGATTCGGTCTCAAATTAATCTATCCAATGGATAGATTTAATGCTGCTCATGCAAAAACAGTAGTTATGTGCATCAGTGCTGAGTTTATTTTAGTCCATGTTCCCTGCACCGATATGAAAAAACTCCTAGGAGCCTACATACCACTTACAGAGCACTGAAGGACACAGTAGGCAAACAATTAGAGTGCTACATTTTTAAAAGTCAGAGACTAATTTTGATAGAAAATATGGAGAAAATTTTAGAAACTTTGAAATAGGCATTACTTTTTTTTTCCCCCCTAAACAAAGCAATTTGGGGGGGGGGCTTTTTATTACAACGAACAAAACTTTAAGCATCTTTTTGATAAAAACATTCCCTGTTTTTTTCCTATCCACAAGACTGTACATGTTTCACTAGTAAGGTTTGGATAGAAACCGGAGCAGTTTTCTATTTTCATTAAAAACCGAACAAAAAAGATCCATATTTGCTGAGCTTTATAAATCAGAACAACTATACTCAAGTATTGTACTTAGCTTCCCAGAAAACTATAGAAATTGCAGCTTGGAGAGAGAGGTGTAAAAAGAAGAGACTGGGGGCGACGCTGCGTTGTAGAAACACCGAACTGGAAACAATACAAACAGTTTTTGACACTAGAAAAAAGTTCACTCACTTTTTTAAAGGTTACATCCCTTACACCCTTGCTGCCACCAAACTAAGTGTAGACCCCGTTCAGCTGTTCTGTTAGTGCTAAACACACAGATCATCTTAAGCAATGACAGCAGGGAAATGAACACAGGTACATGTGGTGCTAGTCAAGTACTGAGTATTGCCAGTGGTTGCGGAGGAATAGATAGGATGTAGTAAATGTGTAAACATAACTAATAAAATTAAACATGAAAAAAGCATGTACTTTTGGTTCTTTAAACCTCCTGTCTGAGTTATACAAAAGAAAAGGGCTATTCTAAAATCGCAAGGAAACCTATTTAGACAGAGGTGTTCCCATTCTGTTTGTACACAAGCATATCCTTGGGACAGCATGAAACATTTGTGAAATACAGCCATACTAAACAATAAGCACATTCTGAGTCTTGTCAAGCATATATTCTCCTCGTAGGACTTAACATTATGCCTGCTGATGTACCCATACTTAGAAAAAATGCTAATACTCAGTAAACATCATGTGTCAATTCTACTTAAAAGTATGCTTTGTAAGTAAATCAATCAAAAGTTGGTTCAAACTTGAAAGTACATTATTACATTTATTTTATAATGGAAGCATCTGATGCTACATCTTTGCTACAGAAGGTGCTCATCTTTGAGCTCCAGAAATACATCTGTTCAACTAGTCTCTTTTATTTCCATTGTCCCTTAGTGCAAAGCCTTTTACTACAGCATGCAACTTATTCTTAATGGGCCACAGCTCTGGAGCTAGGACCCTATTAAACCACCACAAATATTTTCCCCAGTTGTACTGGTTTTGCCTGGGATAGAGTTAAATTACTTTATAGTAGCTTGCATGGTGCTATGTTTTGGATCTGTGACCAAAACAGTGTTGATAACACAGGGATGTTTTAGCTGTTGCTGAGCAGTGCTTGCACAGCGTCGAGGCCTTTTCTGTTTCTTACACTACCTCATCAGTAGGCTGGGGGTGGGCAAGAAGCTGGGAGGGGACACAGCTGGGACAGCTGACCCCAGTTGACCAAGGGGATATTCCATACCATATGACATCATGCTCAGCATATAAAGCTGGGGGAACATTCAGAATTGTGGTGTTTGTCTTCCCAAGTACCTGTTACATGTGATGGAGCCCTGCTTTCCTGGAGGTGGCTGAACACTTGCCTGCCCATGGGAAGTAGTGAATGAATTCCTTATTGTGCTTTGCTTGCACGTGCAGCCTTTGCTTTACCTATTAAACTGTCTTTATCTCAACCCACGAGTTTTCTCACTTTTACCCTTCCAGTTCTCTCCCACACCCCACTGGGGGGAAGTGAGTGAGCAGCTGGGGGGGGGCTGAGCTGCCCACTGGGGTTACATCACGACACCGGTGCTACCAGGCTGCAGTCAGTCAGCATGGCAGCACTTGTTACGGCAATTTTTAGTATTTATGATATTGGCTATAGGTGGTTCAGAGTTTTGTTATAGAGTTTGAGTTCATCTTAATTGCAGCAGATAGTTCAAATTAGTATCCTCAGGTAATTAGTTTAAACTATTACAGCAACAGCGGAACGCCATAAAAAAAAGTTGAAGCTACAGCATGATTTCACTAACAATACTAGATGTACAACCCTTTATTTGAGCCTTTCTGCTCCCACTCCTTTATAAAACTGCAAAAATTACCCTTAACCTTTAATATTTCTATGAGAACAAATCAGAGGAAAGCATGACCTGATTCTACTCAGCACTCTACAAAAAAACATTCTGAAATGGTTTATGCCTTAAAGACCTCATAAATTTGCATGTTAAAAAAGTGCAACAGGAGAGACCAGTAAATTGGAGGGCAGCTGCGATAAGTACTGACACCCAAGCAACCCTGTGTCAGATGGCAATCTGTCAATAGAACAGGAACAGAATCGAAGTACAGTACTAACGATTACTCTTTAAAGAATAAATGTGTAGCTTTGTGATTTCTGATGTAGAAAGACAGGAGAAAGCGCTTCTTGTGCAGCTAAACAAATGGAGAAGTCAAGTCCTGTTTGGTTTTACAGCATTGCTGCAGCAAGATAAGTAGCCGATAGAACTTTCAAAATTTTTTTAAGTTCATCAATAACTGCCAGTACTGCTGAGCTGTGGGTGCCTATAGTGTGTGGGCCCTGGTTCACTGAAGTCCAAGCACTGAGGTGCCTGGAAGATGTCTTAAATAGGTATCACAGAGGGAAACGTTTGCATGGGTCACTATGCTTAGTGTTGCATTTTCTACGTGAAAAGGAGTTGCTGGACATTGACTTGAGTGTTATTCTAGTACACCCTAGAATGCAAGATGATCTGGGTTTCCACTCATGTAATCACCCATAGTCTAGGTCTTCTGAAGAACAACTGATATTTCAATTCCCACTCCGTTCAGGTATGTTGACTTCCCAATTAAAAACTGCAAGGAGGTCTCTTTATCATATGATGACAAAAACTGTCTGGAAGATATTCAGTATTATATTCCAGAAAATCAGAATATGGATATATGCTACACAGCTAACAACAAAGAAAATAAGAGAGTTTGATTTATCAAGGAGGACTTAGGAGTCCTTGAGAAAGGAACAGGAAGGAAATGAGGACAGAAAAGAACTAGTATGGATGGTGGTTGAATATGCTTCAGACGGCAAGTTAGTTATACGAATAGATTGTTGGCCTTATTCTCAGCAGAAAGAACAACTGGACTATGAAATGACTGTACTAATAAAATATCATTTTAAAAGGTTGAAATGATAGTAGTGTAAAATTCAAATTATCCAGAGAAATAGAGCCTAGATTGCATCTATTTGAAGTAATAAGACCAGGGGGTACAAAACGCTAGACTATCTGGAATGTGACTAAATTCAATATATACATCAAATTCCAAGGGAATAGAAAAGAAGCAACGGAATAGGTGTGATTTAAGGCAGAGAAGAATCTGAGCAATGCAAATTTGATTAAAAAAGAAGTTAAGTTAGGAAGAAGACATATACTGTCAAGGCTGAGTACAATTAAAAACATATGGAAGTAAACAGAATGAGGCAGAAAAGTAAGAATAAGTGAAAAGGGAGGAATTGAGAATGATTAACTGAACATACAGAAAGTATTGACATTGATTATAGAAGTTAGAAAGTAAATAATACATTGCTGCAATGCCACAACTCTGACATTTGGCTGGAAAGGTAGGTTGACAAAAGGATTGAGAAGAAGTCTTACTGGAACTTATAAATATCAGTGAAGGGGGCTGAGTGAAAGATATACAAACAGAAATTAAATTAGAATCTCAGCATGGATGAGGAGGAATAAATTCAGCCAGTGAAATAAAAATAGCACAGAAAATAAAGATGAATTGCAGGCAAGTCTTTAAAATACACAGGATATGAGCAGCCCGATGAAGAGACAGTGGGACCATTAAGGGACAAGAGTGACATCGTGGTGACAGATGAAATCGAGTTGCTGAGAGGTTGCATGAAGTCTCTGCCTATTTTTTAAACAGTGAAAGCTGAATGTGATCTCTGAGAGAGATATCTTTCTGATAGAGAAGCGCTTTACTTACTATTTTCATTACCACAGGGTAAAAGAACACTTGATAATGGGGCATGACTTCAGGCATGGAGTAAATATTTAATACCCTGGAATCAATTAAATAGTTCAGTGTGCTGGTAACCAAGACCTAAAAGATACACTGAAGCAATTAGAAGGGCACAGGCCTGGAAATTAATGAGGGAAACAGGTAAACCTTTGGTGGATGGTTTTGTCATTCACACAATGCTGAATGAATTCCAGGAGACAGCCAGTATGTGCAGATGTCCCCATAGGTAAGAAAAAAACCAACAAGATGAAGGAATGATTCTGTCTTCAGCTGCGAGGACACACTAATAAGAGAAAAGGATTATATACAACATGCAGTGCAGTAAGGGCCAGCCAGCCCAGATCCATGAAAAGAGTATCGCACCTGTCAGACATGCTTGAGTTCCTCCAAGCACATTATTGAACTGGAAAGCAAAAATGTGAAGTAATGGATATGATTTGTCTGAAGTAAGAAACAGTCTCACAGTGTAAAATTCATGTCTGCAGTGACGTTTGATTGCTCGTGTCAGAGTGTCACAGCAGAAAAGAATTATTAAAATTAATTAAAGCCTACTTACAGACAAAAGAAAAGGTCTTAGCAAGAAGTAATTATTAGAAATGGAGGAAGATAAAAGGTGAACCCACCTGTGCCACAAAGGTTGGTCTTGGGTTTGGGTTTTTATTCCTTACATATGAGCATCCAGGGCGATGACATAATTTCCAAGTACAATGGAACAAAGGAAATCCTTTCAAGAAGCGGATGCAGTATCTTCATCGGCTAGGCAGGGTTAAGAGGTGAACTGAAAGTCTCTCCTTAACTGTCGTAATATGCAGATGATAGGTCTCACAGGAAAATGTGCAGTAAATTGAAAATTATAACTATTACACGAAATGAGAAAGTTACTTATGTAGGAACAATGAAAGCCCTCTTCAGAAGAAAACATAGATGGTAGTGCAAATGAGATCATCTTATTTCTGCCAGTTATAAAACAGCAAGCAACCATACATACATAACCCTCCAACCCTCACACCAATAATTATTTCCAGCCCACGCAAGTGTTATAGAGAATGTGGTCCTTCCTATGGAATTCTTATGGAATAGTCAACTGAAACATTGCGCTGAGTGTAGCTTGTTTTAATATATCCAAGATACCTTTAAATTAATTAGAACAAGTATCAGTAGTTACATAGCCACTGTTTTCCTTAATCACAATTTGAGCTGCTCCCACCCCACTGATCCATGTTACAGTTATGAACATGGCAATTAAAGCCACGTTCATATCTTAGAGACATGCACAGCCAAGGGCTATTGAGACCCTCCAGTCTATTTTTCAATCTGTTCCACAAGTTTTAAATCACATTGTAATTCAACTTCATTTCAACCACAGCAAAATTTTCAGTGCTTTACTGCACTGAAAAATGTTAAAAGTAACAAAAGAAAAAAACAAGAGAAAATGTCAGCTGCAGAAGGTTCTTGATTTCCACTTCTCACCCTTCAGTGTTCTGTGAAGAGTTTAAGGAAAGACTGACTAAACCAGGAGCAGGGGGTTGGACTTGATGATCCTTATGGGTCCCTTCCAACTTGTGATATTCTATTCTATGATTTGCAACTAACTCTTGCTGATTGCTGTAAGAAAATAAGATCAATTTTAAGAACAGAGTAAAGCCTCAGATAATATAGCAAAAGAAGTGATCCTGCCCTGCTAGCTGGGAGGCCCGTAAGACCAGATAAGCTGCATCTTTTATTTCTGTATTACTGCGCTAAATTTATCCAAAGCACCTTTGAGAAGGGTGGGTGTCTCAGGCAAACTGGCAAGAATAGTAGGCATGGTTTTTCTTTACCATCCTTTACAGCCAGTTATAATTTTTGTAACGGAGAAGCTAGTGGTAAGAAAGGTAAATGCAGCTCCACCCAAATAAAATGTTTTTAGGACAATATATTGATTACATAAAATTTTCATCAGGAAAAGTAAAAATAAATTGACTTCCTTTTTCTGAAAATGCAATTTTTTTCTGATTAATTCTGATAATTTAAACCATCATTTAGATATCTTTTACAGCAATCAGAAAAGGGTTTTTAAGTGTAACACTATGACAATTTTAGCATAATAAAAATGTGAAAAAAACATAATAAAAATTAAACATTTTTGCTTTATGACTAAAAATATTCAGCAGCTTTATTCTGTGGAAAATTTAATCTTATTCTTCCAGTTTGGAGTGGAAAGTAAAGTTTACTGCACTGGATATTCCAGGCGTATAAAAAGCACCACTTCTCCCTTGGAAAGAATGCAAACGGTCACATAAATGGGTGCAAGGAAAAATAAAAAGTATAGGCAACAGGAGTGAGTGAAAATAAATAAAAAGGGAACACAGCAAGAAGATGAACAAAAGCCGGGTATCAGTGAGAAACAAAGAAAGGGGAAAGGGAGAAAGAAAGGACAGGGTAAGATCAGTCAAACGTGAGGAGAGAGAAAAGCAAGTTAAAAAATGCATATACCCAGTAACGACAAAAAAACTTCCTATCCTCATCACTCATTAAAAATCTGGGGCCTAAATAATTTATCAGACACTGTGTGCATCTGTTTTTCATGATATAGAGGTGGAATAACCACTTTTGTTTCTCTTCATTTATGTTAGCATAAGTAAGAGAAGAATTTTAAATGCCTGGCTACGGAATGAGATCACCTTACTGAAATCTCAGTGCAGAATTGTGAAAATATAATACATAACTATGTTTATGAATAGAAAGTTATATTTTATTTCTCTAGATTATCTCCACCTTTATTTTAAACCCTGTCCATGAAGTTTGACATATTTTTGGTCTCACAACCCCAGTGAACACAAGCGTGCTGATTTTAAATAGATATATAGGTAAAAGTGGCCTAATTTGACATTTTCCTGCATATCCCTCAAGGCAAAAGACACTGCAGAACTTGGATGCAATGCTCTCAAAGTGCCTATTTTCTGAAAAGAGAAATTTAATCCTAGTACCACTTTTACATTAAGTAGATAATTTAGGTATGAGCTAGATTTCCATGTGAGCTGTATCTCTTTATAAGGTCAAAAGAAGTGACTCTCCCTTCAATGCGGAATACTTCACATTTAGCAAATAATGGTCATTCTGCACCTGGGCTGTTCAGCTGGGCATTAGATAACAGAGATTTAACTTTGGCTTGTAAATCACAGTATCCAAACTATTTGAGCCAGCATAGATTGTTTAGTATTGCTGCTGCTATACATTGGCCCCAAAATCTTGCTTTCCAAAGCCAGGTGAGACTGAGAAAGGATATAAAACCCGAATTCCTGGGAATATTCCTAAAGACCATCAATTTAGCAAAATCTGATCTTATGCTCTTGTATAAAAGGGTCATTCATACCCGTAAACTTTGACTGACCTAATATGTTCAAGCTGTCTAGAATTAAACTATAAATCTAGGCCCACCACACTCAGTAGCAAACCTCTCCCTACATCACTGGATTTCATGGATTCCCATGATGACACCGAATCAGCTGAGGTGCCTTTTCATGTCATCATGCTGGAAAACATTTAAAGTTCAGAGCACCATGAATGCTAAAATACTATTACTGAAAATATGCAGTATGACAAACAAATCAGGAACACACTACTGTTTTCTACTTTATGTGGTACAGTTACAATAATTAAATATAATAAGCCTTTGTATATTATTTCCCATTCACTTCTGAACATGCTACTTGGAAAGAAGAATTCCATTTTGTCAAGAATATCATCAGCTTGAGAGCAAGTAAAACTACGTTAATGGCTGACATTCCTTTTAAGAGAAAAACAGCTTGTATCTATATTGATCATCACTCCTCATCTGCACAAGCCTGGAGAGAAGTATCATTTTCCAGATTATCACCCTGTTAGCACAAGGAAGGAGAAAGTATGATGTATCATAGATTATAAAATATAATTAAAGCTTTCACAGAAGAAACATCATTAAAATTATGTCAGCCTGCTTTAAAAAAAAAAGCACCCATTAATTATAATGGGGCGGAGGGATGAGAAGAAAGTGGCAAGTAACAAACTTATCTTTAGATGCTCCAATTAATTTCACCCATAAAACTGTCAGTACACGATGGCACATATAAATTCCATAAATACAATTTGGATGACTTTGCAATGACGGCAGTCATGAATAATGTGAACACTAAGTACCCTACGACTGCATATGAAGATTAAAGCCTAAGGTCACAAGTTATGATCGCAGAGCAAGTACTGAATGTGGTATTTGCATAAACACTAGGATCAATTTTGAGTCACTGGTGAAGAGACTGAAATGAGTATGGAGAAGAAGTTACAGAAGAATCCCTGGAACAGCTAAAAATCTCTTTTCTGGCATAAAAGGAGTTTATGCAGACCATCATATATGTTATATTACATTATAGTATGTATTACATTACATATAATCTATCCCTGTACGCAGCTGGAATTTTTATGCATTTGAACTTGCGGTAGAGCACTACAAATGTACACAAGTATGTTATGTATGGATGAATGCACGTAGCCAAGCTTCCTTTCTTCCAGGAAGGAGGAGATCTAACATAACGGAATAATTTCTTTTGAACTAGCTATGAAAAAATGCTGCACAGTTTTACAAATAACAAGTAACTATAATAAGCAAAAGAAACACTAAGGTTCAAGAAAATGAAACATTCTCAAATAAGTTAAAATATTTCTGAGAGGAAATGCTTCAAATATTTGTTTTAAATGCTGTACCACAAAATCTGTCAAAACCTTGTCACCCTTCACTTTGATTTCTCTTTTTCTACCTAGTTAAACTTATGTCAGGAAGTCTTAACTTCTCCAGTTCTCCATTATAATTTCAAAACACATCAAGAATTTAGCCATACGCTCTGGTAAAATGAGACATAAATACCACAGAAAATTTTGAACACCGTATAAAGTATTTATCTTTATGGTAGCCTTATTTATCTGAGAAACTGCAGCCATGAGGGTCCCTATCAGAGACGATACTCATCCTTCAACCTTGGAGAAAGGGAAGAAAGTGGTTTAAATGTAAAGCCAAACCAAACAACCCTACGTATCGCTTCAGGAGAAGATAACTTTCAGACACTTCTTTTGTTCAGCACAAAATATTTGTGCTGAGAATAGTGGAGAGTATCAAATAGCTTCAGCTCAAGACAAAACAGATTCAAATCTTTATATTAAAAAGAATGAATGTGAAGTCCCGTATCTGAGCAAGGGTCATAACCACAGGGCTAAACAATATTCCAAGATAAGACCCATTTTTCCTGTTGGTATTTTTTCATTAAAAAACTTGAAAATGTGCTGAAATAAAGGCTGAAATATAGGCATTACTTTCCCAAGTGTTCACAGCCACCTATATACCCTCTTTTTCCTTCCTCAATGACAAAAAAAAACCCCAACCAACATGTGTTTGAAACAAACCACAGAAAAGAATCAACAGGAAAGCCTGAAAGTAAATCACCCCATAATACATGATGACTCTGTGTCTAGGATGGGAGACGGAAACTGTGATTTCAAATTCTTCAGTCAAGGAAAAAATTCAATCCAGGTGCCCATTGCCTAGGCTACACATTACGTAAACTGAAAGCATGATGTCCTCTTGCTTTCTGGCACTGAGACTGGCCTTAAAGGTTAGCCCTACATTTCTGTTGCTTTATTTTTACTTAAATAAATAAATGCTGAAATGAAAAAAAAAACCCACAATTCTATTTTAAATAAAATCAACATTAGTTTTTAATTAAAAATAACATAATTTTAAGTTTTTTATTTCAAGAAAAAATTGGGAAAATATTCATTTTCATAGGATTGGAAAAAAGTTTGGTTTCCTCCCAGAGGAGGAAAAAAAAAAAGTACACTTCAGGCTACAAAGGCAACTGAGAAGGCATTGAAACAATCTCTGGAGTAACTGTAAGGACAAGTTTTTACAGCATAAAAAGGCATATCACTACAGAGGTGTGTGTTGGACAAAACAACAAGTGCGCACACACAAAAAATACAGAAATATAAGATTTTAAATAAATTTTCAGAGTAAGGAAAAATACAGCAAAGTTACAAAATCCAATCCTATTTTGTAAAGGAGTGAAGAATTTAGTATTTCACTTTCATGTGATTATTCAAGTCCTAAAACACCAATCTCTCCCATACAAACTTTTATCTCAAATCAAAATGTTATTTATCAAACTTGTTTCTACAAACAGCTTAAATGCAACTCAAATTGTGATACACAGAGGACTTTTCTGTTCCCAATTTCCTACTCCCAAAAACTCAAAATGACTTTCAGAAAATCTGCTATTTATTTATTTTTAATGAGGAATATGAAAGTGCTAACATATACACTTAGGGATCTGCAGGGCAGGAATTAAAATTCTGTGCTCTGGGGTAGTACTCAAGATAGCATAATCACTGATAACAGAATACTCTATATAATATAATCACTAGATAATAATCACTGCTAGAACAGCCTGTCACGTAGTTTTATGCTGAGAAAGACCTGTCCACACGGGGCCACCTGCAGCACATCGGTATCCTACACATCATAATTTTCCCCAGGGAAACATGGGGCAACACATCACACCAGCACTACATACCTTCAGCCTTCTGCATACCTCCAAAACCTGGAAGAACCCAGTGTTAAGACTTGAGGAAGACACCAGTGAGGAAGAATACAACATTATGCATTTCCAAATGAGGTGCATACTGAGTATTGCTCTATGACGTCACATTTCCCACCTCAGAATTTGCCTAAATCTAAGTAAACTCTATATAAAACGCTTGAATTTGTCCATATTGGCATCTGTCTATGTCCTCTGACCTGAGATTACACTATACATGAAATCTTCACTTATACAGTGTAATGCACCAAAATTATGAACGTTTAGAGTTAATATTTCAATTCCAGCATGGAAAAGAGCAATCCAGACAATTAAGGAAGTGATTTTAGCTCTTCAATTGTGTCTTGCACACAAAACACCCATAATTTTTAGTGTGTTGAGTTGACAAAATTCAAATTGCCTGTAACCAGGAGTGTTGGAGCGAGGCAGCCACTTCCATTCTGGTCACTGTGCATTGTTTTTAGTTTCTGTGATGGTACCGCACACTCACTGACCTTCATATGACCTCAGGAATGATGCTCATACAATAAATCACTTGCCCGGCAAACACAACTTGTTATTGTTATATCAAAACACACGGCAGTCAAAAGCTTTGCTCTCCTTTTGCACTACACCCAAGGTTAGCATAGCGTGCCAGTGAGATCAGCTGCAGAAACTAAGGCTAGATACACTACATAACCACTCTGAGAAAGACCTGAGTTCATTTTGGACAACTTCCTAAACGTAGGAAATTTCAAATCCCTGAAGATGATTTGAATGAGCACCAGACAGCATTTCTCTCTCCCACTTCTCTTCCTTGACTAACAAAGGTCAGAAATAAACAAAAGAAAATAAAAGGGATGCAGCTGTATCTGAGGACAACAGGTATAACAAAGAATACCAGAGCAATTATAACTGGCATCTTCACTTAAAAAGGGACCTCTCTAAGTCAGGAACCCGTCATAAGTAATGAAACATGAAAATTAAAAAGTGTCCTTGATTGCTGTTAACTCTTCATCTACATTTTAATATTGAGTACAAAATATAGAGGTTTATGAGTAAAAAAAAGTAATCAAAAGCTCAACTCTCTCTTTTTTACCAGGTTGTACACAATGTATTCCAGTTTTCCCTGCAGGAGCAGCCCTTCATTGTGTTATAGATACTCTTATAATGCTCTCATCACAGCAGTATCCATCCATATTTACACTCTGTTTCAGCAACACCCGCTTTCCTGGAAAAAATAAAAGTCATCCCTCCATTCTCTACAATGCTTCGTAAGAGTTAGGTTTCAAGTACTTTAGTCAGGGACAGAAGAGAAGCTCTTACTACTTGAAGAATTCTGCAAGAACTAATAAAAACTAGAAACAGCATAGCAAACAAAATCTGAAGTTCAATGCCAGCATATCAGTGCAGGGATGCAGCCATGTGAAGTTCCTTTGCTTCAACAGAAGGAAATCGCAATACTTCATCTTCTGACAGCGCCTTTTTTTCTTGAAGCTCTTATGTGGTCTTCATGGCACTGAGATTTGAGTGGCTAACATATGTTGCACAATTGTGCCTGTCAAAGGATAAATTTTGGCTCAAGAGTTAATGTATTTATTCTATTAAAAAAAAAAAAAAAAGTTGAGCTAGAGCAGCAGCATCCTCTTAAGGAGCTGTGAACTGAGAATGAATGGTTGTCCCACTCCACGTCTACAGAAAGAGAAAAGGAGATTTACCAAGCAGAAGAGTAAACTTCTCTAATGTGTACCTGTATTTCTGACATTAGATCAGGGCATGTTAGCAACACCATGCACAGACGCCCCTCCAAAGGACAACGCATCCACCAAGGACTTCTCAGTACTGTTTATCATTTGATAATAAAAGATCTTCGGCCATGTCAGATGGACTGCATGATGCACCATTTCGTACATACTACTTGAAGCCTTCTGCAAGAACTAATAAAAAAAGTTCGAAGCAAATCTGTGTTGTGCTTGTATGCACCTTTCTATTCACACCATAAAACTAAAATGTTAGAGAAGACCATCTCCATTAAGGATGTGTCCTGGTTTCGGCAGGGATAGAGTTAATTTCCTTCCTAGTAGCTGGTACAGTGCTGTGCTTTGGATTTAGGAGGAGAACAAAGTTGATAACACACCGATGTTTTAGTTGTTGCTAGGTAATGCTTACACTAGCCAAGGACTTTTTAGTTTCCCATGCTCTACCGACCGAAAAGGCTGGAGGTGCACAAGAAGCTGGGAGGGGGCACAGCCAAACCGGCCAAAGGGACATTCCATACCATGTGACGTCATGCTCAGTACATAAACTGGGGGAAGCTGGCCGGGGGGGCCGCTGCTCGGGGACTGGCTGGGCATCGGTCGGCGGGTGGTGAGCAATTGTACTGTGCATCACTTGCTTTGTGTATTATTATTAGTATTACTATGTTATTATTATTATTGTTATTTTATTTCAATTATTAAACTGTTTTTATCTCAACCCACGAGTTTTTCTCACTTGTGCTCTTCCAATTCTCTCCCCCATCCCACCGGGTGGGGGGGAGTGAGCGAGCGGCTGTGTGGTGCTCGGTTGCCAACTGAGGTTAAACCACGACAGGATGCAAACAACAACTTTGCAGCTAGTGATCCCATCTTTGAGTTGACAACATCTTACAGTCAAACATCTAATAAATCATAATGTTTTGCTACTATCATCTCTAACTCCTCAAATAATTCTCAAAAATGGAAGGGATTTTCTAGCAGACTTCTGCCTAACTAAAAAACTTTTCCTTAAAGCACAAGTTTCCATGATGCACTCTGGAAGTATTTTTTCCCGAATAATGCTACAAACTAAACCTTCATTTTATTGCTGTGCTTGTACAGCTCTGTAGCTAGGCTATAGCTAAAAAATTGAGGAGAACGCTTGGTTAAGATCTTTTTACCTGTCTCCAGGTAAAGAAGGCATCTTTTCTAGAAGCCCTAGTTGTGACAAAGTTTTTACCAGTTTGTTTTCTTTAATAACTGTGAGATGAACACGGCATACACAAATGCTTAAATACACTGTCAAACAGTATGATGAACCCAATTTTGACTGTTTTCAGCATACCATTATTAGCATTTGGTAATCAACAATACTACATTTAGTGGAAGACTGTTAAAAGGAATAGCTGAACCATATATCAAGGAAGTTCTGAAACACCCCAACATTAAATGCCAATTTTACAGCAGCTTATCAAGTAGATTTTTTTTGTTTAGTTAGAAAAATACATTCAAATCAATTCTTGTCAAAGTTTTCCACCATCCACTAGATGCAAAGTGCCTATTAAAAATGTCGTTTGGCAAATTGGTGTTTTGCTTGCCCTGTTATTGCTTATGCTGGTAACACAGTCATCCTCTTCTAATATTGTGAGTCTGACTCTTCTTCACTAACGCTAATTGACCTAAAAAAAGAAAAAGCTCTAGCTTATTGTACCTGTTACAAATCATTGGTAAAGTGCATCATATTCTCATAACCTCATATATTTCCTTCTTTAAGTACAAAGAGTAAAAAATAATGCTACCTCAAATATTGATTTGCACCTATTGGCTTTACATTATGTAGTATCAAGAACAACAGGGAGCACTAAATGAAATAAAATATGTTAAAGTTTAAATGAGTTTGTCACTTTTTCTGGTGATTTTTGGAAGACAACAAGAAGATCACCTAAGGGCCTGGCCAGGCTGGGTTTCTGCTGGCTTTATTACCCAGCAGATGGAATGGCAAATGTGTGACATACGGAGAAAGCTATCTTATATGCCAGTTTGTTAAACAGATTGTCTTCATCATCTGACCACTGTTATAAAGGCAATTGAAAACCACAGGCTTCTAGCTTCTCCATAATGAATGTTAAAAATGCAAATATGGAGCCATTTCTCACCCTTCAAAATGACTGTCAAAACCACACACACAGTTAAAAACTCTACACAAGCCAAGGTGAGCCGGTATCAGCAACAATCCCCATCCTGAAATCCCTCCATGGGACCCAGTGAGAATTTAAACCTTAAGAACTGGTCCTTGGTTCTCTTCTTGTGGGTATTCAGTGGGAAAAGATTTCAAAAGTCTGACAGTGCACACCAACAATAAACACTGCCTTGAAATTAAAAAAAAAAAAAAAAGGAAAAGGAAAAAAAGTACTCTTGGTCTGCACATAAGATCTCTGTGTTGGAAAATCAGGGGGATAATTTCTGTTGCATTGTATGTGCTGATAATGTACTAGTGGTCCATACTGACAAGTTCTGTGCATTAAGTAAGTTGCACTACTATTAGCATTCTTATATTTATAATATAGCTATATATTATCATATACATACATATTCCCTTTTAGTGTGTGCAGTTGGTATGATCAAGTGATAACTGCAAGTAACAGCAGTGCACAAGTGGTCAAATACTTTGATGCACTACGTCTAGACACAGTCTGATTTTCAAAATTAAAAACCAGTTAGTCTTGCGATATATTTAGATTAGAAAACAGGAGAAAGAAGTTTGGGAACTGTCCTACAAACAGTGCAGCAGGGCAGGAAAAATCAATTGTTTTAAGCTAGAACTTGAGAAACTTATGGGAAGGACAGTGAAAGTCTGTACCACATTTTCGTTGTGTGATTCGCTTGCGTCTTTTTTTCTGCTGGTTCTGCACAGGGAAACTTGCTGGCACTAGGAACCAATACCTTTTCCCTTTTTGATGCATAGTTTACCTTCAGTTGCTACAACAGCTACAATTGCAAACAGGATATACAGCAAGGTAAACTGGTATGAGTTAGTGGTACTAACGTTTCTGAGGTACTTGATGCGTATCTGCTCTCACACTTGTCAAACCAATTGCTAGTTTTCAGGACAGCAGGGACTCCTTTGCTCCCATCAGGTCAGCAACATCACTGGGGCTTTGGTACACTCCACGGGGTTATGTAAGGCAGTTTTACTTAATGCAAGCAGCTACACTGCAGGGACCTGGGACATTAGCAACGTTCTTGTCCTCTCACCTAGGGGCGTGTAAAGGTTCCACTTTGAGTCTTTTACTACAGGTTTTGAGACTGCCAGAGACAGTTGCACCTGTCCAACATGCAGGGTTGGGACTCTGTGGGCATCACCAGCCTTTTCCAGGGCACTGCGTTCAATAACGGATATACTCATTATCTGTCCTGTGTTCCTATATAATGCAATTATGTTTGTGTCATTGCTGAAATTAATATTTATATTCTTCTTAAAAAAAAAGCATTTGAAATAGAACTCCTTATCCTCATTAGCAAATTTCATCTTTAAAGCTTCCTTCTCCCCATTAAGCCAAGCCCAGGGAGCTGAAAGCAGCAAGTCCTGTCAGAAGAAAAAAATGCACAGCTATGCTCAGAAAGGTACTTGGAAATATTAATGTGTAAGAGACGCAACTTTCCTGTGAGCCTACAGCAATCTCTCTAATGCATATGTTGCTTAGCATGTGAACAGTTGTAATACATTTTAAATCAAGAGAATAACACTTCCTTTCCCTCAGGGAATCTCAAAGGTTAGCATTGCTTCAAACACTTGCAAAGCAAGCTACATACAGCTCACAGCCACTTGGTTCAGAGCTCAACATAATGCTGGCTTAAGTGTCAGTTAGATGTATTTCACTGAGAAATGTACCATTTCTTTCTAGCATCATTAAGCCACAAATGCAAACAATTAGCAGAACTACAACTGCTAGAATCATGCTGTCTTACCATTTACATTAATACAGCCCAGCGCCATGACACTGTTACAGCTTGTGCCACTGGAAGGCTTTCATTAATTTCCACTTCTATCCATTCACTCATGCTCCTAGATAATATAATGATTTTTTAATTTTTTTATTTCAGTACCATTCCCACACTGCTTTCTTTGGTACACGCTTTAACTGAGCTTATGCCTTCAGAAAGAAAGGAACTAAACAATTTAATTTGTCAGTTTGGAACTTGAGCTTTTACTTTATGAAGACATTTAAAACCAAGTAATACTATTTACTGCTTTTGAAGATCCTTCCTTTCAGCTGTTTTTTGATTCCTCACAATGCTTTGATACAACTAAATCTTAGTACTCTGCCTTTAAAGAAGGTGAAAAAAGACAAAGAGATTAAGTGAGTCTCGCAAGGCGCTGTCAATGGGAAAGAAGGAATAAGAATGAAGGCTAATGAATATCTATCATGAAGCATTACTCATTCCATTCTCTCTTAAGTAGTGTATGTTCATAAGCAACAAGAACCAGTAGAGATCCCCAGGATTTGCATGAACAGTTTAAAGCATCTCAAAGACAGGGGAAGAAACCCAGAAGTAGAACTATTGTATCAGTCTAATCTTTGGTCCTAAATAAAGAGGAATTTTCAAAGTCACTTAGGTGCCTCAAAGCTTATCTTTTTCTTTCATTTTCCCCCTTCATATGTATTCTGTTGTCCATGAATTATAACAGAAGTACTGCTTCCACATCACTTAATTGATTTTGTAAACCCTTTCTAAAGGCTAGATTTTCAAAGAAGCCTGGCGATCAATGCATCCAAATCTCACTGAAATAAATACAAACTACACCAAACTTCCATGGCTTCCTTCAAAAATCCTGTCAGAAAACTGAACCAATAAGTGTCAGTTGACACAACTTATAAAACCTCATTTTTTCTAATGCATTTCAGTGACCCACTATAATGAATTCCCCTCAAGAGTGGCGTAGTAGTAGAATTCACTATCACTTGGAAAACCAGAAGTTGAGTCAATTGCCATTTTCATTAAGAAACCAGGTTAATCATGAGGGGGAAAATAAATAAATAAATATATGTTTCGTCTAGTACACTAACTTAGTAGAGGCCCCAGCAGGGAATATTCATTATTCCAAATGTATATAACTTTTCTAGAAGGAAATAAGGACACACTTAGATGGGTATGCATGGTTAGTTACTGCGTAACTTAGATGGCAGACAGTGAAATACATCAATATTTGCCTCTCAGGTAAGTGGACTTTAATATCTCCAACATTTACTTTAACAGTATTACCTTTAGTTTTAACTGTAAGTGAAATGTTTCCATCATAAATGATGATGCCTGACGATGCAGTTGCAAGTAAACATCTCTTCTTGCTTTGAAGCTGTTAACATAGCTAAGATGCTGCTAAGAACGCACCCTCTTTTCTAACTGGAATTTTAATTGTCTTTGCCTCTTTAAAATGACATTCTACATATTTTCCAATGGTTTAAATTAACTTGAGGAACTAAAAAAATAATAAAGATCACTCAATCCATTCATGGACACACACCCCACCTCCACCACAAACTATACATATAGGACTGAGCAGAGACACCTTTGTCTTAAAACATGGTTAGAAGTCACAGTGATTTTAGTAGGAGGTGATTTAGGTCAATGCTGAACAAATCTGGAATCTGACCTCAATTATTCATCATCAGACTCAGTACAAATTGTAACAGAGAAGAAAAAGCAAGAAAAATAAATTCTCCCCCAATTTTTTTTTTAAATCCCATTGCACCTGCCAATGAATCTTCCTAATTAATAAATATTCATTTCTCTGAGTACTGTATCTTGGTCAAAGCTGTCATCAAAACCACATGCAGAAGTTGTTAACCTTTAAAGTCTGCCCTTCAGTGCAGCTTAAATTACTTTGTTCATTGTTAATCCAAGGTGCTAAGTATCACAAGCGCTTAAATCACTCAAATTAAAATTGGCAACTATCAGATGACAAAAAAGTCTTTTCTGATTTTAGATGCTTAGGTTCTCTTACATGCCATGTTTATGGACAGATCAACATATCACGTGAGAGTCTTTTCTTCATTATACCTTCTCTCGCTGCAGTAGTCAGCCACAGTAAATAACAGATCTGACATAGATAGGAAAAGGTACTTACTAAATAACGTCCTATGCCACATTGGGTCCAGTGAGAAAACCAGCGTTTCTGAAGCTAATGATACAAAATGGCATGTTCCAAAATCAGTATCATTACTGTAACACTGTTCCTATGGATAGCATAGATTACCAAGTCATGGTAACAGCTTCATTCCAAACTAAACTGACTATGGCGGCAGGTCAATATAGCCTCACATATCTGAAAGTGTGCATTAGCTAACAAACTGGTACTCCTGTGCCCATTGCAATACTTTCTTTTTGGCCCTCATACCAATCTTCCATGGGATTTTATTGTTGTTAAGTAAGTAAAGGCATCAACTGAGTCAGTAAAGCACCCCTTACCGAATCTGCAGCAAATTTTCAAGCACTCATCAGAATTCTATTAAATGAGGAGACTGTCTTTAAATCTGTACAGTTCCCCAAAGGAAAACACATAAGATAAATTTTAGGCTTATTCAATGACTTACTGTAACAAGTGAGCAGCTTGTGAGTGGGATGGAGGGTATGAATCTGATAAATTAATGAGAAATCTCTTTATCACAGAGTACAGGAGCCAAGCAGGACTCTGCCATTAGATCATTTATTTGCTCATTGCTTTATATTAAACAGCTCTTTCTAGAAGGAAAGATACTGTAAAGAATGTATTGGCATGCAAACACTAGTGGCAAGCAGCTTGTTAGGGGCAGATGCTATCAGGGAACTGACACACGCACCGAGGATCAAATCTGTATACCTGACTGGTGTGGAGTGAAATCCTTCATACCATCTGATGAAAGACGTAAGGACTTGGTCCAACAGGAGCAGATATCAAACCTGAATAAGAGCTCTGTGTCCCAGAGTAAGAACTGGGGACCAAATCTTAGACTCTTCTATTGAGTCTGAACACAATCCTTGCAACTATCTTTGACTGCATGAAAGCTACCAAAGGAAATCGGGATACAGCCAGCTGAATGGCTGTTGGTGCCAGAGACTTCCCCTCCTGTAATTAAGAGAATCAACAAATTCTGAGGATCTACAAAAAAGTAATTTAAATAGTTCTATTTTTATACAGAAATGGTAAGTATTAGTAAGTACTGGCTACTGCCTTCTTCATGTATCTGAAAAACTCTTTCAGATTCTTAAATTAGGAAGAAAATAATATGTTCAAGGTTCATTTGCATATGGAAAATTGCTTCCTGCTGTCAACAGTGAACATGCCACAGGTCTCTTGGCAAACACTACACCTGTGTGCGCGCTGGGGTAGCTTCTGTGAGCAATGTAGAAGCTCCGACACTGCTCGTGGTACTCTGTGGAAGTGTGCTCACTGTTACAGCAATGCCACATTGCTATGTTACTAAAAAATGCATCTCCTACAGTAGCAGTGTTTTGCAATAACCACGGGTATGGCTATCCGCAACAGCAGCAATGGGTAGCAGAGCAGAGAGGTAACGTGGATGAGAAAAGCCAGACTAGTTAAAGCATGTAAGCGTAATTGCATTACTGAAAGCTACGCTTATAAATGCATACAAAGTTTTAGAGAGAAAAAAATTCAGATGGGGCTAAAAACATGAACACAAATGAAATTCATGCACTCATTGAAGAGAATCACTTCTGAGTGTTGCCACATCTGTATGTTTGCCTTTTTTATTGCTGGCATGTGTTTCCCACTGACCCATACACAGGATAGGCATTAAGGTCAATAACACGACACAAATCACAAGAAGCGAGATCATCATGACAATGTCATTCTCCAAAAAGCTAGTATTATTTGGAAGATAATTTTAAACAACTCTTTGAACAGAGATTGCACTATGCTTCTACTGATGTCTTTAAACAAAAAATGGCTAAGAAGATCAATCACACAAAAGCTGTAGTAACAGCCAGTGGAAAAATGTTGCAAATTTCTTTTTATTACTATATCAATTTACTTCCTTTTATTTCCTCTACCTCTGGAGGAATAAAGAATGACAGTCAATTAACTATTTATAGTTATAAAAGTAGTGACTTCCATCTGCTATAACTTGGAACTGCTGTCCCAACAACTTGCATGCTTGATGAGATATGAACAGCAGAATATAATTAGGTAACATGAGTGATGTATAAAGTCACTTTTCACTAACATACTCTTTAAAAAAAAGCATACTAGTATGCCAGCCTGACAGTACATGCTAGGTATACCCAGTTAATCAGAAGATTTGAAAATTTTTGGAACATTTTCTGGAATATTTTTTCCACTTTGGAGAGCTCTAGAGGATTGATATCTCAGCATTGCCATCCACAAATGAGTACATTACTAAGACAAGCAGCAAGCCAGCTTTAATAATAGACTATATTTAGACAATGATACAAAGAGTCTGGGGGGAAAAAAAAAAACAAAATACAAAATGAGAGTACAGCTGTTCCCATTTTTAGCTTAAAGTATCTGAGCAAAAACTAAAATTTTTAGAAGTGCTTATGTGATACCTCATGTACTTATTTTTTACGTAACCCTGATTTTTTTATCTAACTATCTATTCAATTATCCACTGCAATACACAGTAGAGACACTGTTGTCAAATGAAGGTCTCACTGAAAATAACAACTGGTAAACTGAACCATTCAATCATTTTCAGGAATATTAAATACACTTTATTCCTAAATGAGCACATCTAAACTTTGTGAACTAATACACTAAATAAATAAGCTTCACACTTTATCTTACCCTGCCCGAATCTTTCCATTTAGGAAAATCCTAAAAAATTATATCTCTTGGGGCATATTGGGAGAAGTTGGACTGCTAGTATTTAAATTGTAACTGTGCTTTAGAACAGATTTTTCCTAGCAACTTTTGTCAACAATATTTTTTTCACCTGGAAGAGGAGGAACAAAAACTTACATTTAAATATACCTTGAGGTCTAGCAAATAATTTAGCAGCCGAGGTATTGTAGCATACTCAGAAAAAAACCCAGAACTTTTCACAAATCTGCAGACATTATGGGCAGCTCATCTGTAGCCAGAAGTTTTGTTTATTTAGAAGAATCAAATCCCTTTGGTTTCATCACAGAGGGAAAAAATATGATTTTAAGCATATACAAGCTTATATATATAAGTATTTTATTGTATTTTCTCTTCAATCACTGCTAAAATTTATTTTTCACAAACAGCACTTTTGAAAGGGACATGTTCTTTTTCCCCTGAACAACTCCGACTGTAAAATGTTTGTCTGACAAGTTGGTGACTGAGCAAAAGCAGAAATTTTAGTTTAAATGCCAACAGATTTTCAGCTTCAGAAGAGTCCAAATGATTGCTCCACTGAAACAAAATTAATAGCAAGGAAGCCCACACAAAATAAGTTTTTAAATAATCTCTTCCAGTATAGGAGTATATTTCTTGTTTATTTAATCACTGCAGGCTATCACTCCTAATAAACACTTGTAATTAAGGCAAGGTTAAGTAGCATGACGATAAACACCTTTTATTATTCACTGAAGACAACAAACCCTTCCATTTGCAATAGTTTCAAATGGTTGTGGTTAATCCTATCATCCACCTTTCTACAAGAACTAAACCTCGGCTCATAATGGAGTCTAGATCCCTAAATCCCACTGACTGCAAGGGTACTCAGGTTCCCAAATACGTCTGGCATCCAAGGAGAAAGGCATCCATCTGCATTCTGGTGTAAGACTAGATATGACTATCTTGACTACATTGAGGAATGAACCACTTCACATTATGCTTACTTGAAGCAGTCCTCATTTTTCCAACGTGGAGAAATCCTCTGTATGGAAGGTTAAACAGCACTGTTTCCCCTGCTGACCCTTCAGCACATAATTAGCTTTTAGCAAACTAAAGAGTATGTGAATTAACAAGTTGCAAAAACCATTGACAATTAAAGGTAAGGTAAGTTTGTCCATATTTTGTTACAATCAAAAAGTTAGAGGCACATGCAGATGATCTACCTGCTGACTGCTTTACTATAACTGCAATCATCATAAGTACACACATGCAAAAATTAAGCCTCCTAAATGAGGGACTGAATGCTTCCATTTCTCACCGTAATATATGCTTTATTTAGGTACATACACAGTGAGGTGCTCATGACCTTTAAAGATAGCACCCACAGTGCTCTGCAACTTCATTATATTTTTGAACTCTCACCCACACATTGGTGGACATAGTTGTAACACAACAGAGTTTGCCTCATCAAAAAAATGCAGACTCCTTTTAACAATCCATTTTAATTTAGAAGGGATGGGAAGGGCTTATTACATGCACACAAGGTTTGCTAAAACAATTTGTACAGATATTTCCTTTCTTTCAGTTATTTATTTTTGCTTGTATGTATCTTAGGAAAGGCCAAGCATGAAATTGGAGCTGTAAAGCAAGTCAGAATTTATTGATATGACTCTGCTCTGAGAGCTCAATAGGTGTGCAGCAAAGCAAGAAGGGTAAAGGGGCTGAATTATTCATTGAACCTTTAAGCATCAACAAATAACACTTACAGTGAAGAATACCTGTTTTGCAACAGTAGGTGTGAGGTGTATGCATAAAAGAAAACAGATGTTCCAAACCCCATCTTATAAGACAATCTGTCGTGGTTTAACCCCAGCCGGCAACTGAGCACCACAGAGCCGCTTGCTCACCTTCCACCCCCCCGGGTGGGATGGGGGAGAGAATCAGAAGAGCAAAAGTAAGAAAACTCATGGGTTGAGATAAGAACAGTTTAATAATAGAAATAAAATATAATAATAATAAAATATAATAATAGTAATAGTAATTGTAATGAAAACAACAGAGAGAGATGAACAAAACCCAGGAAAAACAAGCGATGCAACTCCTCACCACCTGCCGACCAACACCCAGCCTGTCCCTGAGCAGCAATCACTGCTCCCGGCCAACTTCCCCCAGTTTATATACTGAGCATGACGTCATATGGTATGGAATATCCCTCTGGACAGTTTGGGTCAGCTGTCCTGGCTATGCTCCCTCCTAGCTCTTATGCACCTCCTCACTTGCAGAGTATGGGAAGCTGAAAAATCCTTGACTTAGTATAAACACTGCTTAGCAACAACTAAAACATCAGTGTGTTATCCCATTATTCTCATACTAAATCCAAAACAGCATTATACTAGCTACTAGGACAAAAATTAACTCTATCCCAGCCGAAACCAGGATACCGTCATAGAATCTTTTTCTTATTAGTAAGTCTGAGGGAAAAGAACACTAGCAAGTTATTTACAGGAGGTGCATAGCACAAATGGGGTTTTTATTTTACTTAGCATAACATCTCGAACACTGCACCTACTGTATCAGCTTAAAGGGAAAAGAAAAACTGATGAAAAATTGATAAAAGGAAAAGCCTTTCTTATCAAGCAATTACAGTGCTGGAATAAAGCAGCTGTTATTACAATAAACTTAGTATAAGAAATGAAAATATGTGAACTGTACCTAACAAACTATACATATAAAAATATATGTAACATATTATAACACAAGCAAGTTGTGACTTTTAAGTTCCAGCTTCCATTCCTAATTCTACTTCTATGATAACTTTCCCAGACAAATTCTTTTGGTCAGAAATTATCTTTGAGCTAAAAATTAATTATTTTCTTATTTTTCAGCTATTCAAATTTTAAAAGCATACATTTTTTTCTGTATACCCACATCTGTAACCTGATCCATTTTATGGCGAGAGCCACTCAATTAATTGATAAATCTGAGACACCCTGTTGGTAAAGTCAGGCAGCTGCAAAACTTTCTAACAGTGCAAATGGAAAGCTGGTAATAAGCAAGAAGATGCAATATTGTTTTCAGATTGAATTAACCTTTGACCAAAGGTATTTATGTTACAGTTTGGAAATATGCATTTTTACTATTTGCTATTTTTTGACAGATGCAGAAACAGTAATGTTTCTCATCCTCAACTAGCTTTCAGTGTCTATAGTTCTGGTACTTTGATTTGTTTTGATTTCATCTCCTGCAGGCCTAATCCTAACATTTTACCAGCAGTCTACTGTTACGTCTTCTGAAGGACCACTTGCGGTATCATTTGGGAAAAAGAAAAAAAAAAATAAAATGGTAAGATCATTTCTGCTTTCATTTTGTACCTCAGTGAATTCAAATCTTTTGCTTTTCCTTTTAATTTCCATTGTAGTTTGCTTCTATCATACAGACTTTCCAAGTTTCCTGCTGCTGCTTATGAACAAGAGAACACAGAAGGACATCGGCAAAATTGAGGCAACCCAGCATCCTAGCTCTGTCTGTGGCCAAGACCTAATGCCTAGGGCAGGGTATAAGGCCCTGGGCAATCATACAGGCATAGTTCCCAAATATGCTCCACCAGCCTCCAGACTTTTAAAACAGACCATGCAGATTTCTACCTCGGCTTTTCTTCGTGATTCTTCAAGAACGTCATACACGAATGAGTTAGTAACTGCTGCTCTTAACAAGAGCAAGAAAGCAAGGCATGGGATTTCATCCCCTGCGGACCACATCAAAACGCCACAGAAGTGCCTAACCCGAATACACTGGCCCTGCTTGCCGCTGCTCTCAAAAATGACTGCACCTCCAGCAGAGGCAGCAGGAACAAATGCATGTCTCGGGCTCAGTGGCTGCAGCTCGCCGTCGGAGCACAAAAATGACTGTTGGAGGGGGCACAGCAGTCTATAGACATGCATTTCTACCCACTGCTACTGCTGTGGCGTTACTGACCCTTCCACAGAGGGTGGATAGCAAGTGTTGGCAACCTCTTAAAACTGCAGCAACCACAGCCAAAGGAATAATGGTGAAATTTGACATCGCAGTAAGACTATTGCATCACTGAAGGTGGCTTTGAGCAGAAGCAGCTTTGACCCCTTCTGGCACAGGCAGATAGATCGAGACAGACTGAAATTCAGGGGCAATACTCATGGAGTGGCATTTCTCATACCTCACATGTTAAACCACATGTTGGAAAGAAATTTAAGACACATACTGCTTTCTGTTTTCAACAAAAACTTCATAAAAAACATTTCCAGAACCATCACCTGTATTTCAGCATGGCACAGCTTCCCTCATGTGACAAAAGTAATTTCCTTAGTGAGTTATCATCTGTAAATATCCACTTGCCCTTTTCCTATGTCAGGCCTGCATACCACCAAAAAGTACAAGAGTTTATAGTTTGAACCTCTCAAAGAGGAAAACAAGGTTGTGATGAATTCTCCTCTCATTTCCTAATAACTTATGTACACCTTTATAGAAAAGAAATTATCTCTCGTTTTGAAGTTTGTACAAAATAGTGTTTCCAGAGAATGGAATAATTCAGTTGTACTTCTACTTTTAATTAACTGCAGCAATTATTTATTATTTTGCTGTATCACAAAGGATGAGAGCTAGGTATGAAATGAAAGCCACATAAAATAAAGCTTTAAATTTAATTCAGTGTTATTCCTTCAGCACAAATTTTGTAAACTCCTTGATTCCATTGTGAAAACAAACAGCTGGCTTTTACAGAAAGATTCTGTAAATGGAAGTAGTACTTACACATCTCAAGCAAGACCAGAGTCCTATTGTCATAGGACTCGTGTAAATCATGGCAAGGAGCCATCTTTATCTGAATAACTTTCAGTTTGGTAGCCAAGATGATACAGAGATACGGAAGTGTAAAGCAAAGTCATAAAGCAAATCAGGGACAAAATAGTAATGGACAGGTGATTCACCACTGCACCCACTGAAATGCTCTGCCCTCCTGCTTCTAGCCCTCACTGATAAGCCCAGGATTGCTTTTAAAAGGACCAGCTCTTCCTAGACATTTGCCTACTGCTCAAGAGGATGTTTCAGGACTGCACTGCCTTAAGAAAGTTTATTAGAACAACTAAGAGAACTGGACCAGAAACTCCCAGGGAGCCAATTCTGCTTTTGTGGAAAGGTGTGAATGACCTACCACCTAGCCACACAGCGAGGTGGCCACCATGTGGACCCTGCTACACCCCAGAAACCCTTTCATAGAATCATAGAATCATTAAGGTTGGAAGAGACCTTCAAGATCATCGAGTCCAACCGTCAATCCAACACCACCATGCCCACTAAACCGTGTCCCTAAGCTCCTCATCTACACGTCTTTTAAATACTTCCAGGGATGGTGACTCAACCACTTCCCTGGGCAGTCTCTTCCAATGTTTAACCACTCTTTCAGTAAAGAAAT
>NW_008825271.1:1694098-1706040 GCF_000699105.1 Pygoscelis adeliae
TCCTCCGGCTCGGGGCGGGGGGCTGAGGCACCCTCTCACTCCCTGCGCCTTTGCTTCTTGCGGGTTTTGCCGCGGTTTTGCCGCTTCAGGAAGGGTCCCCCGGCGCGATCCTCCGCTTCGGAGCCCTTCGCCTCGGTGGCTTCGCTGAAATGGCCAATAGAATAAACTGAATGGCCTTTCAGAATAAACTGAGCTGGAACTAAACTGTAGGAAAAGGTCATGTGAAGTTACTTCATGAAGAAGTATCCTGCTTTCTCTCTTACTCTTCTACAATATCTTTGCACTCTGTGTAACACTTCAAACGTAGGTCTTCTCTGCTAGGAAGAAGTCGATCCACAAACAATCTGTATTAGATCTTATTTTGAGCCAGCAGTTAGACCCACAAGGAGAACGCAGCCTTATTACTCTTTGCTCTCTAGCACAGGGATTTTACAATTGCATCTACTCCTATCTCCAGATTGACTTCCTGCTCAATATTTATTAACTTCCGGCTAGTGAGTGCATGTTCCCCTTTTATGTCCTTTACCCCATGTTACTGTTATTATATATTTCTCTACGTGGACCTGGAAATCCATCTATCCAACTTGAAGCCAAGCCTGTCTAAATCACTCCCAAGTTCAATGCTTTCTTTGGCAGTTCCAGCTCAACGGAGGATTTCATCACGTTTCAAGTTCTTTCTCTTAAGTCTTTAAACACATACCAAACAAAATCCTTCTTAATAGCTTCCTATCCGGAACACAATCAGTTCACCTCCCTCGTATCAAACTGTGTTCACTCACATACTTTCTGGCTGCTAGTCTCTGACATGGCCCTCAGTCCTCTGCCACAATTTCTAACTTTGAACTTTAGTTATTCAAGGCTGAATCCCAAACAATTAATGAGATAACTTCCCCCAATGTCAACCCAGAGAGAAGAGAAATTTTTTAACATCTCTCCACAAAGTTTACTGTATAAAATCCTCCAAAACTTTGGGAGGGCGGGGGGGGGAAGGAAAAGAGGAAAAATTACATGCGGCAAATTGTTCACTGTCAGAGACGTCTATCAAAGGGATCACTCTCTAAGCTCCAGATGGCAGGTCTCCTACAGGAAGCAGCTGGTCCTTTGGCAGCATGTCCTCTAAAAGTGCCAATGGCTAAGTCCACTCCACCACAGGAATTTTATGCTGAAATTATTTCAGCTGTACAAGCTAAGCCTTTGCTCTTCAGTGGACCAGAGACAGTAGCCAGACCCACTGCTTTACCACATACCACCCACCACACCAGAGATGCTCTCTTCTCTGTGAGGGGGCATGTGGGTGTACCATGTGCTTTGAACTGCTTTTAACACAAGAGTTGGTAAACTTGATTAATTAGTTGGGCCACTGTCTGCAATTTCTTCAAGCAGTGACATATATTACTGTGTGTGTAGAATAGCTAGCAAACCTATGGTACTAAGGTGTGTAAGAAAAAGAACAGTAGGTCATCTTTTACGGACAGTGGACAATACCCTGAATTCCTTACTTGATTTTATGCAGCCCTTAAGCAGAAGAATTCTTATATTTTAAGTTCAATACTACTTTATTTATTACCATGTCTAAACTTAATACATTCCGTACCTAATAAGCTACCCTAAATTGATTTTGTTTTCAAATTTCTCTTATTTCTGATCAGCATATTTGGTGCATAGCTCAGCTTATTTCCTCCTTTCCTTCACGCTCCGAGTCCTCTAGAATCTCCTTAGGACAGGAGACAGGTAACTTGCTTTCAATCACACTTTTAAAGCCAGACAACATGTAGCTCCTCTCCCTTCTGTATAAAACTCTCCTCAACATTTTTAAGATGCTGATCAGCAATTTCTCATTACAGTGTTTGTAAGATGACCACCTAACTTCTCCAAACAGCAATTAAACTCAGTGGGTGTTCAGCAGACTTGTTCTGTGCTAGTGTGCAATATGCTCACTATTCATAGCCTTGATCTTCCTACACCAGCTATATCGGTCGACAGAGAATGCAACCCCTAAAAATTAGAACACCTTCTAACTTATGTAAGCACATTAATAGCTTAGGAAACAGCCAATGACACACAATGTCAAGATTACTCAGACTGCAAAGTCCCGCTTGCTCCACACATCAGTGGCACCAGCTGTAGCCCAATTAAACTCCATAGTGCACAGGTGTTCCCAGAAATGAGTAACAAAAGCAAACTTCCCTGTAGGGTTCTGAAAAAATTAGAGTTCTTTAACTTCTTCATGTCTCCAAACATCAAACAGATTGAGGAAACAGGAAAGAGAGAGAATATGACATACAGAGGCATAGCAATAATCTGAATTATAACTTAATTAAATTTAACATATATTTGTACTATAAAATACATATGCTCATGATTTACCTGTACAAACCAAGACTCGTGAAACATTTTAGGACTGACACGAAAGCCCGCTTTTGTTTTAGCTCTGTGTTAAAGGAATTCTAACTAGGGGAAACAGCATGTATCATCCAAAAGACAAAACATAATATTTCTAAATAATATTCTAAAACTTCATCTTTTATGGACATTTAAAAGCTATCTGCAGAGAAGACAATTTGGGGTAAAAGTAACTCAACTAACTGCCTACAATTTTTGGCAACATTTCAGTGTGTCTGTGAACAGAGTGGAATCAATTAACATGGAATATCAAACAGAAAATGTGACCACCTCATTTTAAAAACTTGAAAAAGCTCACAACTGCAATATTCCAAAGAGCTAATTGAAAGACGAAAACAGGGAAAATAATTCTATGAAAATGTATTAATGGAAAAAACCCCCACATTAAATTCACCTTAGAATAACCTGTTTGATAAAAGAAATCACTTAATTTTCATGCTAAGAAATTAATCAAGCTGAAGATTTGGAGAGTTTCATTCATCAGTAAAACATTATTTCATTATACCAATAAACTTGCTCTGACAAAATGAGCAAATGTGTGTTTATTAATTAAACTACTAGAGAGCCAAGATACTACAGTACAGTTGTCAGCATGTAAGATTAACATCCTCTCATTAAAAATAAGAGCACTTATACTGAATAATTGTTCTTATTTTCTTAATAGAAGCTCTAAGAGAAGCTGTGAGGCTGTACAGAGAGCACAAACAATAAAAATTTAATTACACTATGAATGACAGCCTTTTCAATTGGAGGCAATATTTACCTTTATTGATACGACCAGCCAATATCATAGAATATCACTGGCAGATGGTCAATTGTCTTATAAATTGTTCTAATATACTAACTGGCAACACAGCAGATTTTCAGGTCATAAAAAGATATTCATTAGTAATACCGTTAATACTTATTCACTGAACAGAGAATTTGTTTGTAATTTTATAAGGTAACAACAGTCCTACAAAATGGATAGGTCAATAAAGGAGAAGCAGGTGTTCAAAACCTCAAGACACTCAAAATAATCAACGTCCAAAATGCAGCTACATTTGGTTGACCATGGGACAATATTAGCTCCTAAAATAGTCATTACAAGTGCAGTGTGATAATGTGGAATATTTTTGGTCCTGCAGCTTCTAGATGGGTAGATATAACCAACTCATTCACAGATGCCATTTTTAATAGTTTTTCTTACCTGACATATTATCAGTTGAGAAAGATAAAGAATGCACAAGCACGTTTTTCTTTAATTAATTAACATAGGAGTGGGAGAAGAGAGCTGGCCCGAAAAGAGATTTTACAAGCCCTCAGGTAGTTTGGAAAAGTTGTGGTTCCGGCTAATAGATCTGATGTATTCAGTCAAACTCTGTGATACTTTATAGGTTTATTTTAAGCTGAAATTTAAGAATGAATAAGGCAGGAAAAACAACACCTTGTGAACTAAAACTGGAAAATGGATCACTGAATCTCTGGGACCAGAAACCTGAATCTTATACTGTGCTTTTGTTATGCCAGTGTGTATGACTGTTTACTGCCCCATGCCTACTGCATCAAATCAAAGCACTTCCAAAGAGACAGAGAGAGACAAAAAGTTCCACACACACCCTGAAAAATCTATTTGTATAAATTCTTTTTATTTACTCTGGAGAGAAAGACTCAGAGACAGGATTGAAGCTTTCTGTGCTGAGCTCAGATCACACACCCCCTTTGTAAACACCTGATTTGAATCACAGTACTTATATAGAAAAAGTTTTTCAAAGCAATAGCCATACATTTTTTCAAACTGCATGCAAAAATAGTGATCCCTATCTCTCATTCTTAATAGGATTAATAGGATTGCAGATGTTTGTCTGCAGTTTTTGCAAGACTCTGTCCATTGTATTGCTGATGCAGTCTGAAGGTCAGTCAGGGAGCTGGCTTTTCAAGAAGCATTCCATAAGCTTGGCCGTGTTCCCAGCCAAGTGCCAAACTGCAATCTTACAAACTATGGAAAACCAGTGCTGTAGACACTGCAGAATTTCTGTCTAGGTCTGGTTTGAAAAAGACTTTTATTTTTTTGAGAAAAATTTCTGCCTTTCAGGACTACTGTGCTTTCACTAAGACTCAAATGGTCAAAGGCATGGTAAATCAATCACAAAGGTGAAAGCCAAGAGATGGTCACAAGATGCCACACCATTGTCATAAGTAGTGACTGTTTCGCTATTCATAGTTTGGAAGGACTGGTACGCTGCTAAAGAGACGCAGCATTTTAAGTCTGCTTTCTGAAGCCACTCTGAATTAAAAATTGTGGGACAGCTCTTTTCTAAAAACATCCTTAATATTGGGGAATAACTGGATGAAAAGCGACCAAGAAAGGAGTTAATTTTTTCAGCCTTTGAACTCATTACTTTTTTTCTTGGTACCCTGTAAACCTCATTAATATGCTCTGGACAGTGCATGGAGCTGACGTTTTCAGAGAAGAAAATGCAGAGACTTTGTTTTCCCCCTTTGCTAGTTCATCAGATTTTGATAAGATGGCTGTAATCAAGCCTAGACGTCGTAGACCTCAGATTACAAAACTCTGGGTGCAGATGTGGCAGATGTGCCCTTTGACATTTTCACTAAAAATAATTTTTTAGTAACACTAGTGAAAATTCTGGAGAGATTACATTAGGGTGAGAAAGTATTTTCCAAAACGTTACAAGCTCTAGGAAAACACACAATAAAGAAAAGCTACAGGTGGCCTTAAGTATGTCACACTTGTTGTCTGACAAGTATTATACTTGTTGTGATATAAGTATACAACTTACATAAAAGTTGTATTATACTTCCACAGTATAACTTATGGCAGCAACTGTCATGTAAACACAAATTGTTTTGTGGTTGCTGTTTTTTTTGTCACAATCCCTGAGCAAGGGGCTGAGGGGAGATAGGAAAACATGGCTCAAAACAGTTTAGTCATGACCCTCCCAGGCACAAGAGATGAAGTGGTTAGTATTAGCCTTACTGTGCTACAAAAACTTCTCAATAAGAGAGGAAGCAGAAGTGAGTTCCACCATTAAATGTAAATTTCAGGGAACAGACTCTTAGTTCCTTCTAGAGACATACAGTAGCGTGACAATTTGGTCCTTAATTTCAAGAACAACCTACTAGTTTCTCCTAGTTTCATTCCACTGGTCTGGAGGGCTTTTCTACAAAGGTTGGAGATGAAACAGAAATAAAATAAAAATATAAAAATCCTTCTGATTGCAAGTATAACCAAGGGAGCACTCAATTTCAGAAAGCCTTGAAAAGCATTAAAATGTTATAATGAGATTTTTTTCCCCCTCCTTATACAACAGTGGATAATCCTCTGAATTACAAGTCTCTTTCTACATACAGTCATAAATTATGTTGTTAAAATATTGGTACAGTCAGACCTGGTTAATTCAAGCCAGTTTTGCATCTTGTTAAGATTTAAGAGAGGCTGAAGCATTCATGGTATAATGTCATGCAGACTTTGGGACACAGGGAATACAGCAAGTGTGAATTAGGCGGGAATACAACAGCAACTGAATTACATTAGAAATAAAGAGAATATCTGATGGGGAGAAAACAATTTTCTCTTGGGCTAATGGTAAGGGATGGAGACATGGCCAGCCAACCTCCCTGAAGAGTTTACATGCGACTAGGACTTTGGTGGCCCCTTCTCATCTGCCACCTTCTTCTCCCAGTGGGTGCCACCAGTGTTTATCAGAACACCTCCCTGCACGCCACACATGCCTCATGGAGCGAATATGACCTCTCAGGCAGCCCGTTTTGACTGCAGCCATCCATCACGGCTGTGTGATGGGGCTTGGGCTCTAGGCTGCACAAACAAACAACATGGTAAATCTAAATGTACTTTTAAATCTATTGTGTAAAAAACACTTTACAAAGTCATCACTTTGCAGAGTGGCAGTACATGCACTGTAGCTTTAGATCAATATAAGATCCAACTTTCTTTAACCCAGAAGAAACACCAGCATGTAGTAATTGTGACAACAATAACAAATGTGTTCTTGAGAAGAGGTGAAAAGAAGTGACTGTTTCCCGGCAATTGTAAGTTGTCTGTACTATCGGAGACTGCAGGCCAGCCAACAGCAGCAAAATATCTTTTGAGTAAGAAGTTCAATGAGGAAAAATAAGCAAAAACATTCAAGAGCTCAGATCTAGTCCTAAGATATTCAGCTGAAGCATTAATATGATGATGGCTGTTATTTACTATCAGAAAATTGCCTAACCTAAGTGACAAAATACAAACTTAGGCAAAAAATATTAAGTTTTTCTTTCTTATAGAATCCAAGTTCCCAATGACGAATAAAGATGTTCACAAGAAAATTCTTTGTTACAAAGTATCTAAGTTGTAAAAGCCAAACAATTGCAGAGAAAAAAACACCCTCCAACCACATTCCTACAACATTACATCTCTCAACAAAAAAAAAATCTATAAATATAAATCAAACATTAAACACAGTAGAGAAGAGAACCTGCTGGTCTACATTGTGACCATGCATTATTACCCCAAAGTAGTTGCAAAAGTATGGGAATATCAAGAAGGAAAGAGAAACATTCTTACTAATGTTATGAGTATAGTAAAACGATGATTCAATTCCAGACAGAAACAGCAAATACCATCTTTACCAACAGGCAAGTGAAAACTACAGAAATGTTTATCTGGAATTAACTTATTGCATTTATTTAAAAACAAAATTAGGTAGAATAACTTTTCTTAGTGTTTCTGAGTTCTTGGAAAAGACACCTCCTTCTGGGTTCCAGCAACAGGAGTCAAACGTACAGTAAGTCTTATACACAGTGTTTTAAAATTAGAAAATCTGTGGTCACATCCAAGTTTGCCTGTTGTGGCCAGTTACAGGTCTGTGGTATACAGCATATACGTACATTGGGAATTTCAGGGGATTGCTTAAATGAAATGACACAGCTCCAGGAAGACAGAGGCTTTCTCTCCAGCAGAAAAGAAGTCTGCTCCCTGTCTGAAATAATGAAACCAGAATTTCCCTGATCATAAATTTATTGTTCAACTATCCCGTCGCCTTTTAACCAGCAGAGAAGATGAACACATCCTCCTATAACACATCAGACTACATCATCCGTCTGACTAATAATTGAAGAGCGGATAAATTGTTCCTTTTTTACTGTACATCAGAACCAGAGTTCTTAAAAATGTAAAAATCAAAGAATATAACTCATATTGGGCATACTAAGTCCAATTACATTTGAAGGCATTTCCGGGCCTCACAGCAGAATTAAAACATAACCCTCCAATCTGCTTCACAAAAGGAGCTTGATAACATATCTCCATAATTTCTGAGTGTGGCAGCACTGCACAGCTCTACAGAGGTTAAGAGAATTAGAGACTAAAATTTTGCAAACCCTCCTTAATCAAAAAGCTACGCTGCTGCTATGGTTTAACTGTGGTGAGGTAAGGAAAATTCTATGGTGACACAGGACTTTTCACTTGCGCTCTTACTTCTGGCAAACACAGAGTGTATAAATAGTAAATAAATCACAGGTCTCCATTATTCATCACGCAGCAACCTGGAACTTCCTTCTCTGACATCAACAGAAAAGTAACTGAAATATTCACAAGTGTCCTAGTTTACAATATTCACTACAACTGTCATGTATAACTACAACTGCAACCCGAGATCTGCTGGTCTCGCATAGAAGGTGCAAGTCTTGGCTTGAGGAATCTTGATGGACGGTTCCCTCAGAGAGGAGCAAGGCACCATCAGAGGAAGGGTGTTATCCGTGAAGGCACTACTACCCAGCTGTTTTGCAGTTCCTCTGGTTTCACTGGGTAGTACAACACTGTCATAGGGCTAAGCTTTCTGCAAACCCTCCACCTGGTATTTTGGACATTGAAATAAAACAGAGCAGTTTCACTACTATTACAATTTGCATTTCTATCAAAATGTAAATGGCAATGTGTTTGGAAGCAGAGGTGTAGCCTCATCAAGAAATGTGCAAACATATTTCCCATTGTATGCTAAGCAGTATGTACGTATGCACACAGTAAAGGAAGAGCTGTCTAAACCTTAGTTACAATACATTCCTTATTTGTGCCTGTAACTGTGGCTGCGTGATGGGATAGGAAGTCCAGTGGAGATTCTGAAGTAGATACATGTCTATACTTGAATAAAATATTCCCCAAAGTTAAGGCGTTATTCAAAATTAGGTTTTCTGATTGAGAGAATGTCTTGCATTGCTTCTTTGAGAAGGCGGCACAAGAGGTGTTTAAACAAGACCAGGAGGCAGTATCAATTGTTTCTTACTTTTTCATAGACCAGAAAACTAACAACCCTCCCCTTTCCAACTGTGTGAGTGAGAGAGGAGAAAGAGGGAATTCTGCTAAATAGCAAAGAGACTCTGATACTGAAATGCAAAATAAATATGGAAGCTCAAAGATAATAGTAAAGCATCCCTTTGGGAAATTCTATATTAAGGTTACAAATGTGGCCACAAGGACAATAGTGAAAGGTCCAGTAAATGGCTACAGGATACACTAGTGAAATTAATGAGAAAAATGATGTTATCACTGTCAAAATAGATTGCTACTACTTAGATGTAATTAAGTGAAAAATTCAGAGAACATATTCTTCAGATTTATGGGACAGATTCATTAAAAAGTTGTGAACAACATGCCAAATTAGATGACAGAAATTACATTAAAATACTGAAAATACAATGTCTGTGGGTTTTGAGAAAAGAAACTATCACTGGGTTAATACTCAGAACTGCATGTTCCTTTTATGGCTTCTTTGCCTAGTGGTTCAGTCTACTACTTGTTAGGTGGGAGGACAGATCCTCCATCCCATTATTATTACTACTACTACTATTATTATTATTCTTAAATCAAACCTTGCTTTTACAGATTATCCAATGGTAGCAAAAGAGGCAACCTCTCAGATCTGAATAAAAGAAAGACATAGGTTTGTAGGTGACGAGCAATGAAGTAGATCTGAAAAAAAGATTAGCAAGCACTAAAATCCCAAAGTTGCCTGTAGGAGGTTGTTGGTATGAGAAATCTCACAAAGCAAAGCAGATGATGTTACAGGACTTCAGCTGAATCAGACAGGGAAACCAGGCCTCTTTCATATTGAGTCTGGTCAGACCAGAGAGGATTAAAAAGGACTAAATTAAAGTTTGAAGTTTTTGCATATCCTACTAAATGAAAATGACAAAATACTACTGACAAAGTGCCTTCCAGAAAGAGCGTAATTTATTTTTAAAAAAGTGAAGATTTTAAAAATGTATAATGAGACGTCACTTATTCTGCTTCAGCCTTTTTAGAAGAGGCTTATTCTTTTAGCTTGGTTATCCACATCTAACAAAATGGCTGGTGTAAGCCTGGTGCTACCTGCAAGTCCCATTCTTAAGCCTCCCCTTTTGGTCCCTGGACAGATTGGCTGTAGGCCTGTCACTGCTCTTAACAACCATGATGACTCCCAGACCACCTAGTAATGCAAATTTGGTAAACACCTGACATGAGTCCAAGACCATATTTTAGGTGGAATGCACAACGCAGAAGAAAAGGTAGTTTTAACATCTTCACGCCTTATGCCAGTTAAGGTCAGGCCATGCCTGAACCCACATAAGACTTCCCAGGTAAAATTAACCTGTCAAGATCATTTGAGTCAAACAGTGAGTTTATACCGGATTGGCACTTCACTTGATATAACTGTGACGTTTCTGATTTGTATACTAAGAGGTCCACACACACTGCTACAGCTGTTCTATCTAGAAGTCCACAGTTTGGGATCTGCTTGGGCAGGGACATTTAGCTTCAGGCATCGGCCACTTTACAAAAGGAATTTTCCTTCACTGGCACTACTGCCCCCAAAACACTCAATTTTCTGTCTTCCAGAGACAAGAAACTGCAAATGACGAATGATTTGCCATTCAGTTCCCCCCAAAGGATTTAGTGTGATGAGACATGTAGAGGCACTAATAGACTGTGAAAGAGGTGTGGGTTAAACTAATTGAGTAGTATTGATCCACTAGTGCCACTACTTGCCTAGCTGCAAAGTCCTCACAATATGGAAGATTTCGGATGAAGTGAGTGAATTGGGAAAAAATTCAACCCCCAACTGACTCTCAACTGTGCATTTAGCAAGACTGTCGCAGTAATACTTAAGACACACACCGCATAGCCTGATTTATCTTCGAAGCTTCACAAATATTAGCTAATTAATCTTTCACCATTGTAGTTTCACTCCACAGCACATCTTAATTTTTCTTTATAATTGAAGCTAAAGATTTTAACTGGCACAGAACTATGTACTATTTCTAAGGATAAAGCTCCATGACCTCATCCTACTTAATTTGTATCATACCACAGCTAAAAACTTAAAAAAAAAATGATAGAGGAAATATGCATATTTATAGAATGAACTACAATCACTTTTCTGATTACTATTTAAAATAAAATGCATGTTGACAGTCATAACAGTCAGCAATCCTGCTTTACTGGAAGTTTAATGAGGGATTTGTGGTTGAAGTTGGTACTTCTGCATTGCAGCCGATTGAAGTGCTAAAATGTCAAGCACTAACTGATTGCTGTCTAATTACAGACCCATAAACAACTTTATATGGCTACAAAATTACCCCCCTAGGTCTTCACAGTGTTGCCATCACGACTAATTACAAGAGAGGTGCTTAACTTGTGCACTGTATTTGACATAAAATTTTCTTGTTGGACATTCTGGCATTAGCACTGGTTAAAATCTGGATGAAACTTTCCCAGCTATCTTTGCAACAAAAGCTTTGTCTCTTGCCTCTAAAAATCGTTTATTCATTTATTTTTCTTTCTAGTCCTTACTTGCTATTGAAGCTGAAAATTGCATCAAGAGACACGGTGGTTTTGTGAACATGTAAATGTTAGCTCAAGACAAGAAATAAATCATCAATTCACTGCAACTCAGTTGTGAAGGGGTAGAAGGTTTAGTGTGTATGCTCAGTGTGTCGCCTCTTACTCAAAATGTTGAAGATGATCTTAAGTTTTACTGAATCTTTAGGTTATGAAATAATCAACTATAAGAACATTTTGATTCTAGTAAGTTAGCCCCTATGGTAGCGTTATTTATAGGTTACTGTGTTACTTATTATTTGAGGCTGTGTTGCTTGAAGTCCCTATTCTCTATTCTCTGGACTCTCTAAACCATAACCAGAGCTCCTAGACTCTATTGTATATGGGATGAATTATTTGACAGCCTGGCAAGGTAGATATCTAGTTGGCCAACTTGGCAACAAAACCTACTTTTAAGGTGTCCTGAAGTGAACTGCCTTCATTATAATACTAAAAAACACACCCACAGGTCAAGAAGACCCTTGCCCAGGTGAAGACCCTTCCCCCGCGCAAGCGTAGTAACAGAAGAGAATGACATAACCGATATTAAAATTATATGTAAATCACTAACCAATCATTGTAACTGGGAGTGTACTACCTTATAATTTTTGTGTATAAATGTAACGGTGATCTAGCCATAGGTGTGCTTGATTTGTGGAAATTCCACCTTGCACCCGGC
>NW_008825271.1:1707777-1723310 GCF_000699105.1 Pygoscelis adeliae
GACAACCTGGCAAGGTAGATATCTAGCTGGCCAACTTGGCAACAAAACCTACTTTTAAGGTGTCCTGAAGTGAACTGCCTTCATTATAATACTAAAAAACACACCCACAGGTCAAGAAGACCCTTGCCCAGGTGAAGACCCTTCCCCCGCGCAAGCGTAGTAACAGAAGAGAATGACACAGCAGATATTATAATTATATGTAAATCATTAACCAATCATTGTAACTGGGAGTGTACTACCTTATAATTTTTGTGTATAAATGTAACGGTGATCTAGCCATAGGTGTGCTTGATTTGTGGAAATTCCACCTTGCACCCAGCGCCATAATAAAGAATGTCTGCTTTCTAAAACTCCAAAATTGAGTCTTAGAGAGTTCTTCATCTGCCGATTTACGGTAACAAAAACATTCAAAAAAATAACATACAGTGTATAATTACTTACAAATTTATTTATCCCTGTAAGGGTGCAAAACCCATCTGAGCTCTTTTGAAATCATACACGACCTCTATGTCTTTTACAATACAGAAAATGGGCAAGGCAAAGTTTGAACTGTGTAAAAGAGGAAAGAAGTAAGTAGAAAGAGCCAAGAGTGAGAGAAAGGCATACGGAACTTGTCTTTTACTGAGGAGAGGGAAAAAGTAGATGTTTCCAATGGCTTGATTTTGGAACTATCTTATGAAATCTTTGCCTATGGCTTTAGATTATCTGACTTCCTGAAATACCTAAACAACAACACAGACAAGCTCAAGTTCATTTGGACCAGAATTAATAGAGGATTAATGTGCCATCAAGCTCTGCAAATCTAAATTGCTCCCAAGAACAAAAAAAGCAGATTTTAGTAATAAAGTATTTTCTTATTACTCACACATATTTTAATAAAAGTGTAAGTTATTAATACAATTAATATGACTCTTACTAATGTCTTACCATTGTTCTTAAATTGGAACAGGGATTTAAGTGAAAAATGACACACTGTAGTGCATCAGTCTTTAAGGACACTTCTTCACCTGTTTTACACTGTATAGATTGATTCACTGTTTATTAACACATCTGTTATTTATTTCTTAATGCCTTATTAAACAGCCCATCTCATTACCTAACCATCACACACATTTTAACACCACCACACTGTGAGGACAATTAAAGATTTTGTTAAAACAATATAAGAGTAAAGTATACATTTTCCTTGGTGTATACTTTAAAAGCCAGTCTTAAGTTTGTCTGATTATTTTTTGTTTTATGCAAATAAGCCATTAAGCTCCCAAGGAAAATTTCACATTTCCCAACACGCTTTCAACTCATTTTTCTAATCTGAAGTGTAAATCTAATTTGAGAAGTGTATGGTTTCAGTACCACTGCAGTGTATAATGCACTTCCTTCATATTGAAAGTGATTCTTTCTCGGTTTTCTAATAAATAGCCTATTGTATTTATTGCATATTACATTTTTGTTTGTATCTCAGCATATTTTGCTTCACATAAAAATAACATTTTCACTGCCCTTTTAAGAGCTCAGTATGTTTTCTTAAGAACTTAGTTGACTGAACAGCTTAAAAAAATGCTGAATATTTGAAACAACTAGCCATTCCCATTGCGTTCTGTACTGCTGAGAGTCCTGTAAATCCACAGCTTTCACTGTAAATTTGCACAGTTCAGTAAATCTTTAAAATTATACCGTTATGTTTGCCTCTCTTTTCTGCTCCCCCCAAAAGACTGCATTACAACCCTGATAAAAAAAACACAACCGGTCTTGACTACTAAGCCCACTAAGAGAACTTTGCATGGAGTAGTAGCACTGGTGCCGGCAGTGCTGTCACAACATTCCTATTTCGGTCTTATTCAGTGTGTTTTAATCCTGGAAGCTTGGCTGAACTCTTATTTAGACCTAAATCACGTACCTCCATGGTCCTTTGCACAATCTTATTCAAAGTTTGTATATACATATTAAAGGAATACTTTTTTCACCCCTCTGAAGATGTAAAATCACATTGTTTTTGTGACTGCCAATGAAGCTGGTCAAACAAGTTTCCCATCTGTCTGTCCCTTGACTGCTCATTCCTGTCTTCAGGAGTGTCAAAATCTCTCTACCTGATTCATGCTGTTATAATTTATGGCACAGCTGCTCTGTAAACCAAATCCCTGATTTGCTATTGATTAAAAATAAACTTGAAATTTATTTCAAAAAGAATCCATTCAATCTGTGCTGTTTCTGTGAAACAGAAAACAGGTATGAAAAATGATCCCATAAAACATTGTATAGGCATGTTTGAGAGTGTGACAGCATCTTTTTTATATGAAAATGAATAAGCTTCTGACTACCATTTTCTGCTATGGCCAATGACATATGCATGACTATCATTTACCCCTACTTACACCTTCTTTTGAAAGGTTACATATAGATAACACTTCATATTTAAAATGTCCTCCATTGGTCAGAGAATGCAGAGAAGCATTACTGCCAATAATAAGATATTCAACTGAAGGGCTTTTTAAGCTAATTTGTAGAATTATTTAAATACCATAGTTCTCCTTTTCCTAAGAGTAGAAATGTGAACTTAATGGTTTTGTTCATACTACACTGGAAATATAAAAAAACAACCTGAAAGCATACCGTTATCATAGACGATACTATTATCCCAGGTTCAGGTTGCATTCTGAGTTTTACTCTTTTATTTGAATGTTTTAATTCACCCTCACTAGGATTTTTGGCCCTCCAACATTTGGAATCAAATATGTACTTGTGAGCTTGAGTTCTTTCCTTCTCTCCTCTATTGCCTCATCTTCTTCACAACTTTTGCAATTTTTCCTTCCTGCTTACAGAGATTTCCTTGATAATAGCTAATAAATCATTGCCCCTTAAACATGCTGCTGAAGTTTCCATAAAGCTGGAGCTTCCTAAATTAGTATATAAATACACATATCAACTTCACGCTCTGCATATCTTCTTTTGAAATTGAAAGAAACGGCGTGGTAAAATCCTCTGAAGAGTACTGCAATGATCCCTTCTCCCAAATACTGCCATTGCAAGTCCCCAGCACTGATTTGCTGCCGAGTTCTCTACCATAGTATGATGCAAGAAGTTTTGTTGAAAAAGGTGTTCTTCATTCTAAGTGCTACAGAAGTGAATTTTACTCATGTGTATCCTTTCAGATTCCTCTCAGAATTCTTTTCACTCCCATTCTTTCTTTCTCTGCCTGTTTTGCCTCCTGTAACCCTTTTTGCACCTGACTGCAAGGTACACTCCGAGAAAGATTTAGACAGACTCGTAAGAAAGATTTAGATGAGCTAATGACGGACAAGGTGGCAACTTGTTTTCAAATGCCTAGCCCTGGAGAAAATCCATAATCCTTAATTAGGCATCTGGAGTCCTTATTTAGTTCTCAAGAGTGCTTCATAAACTGCCTGCTGAAAGGGGAGGTAATCCCCTCTCACGCTACAGCTGCTGACTCAGGACTGCAACGTTTGCACCCATGGGGTACCCCAGGGCACAGCATCCTCCCTGGCGAGGGAGAAACCCCCATCAGCTTTTGGAGAGAAGGGCAGAAGCCTCTCACTCTTGGTGCAAAACAGGAGGAGAAGGGGAAGGCAGACCCCTAGGGGGTCATGTCTTAAACAATATTGTTTTCATGCCCTCCTCAGCTGCGTGACTGAAGTCGCTCATCTCCAAGCTCCTACTAAGAGGCCCTGGTACTGGCAGAGGGTCAGCGAGAGATTTATGGGCTCAGAAAGAACACAAGTGATATAGAGCACAATTTAGGACCTTTGAGGTGAGGGCACTCAGTAGACATTAGTCCTAAACTGGCATTACAAAGACTAGCAATTGAATAAAACAAGAAACTGCATTTGAAGTGAGGCTGGCCGCTAGAGCTACGTGCAACAGAGGAGAGAAGAGGAGAAGTAGAAGAACTGGAAGGGGGAAGAGAGTAAAAGTTCGAATAACAGTATGGGTGTTGAGATCTTGATTCTACCTAAAATCGTCCTTAAAATACCTATAGCCATGATTTAATGACAACTTTCACTTTGCTCCTCATGCTTACAATCTCTTTATGTCCTATGCAGGTCAGCTGGATTGCCAGTAACAACTTTTTCTCTATCATGGTTGCTCTCTGTCATATTCCTCAGTTAATATCTGTATTTTTTCCCAATTACTGACATTTGACTACATTTAATTGTTACATCTCTCGTTGATTTCTCACCAACTTGTTATTTATTTGAAGCAAGTGCTATATCTCTGAGCAGACATATATCTCCCTTATATTATTTCTATATGTGCGGGTTTTTCTGCTTTATGGTTGGACTCAATGATTTTAAGGGTCTTTTCCAACCTAAATGATTCTGTGATAAATATACATTAAAATACTTGAGGAAAATGAGAAGGCTTTATTAGACCAGCTAGTAGAAGCACATGTTTTCCTGGATGAAATATCTGAAACAAAAAATAAATAAATTATGTTTAAGAAATGAAACAAAAGAAACCAAAATAAGACGCAATTGCTACTTTGGAAAGCCCTAAATACAGCCAATTTCAAAGGCTCATCAGCTCTCTGTGAATACTGTGAGTGGTGAACATGGGAGAAGGCAGTACATTTTCCCGGAATAAAGTTTTATTCATATTGATCCTGCCTAAACTCACTCACACCCTCCTTCAGGAAATGACCTGAAATTACAAGCCACAAACACCCGTGGCACTATTCTTACCTTAAAATGTAAATTATTACCAAGAGCCAGAATGTCCTGCTGAGAAGCAGGAGACCTGGGGCCTTGGACATAGACGTTCTTGCCCACACTTTTAAGACCTTCTGTGGTGTCATGCACGTGGATCTGTTGTCCTCCAGTGGAAAAAAAATCTCGATGGCTAATTAGCAGTATGCATAAATAACTTCTGTGGGAGAGACACATTTTGGAAGTAGTAAGTGGCACGCTGTCTAGCTTTGATTTGCAGTTATACTGCATAACAGACATACGGCTGGAAAGAAAACATTCACTGCCTCAGCCTACTGTAGTATCTTCTTAAATAGCTTAGATGAGTGGAAATGGAAATGAAGTGATTATTCCAATTATCAAAGGCTCACAGGAATACATTGAGCCATGAGAAGTTTACCCTCATTTAATAAACTGCTTGAAATTAGAACTGTAAAAAACAGCAAGAGAATCAAAAGCTGTATGAAGTTCAGCCGACCTAACTGCAGCAGCGCAGGGCAGCAGCATGTACCGAGCAAATGGGGACATGTTCCTCTTCCCAGCCTGTCCTGACAAACACCAATTAAGATCTCTAAAGGACTCCGACTAGACTTGAAAACAACAAGAATGACATTTAAATTGACTTAGAATATCACTTATCTATTGTTTAGATTTAATGAAACATGCTGCCTTTTGCTTCTATCCTCTGGCATTTGTCCATTACAGTGGTATGCCAAAAGTGAATTGTTTCATTAAAATCTGAAACAAAAGGGACCGACGCTCCGAGTTACAAAAATTAGTCTTTCTAAAAGATACTACTTGTGAATAGAGAACATCTGATCACCATGACTCAGTGCCTGCACTAATTCCATTAAGCATTCATACTCCCAGTGCATTTCGAATTCACTCACAAGCAGATTTTCAGAGAAACTCGAGTAGTATTTTCTTTTTAAAATAAAATTAGAGATAGATTTGATTTGATGGTTTTCCACAAAATTATAACTGTGTAGAATTTCAGCTGCTTCATGAGTAGAACTACAGAGATGTCCTTTAAGTTAAGTCTTTGGGGGTTTGGGGTTTTTTTAGAATTTAATATGTTCTGCATAAATCCAAAACAGCCTCGTAAGAAAATCCTCTGGCAGGTTTTTAATGATCTGGTTGAAAAAAGTACTTTGAAGTCTCACAATTTCATCACAGAATAACATCTGATATAACCTGAAATATCAACGAAATACTGTTTAATGAAAAAGTACAGTATTAATTATATGGCATTCCATTCTCATGAACAAATACATTTATTATGTGTCTTAGAAACGGAATAAAAGCAGCACTGATAAAAATAGAAAGTATTTAAATGCCAATAGCCATATCCATACAATCTCAGTGAGGTCGCTCAAATTGCCAAGATGTGACCAAAGAAAAAGGCTTTACAAGTGAAAATATACAGAACAAAAAGTTCAGTAGCATAGGGCAGATACAAATAGTACCCCTTGCATAGCCTCATTTAGTACCGATTACATCTAAAAAGTGCTAGCCTATTCTATGCCATCATTTAAGGGATATTTGTGATAAATAATGTAATACTAACTAATATAATCAGAGAAGGCTTAGATTACCAGGATTGGAATTTAAATAACAGTAGCTAAACACAACTTTTCTTTTTCTCAACTCACTGCAAATTCATGATCCATACAGTATAATAACATTTTTGTGTGAATTGCCCGACTCTCTTACTAGCAATATATAATGCAGAAAATAGGCAGAATTATTTTGTAGATTTTATTAGCACTGTTGTAAGCAGTGCTACAAGTTGAGGCTTTGCTGTTTGTTCTCAAACTGTTCCCAGAAGCAAAATACAGACCTGAGTGTTTCATGCAAATCCTGTTCTCCTCCTCCATTATCATGTATCTTCACTTTCCAAATGATTTTCAATGCCTACAATTTACTGAACTTTGACCAACAGACTAAAGGTTACACTAAAAAAAAAAAAATCAAATAGCTGCTGGAATTATATGGTCCTCATAAATCACAAAAGGAGCCGCCTGAACTTCAGGAGTGATCTTGAGATTGCAAAACCCTAGTAAAAGTGGATTGTTTAAATTTGCAAACAGATTTAAATCTTCTTTTAAGTACATGACAGGTATACTGTGCGCTTTCGTGACCCAAATACTGTTTATACTGTGAATCCAAGAGTGCTGCAAAATCACCGAGCCTACCAGTGGGATTAGAATCACAGTCATACAACTATTCGTCCATCCATTACAATAATCTCTAGTTATCTCAATGTTTCCAGTTCTTCCTTCTCTAGGAAGCTCACTGTTCAAAACAAATCAATTTTTAATTATTTTAAATCAAATTACATTTGTGCTTTTGCAAAATGTGATTCTACAGCAGGTACCATAACAAAGCTATTACCCCATGTGATTACCATAACTGAACCATGATCCTTATCCATTGGCTTAATTGAGGCAAGTAATAGCTAATTTTATATCTCACATCTTTTACCTTACTAATAAGTAGGGAAAATCCATTAAGGTAATGTAATTATACAGGTTGGAACATAACAAGGAAGCAATGATAGTTCATTTAGGTTTGACCTCGCAATAATGTACCTTGCCGTTTGCATGCTACAAAGCTGCAGCTTGCAGCTATTTAGGACCACGTCTTATTTATGGCAATATACATCCTGAATAACTCTACGTAAGCTTATGAATGAGGTACTGAGATGAACCTTAGCAGCTCTAAATGTTATCACTCAATACAAGAAAAAGTTGTACACATAAATCCAGCTATTTCAGAGTATTACTTTAAAAAGAAGTACTTGCCACTTCCATTTTTTGACTTCCTAATATTTATTACCATTTTACAGTCTGAAGTTGAGGGGACAGACAAAAGAGCTCCTACTGTCCTAGCAAAAGAGGAACTTATACAGCAAGTTAATTATGTTTACATGGGAAAATGATTATGCTATTAAAGTTGTTGCAGAGACACTGAAGTTAAGAATGGAAAAGCCAAGAGTTGAGTAAAGAGCCTAGAAATGGTCACGCTTTAATTTTCAAGATTTTTTTTCTCATTCAGAAAAAGTTACACCTCTAGGAACACTGCAGCTTAGAGAGTCATAAGGACTGTAAGTCGTTCCAAAACAAATGTTAAATAGAAAGGACTGGCATTTCAGATGGTGTATGAGATGTGTCACTGTCAGAAGCGACTGGGTTACATTCATTTTCACCAGCTCTGGATTTTGTAACTTGCATCTAGAAAGAACTCTTGTTCTTTCTTATTTCTTGTAAGAAGAATGCTTAGAAACACATCATTCATGTTTAACATGTCTATGTATAATAAATGTGCATAAGCTCATGAACTCACTTTCATTAATTACATTAATTTTTATTCCTGAAAAATAGGTTGTAAGACATGGGTTTCCATTATCACCAACAACAGTTTACTTGCAGCAGCTCTTTAACGAAATTTTCTTCTGCCAAAGTGCAAAAGTAATCAAGCTACAAGCCAGTGATGTTCAGAAACATCCACAGAAAGTTTATAAAAATTTGCATGTAAATGAGCATCTTCAGGATCTTGCTACTTTCTCAACAAAAAATAATAATCAGCTATCCATATAGCAATCTGCACATAACATGTTTCTGAAAGCCACATAAACACCGATGAATGACAGTTTGGATACATAGAACTAGAACAATAAGGAATGACAAAAGTACTAATTTATTCATCAGTGTTTGCCATTGCAGAAGTGAAAACTACAGCTGAGTATCAAGCATTTAATATAAACTGTTCACAATCACAAGAACTAACTGAACAATGCAGCTCAGGGATTTTTCAAAAATGAAACTTCATAGCAGATGTTAATCCACTAAAAAGATTACAGGGTCCGGGCCATGACCTATGGACAATCAAAAACCTGTATAGTACTGCTTTCTAGCCCATAAGAAAGACAGTACCTCCTTGTTCCAGAGCATTAGATTAAAAAAAATTTTTAAAAAAGGAATTAATTTAAAAAATCCTTTCCTGCAGGAATGTTAGTTCATATCTAATGGGAAAGGAAGAGAGGAAGAAAAGAGGTTAATGTAAAAGAAATTTGCTATGACGATGCACAACACTGAAAAGGTTTGAAAACACACATACATGTTTCCAGAGACATGTGACACCGTACCTGGTGCTGTGGGGAATTGCCTTCACACGGTGGTAACGATTACACAGACTGTAATCAGAATGCGACACGTGACAATGGATGGATGGAAGGAAAAAGAAAAAAAAAAAAAAAAAGAGAAAGAATGAGAATGGTATTAAAACACATATAACAAAGATGAACAACTAGAAAAATTCATGGACATACTGAAGAATTAAATGCCCCCTCCAACTCACTTCTGAGACCTCAAACCTAAACTGATCATCTTTACAGATCTCACCCTGACATTTGGTTACTTTCCGCTTGTAACTGCAGTAAAGAAAGACTGGTCTTCTGTGGATATAACATTTCGGTTGGTATTACCCTCCATTATTAGAGTATTACAGACTATGGAAACAAGTCCCACTGCTGTCACCAGAGTGCAATTGGGCTTTTGTTGTTGAGTATCTCAACCTTACACATTTCATTAGGTTATGAACACATGGAGTCAGATATTTAACACTTTTGCAATCACCAGAGAAAAATCAACATGAGAAGAGCCATTTAAAATTTACCTTAAAATTCCTAAGAAGGATAGATGGTATATATATAAAAATATACATACGAAAAAAAAAATATAAAAACCACCTCCACTAAAACTTCACCCCCTGACTATATCTTCTGTTTTACAGTATCAGTCCCACTATTTTGCGAGGAAGAAACAAATGGAGAGGTAAGAGAAGCACAGATCACACCAAGCTCTGACTCTGGTTCAGTGTGGTACCCGAGGGGAGCTAAACAAGAGTGGTATGATCCATCTGCTTTCAGAAAGCCTAATCCAGGCGTTATTTGGCCTTATGTGAATTTGGTTCCCCACAATGTATTCTTCAGCCGAAACACTGCTTGAGAGGTTCCGGTTGTTTCTTTCTTGTTCTTCCTTCACTGATGTGCTTAGGCTCCCTCCTCCTGAAAAAGGCCGTAGTGTAACTGAAGGGAAGGGAAGGGATCTGCTGCGGTTCGGGGGAGCAGGGATGGGAGGCAGCAAACATCTCCCATATTCAGCCTTTCAAAGTGATACACAGCCAGAAAAATAAAACTGCAGATAACCTCAGACTACAGTAAACCACCAGTTTTAATCTGTCATTTATATATAGTGTTTTAATTACCTCTGTTACACTAAAATCGGATTTACAAATTTTCTGATACTTTGGTCCACTTAAGGAGTAGACTCAATTGCCGAGATGTAATCACTGCTGAAAGCCATTCATAGAAAGAGTTATAAAAGAAATTACACTATAAGGATCTGTTATCGTTATTTATTGTATCGCCTTTTTTTTTCTTTTCTTTCTTTAAAGGTAAATAGCCAGATTACTGACCGTGGGGGGAGGAAAGGGTTGCATATTTAACTGCAATGCCCTCTTACGCATAGACAGTGCTCAATATGAAAGAAGCTGAGGGACTGCATTTCTGGATTCACAATTAGAAATACAGCTATATGAATTGGGCTCCTATTCTGGGTTTTTTTTTTAGTTAGAATACAGGTTCATGAGAAATAAAAGATGATAATATTACTTGGATTGCTGAATCTTTGAATCCTTTGAATAATCTTCTCTCATTCTGACCATATCAATTTCTTAGAGAGGAAAATACCAGCCTAAATATAATAAAAAATTGCTAGTACATGTGCAAAAAATGAAGATTTGTTGAATTGGTACTCCTTTGTTTATCAATATTATCTGTATATCCTCTGTTAATATCACGTTATTGTATGTCTATACTATTTACATTGTATATATTGTGTATTTTGTGTGTGTGTATTGTATATTTTGTTTATACACAGATCATGTTCATTTTCTGAACACAGCCTAACCATGACAATTCGGAAATAAATGTAAAACGTAGGACATGGGTCCTTTAAACAGACAAACAAACAAACAATAAATTCATTATAAACAATTACACAATTCTATTTACTAAGAACTGAGTTTGTATCTACCTTATGCATTTTTAATTTTTTTTTTAAGGAAACTATAATTTCAGTGCTATGTAGGGGTTTTGGTTCATGTATTTTACTAGTGTAATTTAAAAAGCATAACAAATGAATAAAACTGAGAAACCAAATGCAACCAAAGCAACCATATAATGATGAAAAATAGCATCCATTTTTCCTGTTATTCAGCTAATTTATCTGAAAAATCATTAATACTATTTTCAAATTAATTTAAATTACTTTCTAAATCAGCAATAATTAGATTATGGACTGAAATCCCATGTTTCAAAGCAAAATTGCTACATATCATGCAGCCAACTGATGGTTCAAAGAAGTGAAATGTTGGAATCACCGCAAGCTGATTCTTTTATGCTACCGTTCTCCTTAGTGTACCATCACAGCTTTCAATTACCAAGAAAATACATCTAAAAATAAAACACAGAACTAAAACTTAGATTCGTGCAAACAGTTATGTTCTAAAGTCACATATAAATCAAAGACATGAAAGCCATTGTAATAATATACGAAGTTCAAGGCACCAGGATGAAACAGCAGTTGAATCAACTGATGCAGGCAGCAAAGTTACTGTGTAATCCCACCTCTTCCTAATATTTTCATTAAAATTGGGAAACTTGGCAGTAGTTTCAAATAGAGATTCTGCTAAAATTTTGATGATAGGTCAGTAAAGCCATGGTTAACTGATAGAAGTTAAGTGCCTTCTACTACTAATTGGATACCGCTAAGGAGTGAAGGAAAACCTTAAACAAATGGCATTTAACTGAGTTGCCTATAACTGAAACTAAAAATTCTTTTCAAAAAGTCTGCTGAGGACTGATAACAGGGGCAATCCCATATCATGAATAAAAATAATCCTAAATGCAAACCAACACCAGAATTAAGATTCAAATTCAGCAAACTGCTGAGTGCAAGTGGTCCCGCTGAAGCCACCCAAAGCTCTGTCATAGTTCACTTGGCTACTTATACAGTCGGGCTTCATCCTGGACTGACAACGGAACCACAGGCAAACCCACCATCATTTAAATACACATCACATTCCTAGGCTTTGGTTTCCACCTTATATTTTACTACAATTTCAATAAAAAGATGAGACCGGGGAATAATTTTGAGAAGTGTCCATTAATCCCCTGCTCCTCCATCCTTTGCACGGGGACCTATCTCATATTCCCACACGGATATATCAATACTCTAGGGAAGCTGGCACATCTTTTTGTCTGGTGTTGAAATTCAGTCATAGAGAAGTTGCGTCACTTAATCGCTGGAGGAAGATGTGGGAGGCATTTTTTCCTCTTTCCCCGCAGTCCTACACAGTCTTGGGACAAACTGTTCTCACTGCTGATGTGGGCATAGTTAGCAGCTGTAAGATTTAAAAGGCAAACACCGACACAAAAAGGTACAAAACCCTAAGGAGGAAAAAAAAATTAAAAAAAAAAAAGGCAGAGGATCAGGGGCGAGCACCCAGCAGCAGGATCAGCTGCTGCAGGGAGCAACTGAGGGGGACCTTTCCCCACCTGACTAGCCAAAAGGGACTGAAAACAGTATGAGACTGATTTCTCTGAGGGTTTTTTTTGTGTGACACCCTTTCAGCTCTGTCAGTCAGCAGTGCTCTGTGTTCAGTGCACCAAGTGGCAATTTCTTTCATTAATTTCTGCTGGGTAAACTCTTCTTCCACATGTCACTTCCCATTCCCTTGCATTGATTCCCACCTGTTTGCCTATGAATTAATTCAGAATCCTTGTTATTACTGCCCTACACTGTAAACTACTTTTCCCAGATGAAACCATAAAATGTGGTGGTCGTAAAAAGATGTGTCTTGTTTCCTGTTTTAGAAAGACAATTTGTTCTTTTTGCTTATTTTTTCATGCAATTTCCTTCATGAATATCATCAGTACTACATTTCTTGGTATGTCTTAATTTGAACGGTTCACAATTGTCTTGGTTATGTCTCTTTATTGGGGAAGAAAAATGTTTTTGTCTGGAAACATCCAATAACCACTTGGAAACCTTCCATAAGAATTGTTGCAAAATGAATGTTTATAAATTCTTCCTTGATATAAATAGATTTCCTGACACTTTATAACAAACCTCCAAATTAAAGATATAGCCCTAAATAAATATCTAATATTTGGTAAAACAATTCATATTATCTCTCCAAGGGAGCATGTATAATAACTCTTTTGGCATGAAAGGGAATAGTTACAATTAATTATTCCTATGATGGTTAACCAGCATGCAAGTACTGTGCATTTAATCTTTAGTCAACCAATTTTATATGGCACTGTAAGAGGGAGAGATTTATAGGAAGACTGGGAAAAGACTCACATTAGTAAATTTTCACGGGGGTTAACTCCACATGTAGCAACAGAAACAGGAGGTTAAGGGAAGGGATTTGTGAGTTAGGCCTCACTGAAAGTTTTGAATGCATGGGGAAAGTGACAGGACACAACTTTATAGGGGCAGGCTCATGAAGATTTGTATTCAACCTTGAGACTGAGAATGAGACTTTTACATTTAATTCTCAAAACAAGCGATCAAAGAGTCCGGTGTAATAACTCCTCATATATATCATGCTCAAGTACCTTACTCCATGAGTAGACACACTGATTTTAATTAATCAATGCATTTATTTCCAGTCATTTTGCTGACTGGAAAAATCCTCCTTTCTAAACTCACTAAGTTCCTCCCTTAATTTGCCTTTTTACGTAAAAGTAGGAGTGCTTTGGGCATCAGAGATTCATGCACAAGATACCCTTTAGCTATGCACAGTCATGTCCTAGCAAAACATAACAGCAATCCAACTGTCCTGTAAAACAAGAGTTGGGTGCCAGGTACCTTCAAAAAATGGCAAGAGAAGCAGGTGAACATTGTCCTTTACACACTATTTTGGCAAGCACCGCATCTGGCATCTTCTACAAGGCCCTGTTGGAAACCACAGAGTCTGTTGACATCACTGTATTAAAACCATACCTGAAACTTAAAGTTTGCTTAGCTGCTTTATCAGGATAGCGATTAACGTTACTCTGGAGTTGTTCTGGGCAAAGAACAAACTTCCCTTCATTTCCTCTTGAAACCTCAAGGCTACTACCTAAATTCATTGGTACACTGCAGCAGCTATTCAAGAGGATGAATTAGTTTTACACAGACTTTTATAGGGATTTCATTTCATCAGAATTATCGCCTCCACCCACTTAACACTAGTACATACTTTCGTATTGAAATATTGTATTGCTTCTCACCATATAAAACCTAAACTTGACAGTAGCATAATTGCAAAATGTTATCTAATATTTCATCTTCCACCAACCCAGAGGATAAATACGTAGAATCATATCTATCACTGGTTCATCCTAAACTGTTACTGTTATAATTTAAAAGAAACAAGTTATACCATCAAAAGTAAGACTGACTGAAGAAGAAAGGGCTAAGAAAATTGCTAGTAGGATTCCATACGGAGCCCAAGTCCTCCTTGCATTGCAGGGGATGCTGAATACCATTTATTTGCAAAAGGTCAGGATTTTTCAGTATGGCTAGGCCCTCATCTGTGTTAAATACAGCAAATTCTTTGAAACCACTTCAAAATTTTCAGCAATAAAAGCCTGTGAAAATCATGAAAGATGCAGTTAGGTACTCTGATTACCCTAAGCTAGAGTAGCAGTTAGGAGGTATCGCAGACTGCTACAGTTTATAACATGCTTGTGGCTTATACTAAGCTACTTGGAAGAAAAAGAAAGCTGCAGGAGAACAGCCCTCTTCCAACTTCCACACTGGTGTGGACCTACCACAGACCTACTTACGAGAAACGTGAACTTTTTTAATAGACTCGAAAAGCCCATTAGAGCTTATTGACCATTATGAGTTATGTGTAAATGTATAAAAAGAAACCAACTCTGTGCCATAGAGAAATGATGTAATGTAATGCAAACACATTAAAAAAAAAAAAATAGTGGTGGTGAGAACAACAACAATAATGGAAAAATATCAAAACGCCTCAATGATTATCGTAGGTATAGGAGACTCCAGCACATCAGCCTGAACAAACGCGTGAACTTCTGAGAGATGACTTCAGTTGAAGCAAGGCCATCTCAATACACTCAACACCGTGAAGAATCAGTCCTTGAGGGATTTTTGTTTGTTTGTTCTACAGAAAATTCCTAATTGGGAGTGAATGACAAAATGGGGGCACAAGGGATCCTAATGGATGAATTTTGTACATTTAACTTGTACAATATGTCTAAACATTCAGCTTGCAGCAATTATTTCATCAGTTCTAGTACAAGATCTTGGTTCTTTTACTGTGTTAATGAGTTGAGCGGATGTAAACAAAAAGATATTGCTCAGAAATAAAATGTATCTCGTTTCTCTCTGAGGATACTGATCAGACAAAAAAAAAATTATCTTACTTTGAACATTTCACTTAATTTACGTAATTCCTTCTGGAAAGCTTTCCCTTTCCCAGATTTATTCATCCTTGCTATAGCATAAAATCCTAGTTATGATTTTTAAGTTATATTTAAATTTGTCAGGATTTTTTGATATTGTATTGGTCATCGATCTTGCATTAATCATATGTAATAAGGATGGTTATAGACCAGTCATAGTTCTGTGTTCTTCAACTATAAAAAAAAAGAACAATAATATCAGAAAGAAAAACAAGAGAGCCTTATTGGCAAAACTGAAAAGATCTCTCTCTTTCTCTCCCCCTGTCCCGCCCCCCCCCCCCCCG
>NW_008825271.1:1723373-1724712 GCF_000699105.1 Pygoscelis adeliae
ATTTCCTTATAAGAAAATAATCAGTCACTTACTGAATAATAGGTGGCACAGATTTGCAAAAATGCACGTGTAAACACTTTGAAAGATATTCAAGTTTTTACTTCTAGATTTCCTACTGAAAAACATCCAAGAATTATGGCAATATGTATACTGTGATTTGTACCATCTTGCTAATTCTTCTGTTCAGCCTCATGGCTAAGCAGAAGAGCTTCCAACATGAAAGTTTCAGAAATTGGCAATGTCCAAGAGTTTGAACTAAATGTCATTTCTATCCTTGATGATGCTGTCAGTTTTATGAGCTGTGGCGCACACAGAATATATTGCACACTTAGAGCATGCTCAGCAGTGTTATTTTAAAACCATGACAGATGTCCAGCTCCAGCAGGATCTCACAGTAGAGAAGCCACAGCAACCCTGCCATACAGCTGATCCCTTTGCTCAAGGAGGCAGAGTACCACCCAGGAAAGCCAACTGCCCAAACCCATTCAATTCCTCCACCTATTAAGTTCCTACCGAATTCCAGCTCAATTTCTACATTTCATTCTGCAACTTGTAAGGTCTTCATGAGACTGACAGAATTACTTGAGATGCTTTTCATTTACCAAGTGCTCATCTGTAACAAGAGGAACGAAAGCATACAGAGTAACACTGTTCCTAGCACAGAAGATTGGTCACTTGACTTAGTATAGTATGACTAATTTGCTGAATAGGTCAGAAGAGCTCTGAAGTTCACCACCTTCAGAGCAACTTGCAAACACACTTCTTTCTTCAAGCCCATCCATGATAAAGTCAACAAAAAAAGACAGTGAGTGGGAATCCACTTTATATATTTCCAATGAAAATTTGATGTAACCAAGTGCTAAGGGTGATGAATGCATAAAAGGTGAACTGCTATAATCGAGGGAACATTATGGTAGGATCTTTAGTTAGTGTCTCTCCCATACATTTTCTTTTTTTTTTTTTTACTCATATGCCACCTTTAAAACAATTTTTTAATATATCCAATTATACATCAAACAATAATCTCTCTATCTCCTGGTGAGAAAAATGAAATTGTGCATCTATATCAAGCAAAAACTCATATGAGAAGCAATCTAACCTTCTGAAATGACAGTTCTGTCATGACAAAGTATTTATTTAATGAGAAGGAATAATTCTTTTTGAGCATTTTTCTAGCTTTTCTAACCCAAGCAGACTTTTCTCTTGAGCTGGCTTTTCACTTGTACGGAGAAATATCAACTGTCTTTGCAATATTAGGAGGCAATTTTTTTATTATCTTTCTTTTTTTCTGTTTTCTTTTTCTTTTTTCTTCCCCCCCCCCCCCCCCCCCCCCCCCTCT
>NW_008825271.1:1724734-1734289 GCF_000699105.1 Pygoscelis adeliae
GTTATATCATATATCAGATAGCCCCAGGGACGTCTGTTCACAATACGGAACTCCACTTGTGAGAGCAAGAAGTTTTGAATTTCCTATGGAGACAGCAGGACTGCATAGGTATTTAAAGTTGTTGTAGGTAGAAGGATAAAATATGTTTCTCCTCATGTCCCTCTTTCATGAGAGGGACACAAATATCCCTTATCCCACCTGAGAGCATACGCAGCTATGAGCATCGCTGACCTAGCAAGAGTATCAGTGTTTTAGGAGAAAATCCGAAGAAAATAGCTGTAGTTGTAGCTTCTTTTCTTAAAAAGGGTATGGATTCCAGGATATTTGGCTTGGTAGTCCACAGCCATAAACACCATTTTAACCCTGCTGCAAAGCTGTTACTCTAAGAAGGTACCAAATTAGACCAAGAATAACTTTGGTGAGAAAGCTGGTTTAGAGCTGTTAGCATGTAACATAGACAATCCTAAAGACAGACACCTGAAGAAGGAAACTTCCACCAGTGGCAAAACAATTGAATGGGCGTTCAAAACACAGAGTTCGAAGTCTAGCAGGAAGGTCTTCAAAGGATGGAGGGACAGGACTAGATACAGTTTTGACTCAGATGTATGTACAGAGATATGATAAGGTTGGACAACTCTTATGTTAACTTTCCTCGAATTTGAGAAGCCTTCAAATATTTTTTAAAGTTTTGTCTTTTAGCCAGAATTGCCTAAGTTACATCCAGAAAGCTTCAGTCAAAGTCCTGGCACCATCTGCCATGACCTGAAATATAGCCAAGGTATCACATTTTATAATTTCAGGTGTATGTGGCCTGTCTTCATTGGAAACCGGGTCATTAGCGTGCCTTTCAACTTTGCCGAACTACATTTCAGGCGAGCTTTGTGTATTTCTGGGTTTCTTTGGGAATGATTTGTCCAGCTCTGTTCAGAAACTTGGCTGGTTAATTGGATGCTCTCCCTCCTTCAACAGCAACCCTCAGCCAGCCAGATCTGCCATTTTATATTAGTCTTCCACTGAGTAACAAACACAAACAGACTTAATGGACCCAAGAATTGGCTCGATAGATACCCAGACGGGGCTAGGACAGTAAGATAACAGTAAAAGGGCAAGGCCATGCCCAGGAGATGGTTAAGCAGCAGCATTTATTGATTCAAGGAATTTCAACAGCATAAACTTATTCACATTTCAAAAGGAGAAAGTATTTTCAAACTAAATTACAGGGCAAAGAGAAAGAAGGGATTTGCTCCACTTTAAAGACAGAATTGGAAATGTAAATCACAGGAAGGAACTGCAGAAGAAATTATTTTCAAAATTATTTTTTTCCCAATACTATGTTAAAACAAAAGTTGAAAAAATAGTAAGTAGCACAACCCTTGCTAATATCTTCTCTAACAAACATCCAGGGAATACTCACTAGCTTATAATGCCTCTCTAGCTTATAGGCTAGTTTGAAAAGAGTACTTTCCTGATGCTCTATCATTTGTAACTACAGTAACCAACTTATCTTTTCATTTAGATGCTGCTGTGGTAAACAAGCAAGTGGCTGACATGCCGTGACAACTGATTAAGATTGTGTATTATATGGTATTCAGAATTCTCTTCCCAGGCTATCAATCCAAGCATAATGGTATATTTTAAAAACATGCATATTTGGACAATTCCTCTGATAACAATAGTATCCCAAATGTTTATGCAGCTGTTTAGCAAAGATGCTCTTTCTGACAAAATAGCTAGTTAGACATGAGCATAGAGAGACAATTTCTCTGTGATACAACTATCCTTGAAGATTTATTGAGTCAAAAAATAGCTTAAATGTGGATTTGAAAGTTTAGAAAACTTTTAGTTCAGAAAAAAAGGCCACATATTATCAGGCCATAATTCATTCTGCAAAATGTTTCATTTTGCTAAAAGATAAAGTTCAAAAGATTTTATAAAAACAACTGGTAAATCTTACTTTAATAATTATGATAACAAATTAAAAGAAAAAAATATCTTTTTAGCCTATCGGACCACTTGTTTTCTCTTTTATCTATTTTGCTAGCTTGCTTCTGAGAATTTTTTGTACAGCAATAATAAGAGAATCAAGCTTTATATTACTTGCTTTTAAATTACACTGTATACATTTATTTTATTCCTACTAGAATTTCATAGTCCTTTATGAGATAGGACTGAAAATTAACATCAAGTTTCTTGAGTTCTAAAACAAGTTGAGATGAATCTGGTTTTTGCTAAGTAAAAAGCAATTCATATACAAATTTAGAATAAGTAGACTTTGTTTACAATATATTACAGAAAATATTCTGATGTTTGGAAAATTCAGTCTTCCATGATCGTAAATTTACTTCAGAAATGTAACTAAAATGCTAAATTAGAAGTCTAAAATATCATTTAAAATATAGTTTACTTAGTCATACCTATAAATGTATCCTTTTTGTTTTAAATTTGTGAATTTTAAATATAAAGCTAAAATATAAATATTTATTGATACAGTCTTTAGAATAGCTCCTTATTATCCCTGTTGGCACTATTACCTGTTCCAGTCTGCGAACCTTTCAAACCTTGTAATGAGAATTTGATTCTAAATCCTTTGAGATAAACTGACAAACTCCCATCGCAGTAAATAAGCTTTGAATCCAGCAGAAATTTTCAGTTTTTCAAAAACTGTCAGAAACACTTAAAAAGTTTAAAGCCACTTCTCCTCCTCTTTGGTCTCAAAATAGGAAAACTCTTTTCCCTCTGACTTAAGGGGAAAATAAACATCATCGAAAAGAAACACATCCGGGATCAGGTATTTTCAATGTTTGTGATTGCCTTCTAGCCTCAACAAAGCTATCCAAATAAAGCTAAAGGCTTGACACTGCATTTTCACTGTGAAAACACTGTTCAGATTGTTTTATTTAGCACCAGCAAAGACAAAATTTGAATACACCATTATCTCTATTAAGGAAAAAGTTTCAACACCTACCACCTACCAAAACCTAATATACAAGGAAGCCAGAACTGCAGCATCAAGTCCATAATCTCTGATACTAATACATCACATACAGTTTTAAAAGTCTCTAGAAGACACAAAACCTCATAAAAAAGCATGTTCAGTGAAATTTTCGTATCATATATGATCAGTAAAACCTGTTGACAGTTTTAACCTCTGAAGTATTTTAAATAACTAATACAGCACTGCTTCTCCCAAATGAACACTACACAATTCTCCAGCATGAGCTAACCATGAAACTCCTTCCAATAGGAACAACTCATCTTACTGGAGTAAGGGGAGGAGGAAACAGGCAACACTACAACTATTCAGTAAAGACACGTGACTCACCAGAAATAGGCTTTCTGTTTGGAAAAAACCCAAACACACACACAAACCCAAAAAACCCCAACAATTACCCCCACCTCCCCCACCCCCCCGAACAGATAAGTAGTCCAGTAAGTTGGAGTATAAAATTAAGAAAAAGATGGACATGGAAGAACATATTATGCAGAAGAAAGGGGGGGGAAATAACTGAGGCAGGACCAAACGGTGTCTGCTTAAGGATCCTAAAGGACCTCAGGGATGAAATAGCTAAATTACCACTTGCAGGATATAATGTCATGCTTAAAACAGCCTTGGCATCTAAGGACTGAAGAATGATAAATGTGATTTCAATGGAGAAAATTGTGACAGATCTGGGGACCCACAGATATTGACGTCTGTACTAGGGAAATTATTAGAAATAGCAGAAAGTCTAGAACTGGTGTACATCAGAATAAATGTTTTCTGCTTGAGAGGAGTCGGCTGGCTGACAGTTTGCCGATGGTACCGCGTTATTCAGGATACAGAGGGCAAAGGCTGACTGTTAAGAATTGCAGGACATTACAAGGCTGAGTGGATGGGCATGAAGTGGCCAGTGAGATCATCTCTGGATTATGATCTGTGGCTCTATGGAACATCAGTTCGATGCTCAGCAGCACCCAAGAAAACAAAAGATACACTGGAAATTTTAAGAAATGGAGAAAATCCAAAGAAGGGTAACAAGGACTATCAAAATATGGGAAAGTTTCCCGTGCGAAGAACAACTGAATAAATAAAGGCAGTTCATCCTGGAAAAGAAATTATGATAGGACATGGAAAAAGTTGCTAGGAATGAACAATCCACTTGAGATAATCAAATGAACAAACAAAAAGAGATGGTTCTTCATGCAGCACATCACAAGTCACAAATATGCCCTGCACAATCAGTGGGAGGCCTCGAAGCCACCCAGACAAATAGCTGGTAGGCAAGGGACTGAGGAAAGCTGATCTTGTAACGTGTTTAACCCAACTCAGTGATAAGATAAGTCAGATCAAGGCAGTCTGAAGACTACGGCAAGTAGGAGAAAATGTGACGTGAGGGTGACTATTTGTGGATGATGTGATGAAACCTCTGACTGGAGGGCTATTTTTGCACAGCCCTTAGGTACCTGTAAAGAGTGATGGATGCGTGTATGGAAGCAAAGAGGAAAAAAATAAGGAAAAGAAAAAACAAAGGTCCTGACTTCACAATACCAAGGAACAGTACCAGGATCAAAGAAAACACAAGGTCCCAAATTCCCTCATAAAGATACCTAAAATCTGATCAAATCTCAACTATAGCTATGCTTACTGGTCATAGATACAAAGTTAACGCCATCTGTAGTTCTTAATTAAGTCATACCTTCAGCAACTGCTAACATACAGTGTCCCTCTGTGCTGTGAAGCATCGTGGCAAGCCATAATACTTATCCACCATCACTGTAGGGATTACTTTACGTATTGCCTTTGAAAACCAACAAGATCGGTATGGAAAAAATATTCCATTGAGGGTTACGACATAGTTGGAAGCATATATGAATTGTAGCTGAAAATACCTGGGCTGTGGGAAAGTATAGAGGAAGGCACTATCATAGGGACTTACCACTACTGGAGATTACACAGGGCAAGCTGACTTTCATATGCTCTTATTTAGAAAAATCACTGCAGAAAGCAGCCCAGAATTGCAGAAATTAGGTTCTCAGATGCCTTTTAACAATCAGGTCGAGTTGTATTCGGGGGGCTAAGCTGAGGAATACTCACTGCTAAGTCAATCCATGACTTGAAGTAACATCAGGCTCTCACACCAACACTGTAAACAGGATTCTTGATACGACTAATTTTCTGTGTGTGTATTTTAGCCAAAGAATTGAAAGCTCTTTTCAGTAGCCTGAGTGAACTCTTCATTCAGTTCTATTCTTCAATATAATTAGGTTCTACTGTTGGGAGCATGTGTGAAAATACTCTGCCCTTTCCCTATACATACAAAAGACGTAGCTGCTTTTAGTGCAACTAGTTGCTCCTGTGAAAGAATTCAAGTTTCTCTTGTACTTTCTCTCATACTTAGAAGGGCTGGATTTTAATCAAGAGAAAAGAATGTCAAACAATTACTCTTCCAAATAAAAAAAATTAGATTAATTTCCCATTAAACAATTGATTCATAAAGTTGTGAGCAATGAATAAACATCTCCATTTTCCAAGTTAAAACTAATGAATCATTTTACCATCCCCAGTATTCTAGGCTATTAATATTTAATTGTGATTTCAGCTTGTTTTTCTTGTCTAGGATTGAAAGAGAAACAGAATAGTGCCAAGTGCTAAGGACGTGCAGGCACATTATTCCTAGCAAAGAAAAATTAAAGTAATAGAGGAAGAAGATCTGTGAATTGGCTCATATATTAACCATATGGAATGCTGCCAATGCAAGTAAGCAATGTTCAGTACAAAAAATAGATGAGACCATGAGTCTGATTTGAGACATCACACTACAACGCCGTGCCACATACTTTAATCTCTGCTTTTCTGTGGAATGCTAACAACTCTGAAAGCAACCTTGACCAACAAAATATTTCTGTCTTGGTCTTTTAACTGTCTCATAAAGTTGATGATAAAATGACTCCTCTGTTTTCATTGACCTTGTAATTAAAAAAGTGGCAGAAAAAGCAGAAGAGAGGATTAGCTGAATGAAAGGATGGACAATCTATCTAAAGCATCATTAACTTCTGTGGGCTGTTTTTGGTGCTCCGTTGCTGTAACACATCTTTGCATTTTAGCAGGAGGTCAAGCAGCATAATCGAACCCAACAAATGTCAGAATTAATGTGGTAGGGCATCCCAGTAAGCTCAGTTTCAAATATACTTGGGATATAGTTTTTCCTCATAAAACAAACACTGTCTTCCAAATGTAGAGTAGACCAAAAGCAGTAGTAGATCATGTACACATCCTTATAGCTTCACTTTACGTTTTTCAAATGCTATATTTTCTAGACTCTCTCTGTTTTAATACAAACCACAAGGAAGGACAAAAGTAATTACTCCTAGGACCTGAGAAAATATCTGGACAGGACCACCATGGGCCAGTCAATAGCTTGGTGAATAAGCTTTCACTTTCCTCTCCAAGACACACAAAATCAGCATATACAAAACATTTGTGAGTAGAGGCATTGCTTCACTATACCATGACCTACAGAACATCTGAAAAATCTTCTGTTCGGAAATGGTTATGCCTCATAATATTGTAAAGGAGCTGGCAGGAAAGAAAGAAACAATCAGGTGGATCATGGGGACTTAAGGAGTACTACATCATTCATGCAACTGGTGCATCAGTGAAAGAAAATCAGATTTCAGCACATGAAGCTGCTGTGAATATCTTCACAGTAAGAGCACTGACCCGCCAAGACAACTGGTAGGTAACTTCTTGGCGTGTCTCTGAAAGCTGCCCTAAACACTCCGCAGTGGCGGTTTCCATTTTAAACAGTGCATTGATCTTTTTGTTGATGTTGCTCTTTTCACCAAAACTCACTAATATATATTGTTGCCTCTCCTATTTAAAACATTGCAAAAACAAATTGTACAAACAAAATATTATTTATGTATAAGGAGCTTCTTATTAGCTGTCAGACGCTTATGGAGGCCAAATTGTATTAGCAAAACGGGGGAACTTCTGGAACCAAAACTAAATGCTAACCATGCTTGAACAGTATTTCTTTTAAGTGTCTTTAAGTATTAAGTCATCTTTCATTGCTAGTAAAAACAAGGATGGAAATATTGAAACCTGAAATAACTGTCAGATTTTACAAGTTGTATGAAGAGAAGCCTCAAAAGAATAAACTTCAGGAATTATTGTCTCTACCTGTTTCTGTACTTCACTTATATCATAGGCGCTCAGAACTGCAATTACTGATATCTTCCTACCCTCAGGCCTATTCGAAATGCCAAATTGCTCTGTGACACCAGAGAGAAGAATGAAAATGCCCACTTCTACATTTAAGGGAGCTATACCAGATATAGGTTAGCTTTTTTGCTGACCCATAATGAAGAAGCCATATATTGATAATATGTGTGGGAACAGCATGATTATGACTATGACCAGCTCCCCTTCTCTGTCCTGTGGTTACCTTAGCTTCTTTTCAAAAGTGATAGGGGAAAATTAAGACCTCTGTTTAACAGATATACTTGCAAAACACACTCCATTATGTGTCTGACATGATACAACTGTGTCAGACTTTTCAGCAGTGTGTTTGTTCTAATTCAGTGTCCTGGTTTCGGCAGGGATAGAGTTAATTTCCTTCCTAGTAGCTGGTACAGTGCTGTGCTTTGGATTTAGGAGGAGAACAAAGTTGATAATGCACCGATGTTTTAGTTGTTGCTAGGTAATGCTTACACTAGCCAAGGACTTTTTAGTTTTCCATGCTCTACCGACCAAAAAGGCTGGAGATGCACAAGAAGCTGGGAGGGGGCACAGCCAAACTGGCCAAAGGGACATTCCATACCATGTGACGTCATGCTCAGTATATAAACTGGGGGAAGCTGTCTGGGGGGGCCGCTGCTCGGGGACTGGCTGGGCATCGGTCGGCGGGTGGTGAGCAACTGTACTGTGTATCACTTGCTTTGTGTATTATTATTATTATCATATTATTATTATTATCATTTTATTTCAATTATTAAACTGTTTTTATCTCAACCCATGAGTTTTTCTCACTTGTGCTTTTCCAATTCTCTCCCCCATCCCACCGGGTAGGGGGGAGTGAGCGAGCGGCTGCGTGGTGCTTAGTTGCCGACTGAGGTTAAACCACGACATTCAGTCAATGTAGCATACAGTGTAGCAGTGTCTACTTTATGTTCTCCGACCGCGTTGTTCAATACAGGTATATACTCTCAAAAACCAGAACACAGAAGGAATTGCAGTATGATGACATTAAGAAAGATGAATTATAAGTTCAATTATCTGCAATTTATAGCGCAAACATTTGCTGACTACAGCCAGGAACTACCTGGTGTGATCTACCTCTAGGAGAGGTACAATGTGCTGGTAGTTAATGCGCATGCCTGCTTGTGCCTGAGCACACGCCTGCATGGCGCTCCATCCGTGCAAGAAGGGAAAGAAAATGCTATTCTGGAAATTTGATATGGTGGGTGCAACTTAGATATTTTCAGTTGATGGTTATTAGGGATCCTAGAATTATTTGCACAAAAGCAGGAATAAAAAAAATAGAGCAAGTGTGATAAAACTACAGGGATCCACAGAACAAAAGGTCATTAAATCCCTCACAGAAAGTAGTCAAGCCATGAAGAAATATGAGATATCTATACAGAATGCTTTCACAGTCCTGACTTTTGTGTACCAGAATATATTATATCTCCATAATCCTCTTTTAAGGCTATGTAATCAAAAAGGCTATCTTTGTGGGCTTTTTTCACCCTGATATGGAAGGATTATTTATATTTCAAGCTAAAAACTCATTGCAGTAACTACTTCTATGTAATCAGATAAGTTTTATGGTAATTGATTACCATAATTAATTAGTATTTTCAATATTTTATAAGAAATTTATTACAACCATCCTGAAAATAATGGATTTTTTTAACAGACCAAAGAAATGCTGTCACTGAAAATTATTGGTTTGCAAATATAATCGTTACTTTATCACATTACTTTCTACATTTACGATGAAGCCGTTATATGGTTTTGAAATCAAATCCTTACATAAAAAGTTCTCAACTTCCAGGCAAAAAGCCATGGAAGTGCCTGCGAATGGTCATGTAGGAATTAGGGCTTCTCCCCCCAAAAAGGTGGTGGGATCAATAGCCCAACTGAAGTGCATCTACACCAATGCACGCAGCATGGGCAACAAACAGGAGGAGCTGGAAGCCATTGTGTAGCAGGAAAACTATGATATAGTTGCCATCACAGAAACATGGTGGGATGACTCACACAACTGGAGTGCTGCAATGGATGGCTAGAAACTCTTCAGAAGGGACAGGCGAGGAAGGAGAGGCGGTCGCGTAGCCCTGTACGTTAAGGAGTGTTTTGATTGTCTAGAGCTTAATCAAGGCAGATATCATGGTGTGACTCTCTAATAGACCACCCAACCAGAATGAAGAGGCAGACAAAACATTCTATAAGCAGCTGGGAGAAGTCTCACAATCGCTAGCCCTTGTTCTCGTGGGGGACATCAACATACCAGACGTCTGCTGGAAATACAACACGGCAGAGAGGAAACAGTCTAGGAGGTTCCTGGAGTG
>NW_008825271.1:1736418-1739336 GCF_000699105.1 Pygoscelis adeliae
TCTTCTCCCAAGTAACAAGCGATAGGACAAGAGGCAGTGGCCTCAAGTTGCACCAGGGGAGGTTTAGTTTGGACATTAGGAAAAATTTCTTCACCAAAAGAGTTGTCAAGCATTGGAACAGGCTGCCCAGGGAAGTGGTTGAGTCACCATCCCTGGACATATTTAAAAGACGTGTAGATATGGCACTTAGGGACATGGTTTAGTGGTGGACTTGGCAGTGCTAGGTTAATGGTTGGACTTGACAATCTTAAAGGTCTTTTCCAACCTAAGCGATTCTATGATTCTACGTTGTTCGTATTTCTGCAAGGCTTCAGAGCACCTGTACATCAACCAGCAACCACAGCTGGACTCTGAAGTATTTGCTATATTTGGTACTTAAACTCCAACAAATGTGATTTTGTATGTGAAACTTGTCTGCATAGCTTGTGCTACTGTTTCATGGTTTGAAGATTCAGTTTGAAAAATTGAAATATATACTGTATATTAGAGAATATTCATATTCAGAATTTGATTGGAGTGCCCTTTTTTTTTTTAATGGAAAGATACTGTCAGTACACCAAGGTTTGGTACTTCCAAGCCTATGCTTTTATTTTAAACAAATAAATGAATGGATTTATGGAGAGTTGCTTCCATGGAAAGCATCAGGACCAAAAATCATGAAACTATTCCTAGGGACTAATTAAGCACAGAACAAATAACAGAAGGCAAAATCTCTCAACTACATTGCTATGAGGAACAAAACCACTGTATTCAGAAGTGATTTTTATTCTAGTCTTAAAAATACCAGGTGAGTCCAGACACATTGCTCCACGTGTAGAGAAAAAAAAAAAAAAAGCAAGACCGACTTCATGTGGTCAATGCTTACCTAGGCTTTCGGTGCCCTTAGCGTTTGATTACTATGAAGTAAAAGAAATGTCAGTGTTCCTAATCTCCCCAGAGGAAGCAGTGTGGGCAGCAGCACCACAACCCTGAAACCTCCTCATGTCGGAGACACAAGCACAGGGTCCATTTCCATCTCCGAGCACACTGTGTGTTGTGGGGACCAGAAACTAGCTCACATGCCTCTCCTGGCATCAGGTAGTCATTCAGCTTAACTTCCTGGCCTTTCCTCTGTCTTGACTGTGTCTCAGGACTGACTTCAGCAAAAGAAAACTTCCGTGTTCTCTTGTGCTAGCTCCGAGAAACCTGGTTCTAGCTCTCTCCAATTAATGTGAAAATTCAAGAGGCTTCTAATTATTGTAAAAATATTGCAGCATTATCTTTCTTTTGTTTGATAAGGTACAACACTAAGTTAATTTAAAATACAGGTGAGAAGTTTTTTGTTTGTTTCTCATTGTTCATCATAATACAGTATCTCATCCCCAAATTTTTTGTTTCATTTTGTAGTGAAACGTTTTTAATCCCATAACATTACCACCACCTATAGTAAATTTGTTAAAAATGTAATGAAAAGCTTCATCCAAAAGGCTACAACATTCTGAAAGTTAGATAATACAAAATTATCATTGCTTTATAATTGTAGAGGGCTGAACGCTCAACTCCTTCATTAGTCAGACAGTTCTCCACATGCATGAAGGTAGCAGCCCCAAAGTGAAACAGCTCACCCCTGGGCTCTGACTATGCCATTTAGCTCTACTTTCTTCTTCTTTCACGCTCTTGGTATTCCACAGGCAATGTCCGGCACTGTGCGTATTATTAAGGTGCCTGTTAGCATGACTTAACACTTCAGTATACAATTGAACAAGTTGGTGAGCTGTATTATTTCTGGGCGTGGGAAACTGCTCAGCGCTGACTCAGCCACTGGTTCCCACAGCACTTTATCCCCCCTCCTCCATGTGTGGCTTGCGTTATTCACCAGATGCAATCAAATTACAAGGTTATAGCCTGTCTGGGAGTAATCTTCTCCTAGAATTCTAGTAAGATAACAAATTTTCATAATGTGGTTAGGAAAACCATGGAACAAAGGAAACAAATGTATTAGGATGCTTTATACACACACACTGTCTACACATGAAGCTGCAGAACTGCATCCTACAGCACAGCAGGAGCAGGGCACATAGGATACAGCTATTCATTTATCTATCTATGCTACGGGTGAACTAATTGGATTAATACTGAGGGGTGAGGAATATCCTAAACTCTGCAGGCTTAACAACTTGCTGGAAATGCTTAATCCTTCACAGGAATTGCTCTGTGAAAGGAGAGAAGTATAAATCACGTTACCATGATCAGTCTAGAACATAACATCCTCTACCAATTAGGAAGCACTTCGCTGCACTCACCGTCCGAGAAATCAGCACTGATAAAAGCTACTACAAAATGGGAATACAAGTATCTGTATTTAACCCCTGGCTTTACAAACTAACATTTGGTGGTGGTGAAAAACGTACTAAACTTCAGATGTCATTTACATTTTTGCCACCCTACATCATAATTTAAAAAGTGCAAATTATGTAGCTTTAGGTAAATAAATACACAATTAATATCAAGTACTTCTCATCCTGGAAGTGCTACCTTCACCTGTCTAAAGCACACCTATAGGGAAACAGGTAGCATTTTTGTAAGAACCACCTGAATAACACACAGGAATTTACTGTAATACACCATTAGTGACTGTACACCCTGGATGCCACATACTATCCTACCCTAGCACCTATACCAAAAGTCATTAAACAGCTACAGGTAGCACCAGAAGACAATCAGTCTTCAAAGAAATCTTCCCAGAGTCCTGTTTTCTATAATTCAAGAAGTTGACTATCCTGACTAAGCTCACCATCAAAAGCATCTTCTGTGAGAACCAACATGCCTCAAGAATAGCTAGATCATGAGTGTTGCCTGTTTGTAAAGCAGTATGTACATAATTTGTTGACCCTTTTCCTCAATTACTGGAGTAAATACTTCCCAGACATTCCTCTTTC
>NW_008825271.1:1739372-1743172 GCF_000699105.1 Pygoscelis adeliae
CTATACATAACAACATGCCATTATAACATAATCATCTCCTTCCTGCCTCCATAGTGAATGAAGCATATATTATTTTCTTGTCTCTTTTTTCCTTAGACACTAAATATCTTATTGCACCTTTTGCCACTAACATCTCCTCTGCCTAAGAAGTACCAGTTACCGTTCCACTCACATAAACGGATGCATGTCTAAATAAACTCATAACAGTTGGTTTTCATTTGAAATTTGTTGTGTCTGTGGAGCCCTTCATAGACTTAGAACATTGTTGTTGAATATGATACCACCTATGACATGGTACCCTGATTCAAACAGGGAATAAATGCCACTCTCCGTTTCCCTTCAAACACTAATATTAAATAAAGGTGTAATTTTAATACTCGGGTTGATATTTAAAAGGGCAAGCTCCCCTGAGATATTATCTTTCTGCTTTTCAGCATTAAAATCAATAGTGCCAGCAATCTGTATTGCTTTCCACAGATGAAGAACACAGCAGTTTATCAACTAAGTTCACTCCAGGATCAAATGATTGGCATTGACTTTGAAGCCTTTGAGCACTTAAGCAATACTATCTGAATATCACCTAATGACTGTATTATATCAGAACCAACAATTTTCTTGTATTAAAGTTCATATATCACATGTAATGACGTTCCTCAGACACTGAGGTTTTCTAAATATAAAACAGTTATTTCTTAGAAGGCAGCATTAAAAAAACCAATAAAGTATGCTACTTCAAACATCTTTTTTTCTTTACATCCTATATTCTTGTATTTATAGCTCTTATGAGAAAGACTGCAAATAATTTCCTTTTAAATAAACAGATTATTCCAGGATCACCTCCTGAGAGACACTACCTCACTTGTGCTTCACTCAAAAGGAATGCTATGAGAGGTTTGGTTAGTTATTATAATTAAATGGAATTTAAAATATTATGGATTCAGCATAGCAGAATAGCCTAGATATTTTATAGTCTGTCACAGGACTTGAACGCATACCTTAAGGAGTTTCTGGTTTAAACCACAAATAAATAAAATAAAAATAAAATAAAAAACCCAAAGCAAACGGAAGACAACAGGTGAATGGCCAAAATAATACTGTGTTTGTGAGGTCTCTTATGTTTGAATAAATGTGTATCTATTCAATTTCTTTGGTTTTGCAGGGAGTAGGGGAAAAATAGTACACACCTAAAACTGAGAATACTGGTGTTTAAAGAACCTGAAAGAGGAAGATACATGGAAGTTAGGAGGTGATGCAGCAGATGAAGTTTGTGATTTTGTTCTATTTGCCTTGCACTCAGACATACCAAAATGGCTTAGGGTAGGAAGCAAAGTATTTTGTAGTAGTTCTTTGTTTGGTACAAAAATAGTAAAACTAAGATAATTTCCAGCCTGCAACTATTAGAATTAACCAGATGACTTGCAGTCAGTCAGCAAATAGTTAATGCTGGCCTCAGTGAGCCAGAATAGATCCGCACACAGAAGATAACACCCACCCAGACAAGTCCAAATAGCAGTAGTTGAGCATAAGTAATTACTTAAGGTTTTGATATTTGCCTGGTGTCTCAGTCTCAGAATACAGCCCTCACAGCAATACCCAGTTCCCTAATAACAGCGGCAACAAAGATACTGAAAAATTTAAACAGGTTAAATTTATAGGTGAATGAATATTTCTAAAATATGTTAAAGGTTCAAATTCAATCCAATCTTCAGTTAGTACAAAAATTATACACTCCATTTATGGTATAATAAAGGAAGACATTAATTTTTCTATATATTACCATTCTGCATTCTTTAATACTGTGTACAACAGAAAGCTTCTCTTGGAATAAGTCACAGCAAGAAGGAAAACTTTCATGAGAATACAAAGTACTCTGGCTTGAAAGTTGCTACGTTTTACCAAGAAAACTCTAAAAACACTGAGTCCTCAGGTGAATTATTTAAACTTCACTGACAATCAGAAATATTTCTTCCACCAAAAGCTTAAGTCCACTTTACAAAATTAGTTTATTTGTAATGCACAATTTAAGATTTCATCTTATACGATGTGGCATGACTGCTGCTTACACACACACTTTATGTGGGCTGAGTGTTCTCTCAGACAGATCTGCACCAAAGATATGAAAGATGGTCTTTCATCTTTTTTCTTCCTTTTCATCCTGTTAAAAGACCATAGGTTAATGTATGCTTAATGGCATCCAATTATATCAAATGATTTATAAGGGAGTGGGAAAGTACCAAAATTATTTCTCATGTCGACAGACTTTCAAGAGAAGTCACACAAACATAGTCTCACTTTTTGGCCTGACCTAGGGCTGGGCACAACCTAGTAACATAGTTTGAACGTGTTAAGCCTCATCTATAATTGTATTTAAACTATTTTATTTAAAATGTGTTACCATTCATGCTTCAAAGAAAGTATTTACAACCCTACTTTGTGTAAGATTTGGTGCAGCTCTCCAGCTGAATCAGAAGGACAAGAATACCTGCATCTCTCCCTCAACTTAGTCATTCAGTGATCAGGGTAGAGAATGGTCCTTGCCCCATGCTGTCATTACATAAACTGTGTATTAATAGTCATCCTATAAATCATAATTTAATTAAAATCATAATCTTATTTCAATTTACAGAAAGATAACAATGTCTAATCACACTACCTATTATGAACCACAGTTGGTCTTAAGCAGGTAGGTGACTTCAAACCTATGAAATGTATATTTATAAACGTCAAGCATCTCAGAATTACTCCGACAGATGCAAACAATCAAGGAAAAATTATAACTGACAAAAAAAAAAAGTTAAAACCTTGGTAAAGTTAAAATCATTAATGCCAGTGGACCAAATGCTAAAATCATTGATATCAGTGGACCAACATTTCAGTGTCCAGGAAAAGCAACAAAGCTAAACAATTTTCTCACTGAGAAAATTATAATTTCTACTTCTATTCACTTAAATTTACAATGAACTTACAAAATTCAAAGCAAAATTGAAATCTCCGAGGCTACCTGATAAAAAAAAGATAAGGAGAATTTAAGCTAAGTCTGAAAAAAGCTGTTAATGTTTGCCTGAAGCACAAAGAAGCACTTAATACTTTTGATGTCAGGAACTCAAGGTGAAACCAGCATGCAAAACTTTGTAATGTGAATCACCCTGAAGCCTTTGTAAAATGTGTGTTGGAAACAGGACTGTGACAAATCTGTCTGGTTTTACAGATTTGCATTCTTACCACTGATTTCAAGTTCAGAATGTAAAACCATATGATGTATTTCATGTTTTCAGAAACCTTCAGAGGTCTGAAGATCTCTGAAGAGTCAGACCTTCAGAGGTCTGACTGTGCCCTTTTCTGTTTACCTAAGAGGACTTGCATTGTTTGAGCAATGGCTGGTGATGGAAAAGGAAAAAAGCCTGTGATAAGGTGAAATAATGCAATATTCCAAATAATCCAACCCGACCAGGAAGACCGAGTGGATGAAACCCTCTATAGACAGAGAGGAGCAGCCTCACGCTCACAAGCCCTGGTCCTCATGGGGGACTTCAACCACCCTGACATCTCTTGGAGGGACAACATGGCAGGGCATAAGCAATCCAGGAGGTTCGTGGAATGTGTTGATGATAACTTCCTTCTCCAAGTGGTGGAGGAGCCAACGAGGAGAGGTGCTATGCTGGACCTTGTTCTCACCAACAAGGAGGGGCTGGTGGGGAATGTGAAGCTCAAGGGCAGCCTGGGCTGCAGTGACCACGAAATGGTGGAGTTCAAGATCCTTAGGGCACCGAGGAGGGCACACAGCAAGCTCACTACCCTGG
>NW_008825271.1:1744777-1789113 GCF_000699105.1 Pygoscelis adeliae
AGAAGGCCAATCGTATCCTGGGCTGCATCAAAAGAAGCGTGGCCAACAGGTCGAGGAAGGTGATTCTGCCCCTCTGCTCTGCCCTGGTGAGACCCCACCTGCAGTACTGTGTCCAGCTCTGGAGCCCTCAGTACAAGAAAGACACGGACCTGTTGGAGTGGGTCCAGAAGAGGGCCACGGAAATGATCAGGGGGGTGGAACACCTCTCCTGTGAAGACAGGCTGAGAGAGTTGGGGTTATTCAGCCTAGAGAAGAGAAGGCTCCGGGGAGACCTTATTGCAGCCTATCAGTACTTAAAGGGGGCCTATAAGAAAGATGGCGTCACACTTTTTAGCAGGGCCTGTTGCGACAGGACAAGGGGGAATGGCTTTAAACTAAAGGGGTGTAGATTTAGACTAGCTATAAGGAAGAAATTTTTTACGCTGAGGGTGGTGAAACACTGGCACAGGTTGCCCAGAGGGGTGGTGGATGCCCCAGAGAGGTGGTGGATGCTCCATCCCTGGAAACATTCCAGGTCAGGTTGGACGGGGCTCTGAGCAACCTGATCTAGTTGAAGATGTCGCTGCCCACAGCAGGGGGCTTGGACTAGATGACCTTTAGAGGTCCCTTCCAACCCAAGCTATTTTATGATTTCCTGGTGTGATGATAAATAGGGTTGCCACCATTCACACGAAAAAACATAGTTCAGGCATTCTTCTTAGGAGAATAAGAGGTGATTCTGAAGCCTGTATTTATGCTTGCAAGATCTCCATCTATGTGTGTAGCATTAAGGTTGACTGTATAAGCTTTAGATAAATATCTTAAGCTACTTTAGCAAGACTCAGTTTTACATAACTCTCGGTAAATGTAGTGAGACAGTTAGCTGACTGCAGCATGAAGTTAAACTAAGTTGGGTTTGGTTTTTTTTTTTTTGAGGAAAAGTGTCAGATGACCTGCTTTATAGCCTCACCAGCTGCTTCCACAGGGCAGAGGATTTGACCTTGCAAGGCAAGCCAGCTGTGGAGCCAAAAGCACGGCCATGCAGATCTGGACTGATGGGAATGAAAAGTAGCATTTTGCCTCTTATCTTCCCTTTCACCTTAAGTGAAAGGGCATAGCTTAAACTCTGTTTAGTTTAGATCAAGATGAAGTACAATGTAATGCTAAAAGAGCCTCAATCTCTTGCTTTGCCCAGAGTCCTGCAAGAAGGGTAACATCATGGCATCACAGTGTCACCTCTCATTTTAGTCTTTGAAATGTAAAATGGTAATTCATTTCTAGTAAAGGATAAGCTGGTCAAGACTTACTGGCTTGTTTTCGGCAACAAGTGATGCAGTATTGGTACTGACTGCTGTTTTCTGATACAACTCACTCTTCTGAAAGAATTACCAATGAAACCATAGAAGTTCTCATGGTAATGACAAGAGTAAACAGATATTAACTTCCGTTGGGGCTTTTCTCATTGTTGTAATTAATTACGTATCTTCCAATGCTTACTAGAATCATTCGGCCTGCTTACTAAAATCATTTGACCTATGAGAGAATACAGACAATAATGAGAACACGGAAGGTTATTTCTTCCACAAAATGTATTTACACGTCTACACTTTTTCAAACTGTAGAAACCAACGTTAAATTCTGTCAATCTGATTTTTTTATTTTCACTACCGATTCTGAATGATTAGCACATAATGTGCTATATCTTCAAATACATTAATGTCAAGTTGTACCAGAAAGGGAGTAAAAACAGTAATTATGTGTCATTTTGGAAGCATTTGGTAAGGCTGCTAGTAGGGTGACAGAGGGGAATTAAATGGTCAAACTACCCAGAGAATATTTTGCATTCTGATTTTTTCCTTCCTTTTCATCTTATGAGGTCATTTGCCCAGTATTTCTTCATTTTCTGTTCAGACTGAACTACTTAAAAAAAAAAATCAGCTTCAACTAAGTTTTAAGGCTTTTTTCCCCCCAGATTTCTCTAATTCTATTTCAAGTGAATATATTATCACAAAATAGGTGTTTTACTCCAAACAAAACTATTTTGAGGGCTTGCATAAACATGTATTATGAATCTAAATGAAAAGGTCAGGTACCATATTAAGAAATACCATAAGCAATAGTCAGCCATTTCAAGTTACTTTAACTGCTATGATAATAGTGCTTTCATATATTCAGAAAGCCTTATTAGAGTAAAATTACTCATTGCACTATGTTTCTAAATGCAGAATATATTGTCATCGATATTTATTTTGTAATAAGCTATGCATTTATGTTATAATTCAAAAATCAGTGCTATTGCAATCTGTGTTCTGATACAGCAGATAGACGTTTTAGAGATGCTGAACATGCCTGGGGATTTCACAGGGCTGCAAAAGAAACAAGAAGCCCCACCACAGCTCACATAGGCACTGTACAGCACAGCTGCTCGAAGGGTAGCTGGACAATAGTCAGTCGGTGACCAACAGATGCTAATTCTAGCATGGACTGTCGACTATCACAGTAACACAAGCACAACCGTGTTAGCTATATAAACTTAATTTCTGCCACTTCAAATTACTGGCGGGGGCGAAAACCAACCCAAAACCTACTATTGGATCATTCCAAGAACTGATTTCTACTTGCGCTTTATTTTGTGGACATATTCTGCACAGTCAGACCTCACAATCCATACACTGATTCCCAACCATTGAATCTATTTTGTATTTCAATACCACAATAGAGAGAAAATGATTAAAAAAATCTTTTTTATTCTTTGTTACACAACCCTGATGAGTTAACCTAGGAGCCAAGAAACAACTGCAATCACATGATGGCATGGCAGTAAGTTACTTTTAAATGCAATTATTAAGCATACTTTGGCTTATGGATGTCAAAGTAAACATATTTTCTTCAATAACAGCTTTAAATGGCTCCAGATAGCCATCAGTGCCCTTTCAGAAAGGCTTAGTTGTTCACTTGAAGTCTTGCCAGAGAAATAAAAGGGTAAATGAAAAAGAAAGCAGTACCTAAACTGAAATTATTTGCTACTTCATCTTTAGATATCCAAAAAGCATCACTTAGTTTTAAGTATTTGTTCTGTTCATAACTTTCCTAATTTTACTCAGAGATGTTGTCTCCCTCAAGCAAGATTGACTTGAATGGCTGAAGGAGATTAGCTTAATTTCAGAATTAAGCTAAACACTACAAGGAAGCGCAATTTCATGTAAACTCAGTATCGCAAGTGCAGAGTTTTAGGGAAGACAACATCTGCCATATGTTGTTATTGAGAGACTACAAACGAAAGGAAGCTTGTAACTTCAAAGTTTTATTAGAAAGTCAGTATTAGAAAGATGATCCCACTTCTGAGAAAAGAACACTTTGTAACTTCAATATTCATTCTGTCGGTAGCTTCCTACATCAAAACAATTCAGTTATTTGCTAGATAATGCTCTCTCACAAGAACAAGAAATAGAGTTCAGCATGTTCCCTTAATTGGCAATAAAGGCATAGGAGTATTTTATAATATGAAGAGTCTTTTCCCCCATATATATAATTGGAAAAAGTCTGAAATCCATTAATGACACCAGAAACTAAACATAGGCATTTAGGAATTAACATGTCTAAAATATCAAGGGATTAGCCTATAAAGCTCATTATCACCTAAACCAGTCCTTTTAGGAAAAAAAATGGGCAAAAGTGTATGGACTATATGTAGATGGAATTGTTTTTCCTCAAATTGGCTATCTTTTATAATTTTATACCTTTTCTTTACAAGTGTGCACTCTCAAACTACTGCTTATTTACTGGTTCATAACTGAGGTTGAGCTACTGCCTAAAATCCAAGCCAGCAACTTCGCAGTGCCCATGTATAACCAGTCCTGGCCTTTCTTTTTTGAAGAAAACAGCTTTGTGTCTTAGTGTCACCGGCGCACTTCATCCGCAGCTTCTCTCTCGCTAGGAGACGTCTGTGAAGAAGCAATGCAGGACCATGTTGTTCAATAAGGTGTTATAAAACATACACACAAAAAACATGACTATATAGCTGCAGGATCCCATGGAAAAAAAAAAGAACACAAACCCGCCTTTTGCATTTCTTGACATTCTGATCCAGATTCCAGGGGAGCTGAATGGCCATTTCACACCACACACTTGGCAAAATCTACTTGTACTACAGCTGTGCTGCCAACAAGGAAATCACTTAAGCACAGCAGAGTCCCTCTGGTGCCATTGATTATTCTCCAACAAGCATTAATAAAAACAGAATAGGGAAAACACATGGTGCCTGGGGGGGACCCCACATCATCAGCAACCATAAGGATTTATATAAATCATGTAATATTTGGTTCATATTATTTAGGCTAAGGATAAGGCTTGACAAGGGTCATGACTCCTCTTGTGCCTTCCCAAAGGGAAGCTTGCAGATTTTCTTTGTAGCAAAAGATTTGGCCACCAAAATCTGGATGTGCTAGAAACAGTTTTGTAGAATCTCTTGGCATTTCATATCAAATCAGCACAGGAGAAAGTAACATATTTCGTTTGCAGCTGAAACTAGAACTAGACCTCATACCTGCTAAGAGCCACATTTGGATGGTGAGGGTCAGTGTATGCAAATCCCTTAGTGGGATCAGAATGTTAATTGCTACATGCTCAAATTATTTGCTTTCAGCTGCTTTAAATACATCATCCATCAAAGATAAATTACAGTATTTAAATTGCCTTCTGCCTGTTGTTTTTCAAAGGGGAAAAAAAAACCAAATCAGTCTTCAAATAGTTACAAAATAAGCAATATGAAGAATTACTCCATATTTGCCTTTCTTAGATTAGATTTTCCATCTAATTCAGAAGCAGGGCAACTGCTTAAACAGTATACTTGAAAAACTACAACAATATAACACCTTATCCTGTAATTATTTAGTTAAGTATTTTTAGGGAATCTTTGTTCCATGACATTATAAGTCCATTAGGAAACAACATTATTAGCCTGCTTCCTGCAGTGGTTCCTTTTGTACTTTATAGCTCAATGTAAACGTGAATGCAGAATCTGTAGCGAGGCATCCTATGCTTATGGCAATGAAACATACGTTTGGCATACAGAAGTACTCAGACTCAGTAGTTTTCCTTCTGAGATGAATTAATACTGCAGGGTATTTTTCATGTTGTTGTTTTATTCCATATGACTTATTGCTCAAATTGCATTTAAATTTATTTTAGCACTGAAGTCAAAAGAACTGTAAAATATCCAGTTGTGATTCTCATTTTAGTCTGTGGCTATATTTGACAGTTCCTTTAAAAATATTTAAGATACTTATACTACCATAAACATAATATTTAATATCATACTCCATAAATAATAAAAGAGATTGTGTTTACATCTAAAGACAGATTACAGACTTCACAAAGATGAGCAGAGAAATTATTTTTCAAATCTTGAGACTTGTGCTCATATTCGACCTGGACTTCTAACTGAAATTACTGTATTTTTAAAGCTTTCAGTAAAGGAGCAGCTCCATTGCTCCTAACAGATCATTTGGATGTGCAACTTGCTGGAAGTTTGACAGCTGGATGTGAGATCTTTCAAGTTTTTATAAATTAATAAAACCCCTTCAGTGTCCCAGGAAGTCCTCCTAAATGTCCTGATCTTCCTGCTGTGCTGTTAGTTCTGAGGCAAGAAAACACAAAAATCCATCATGAGATGGAAACACCCCCACCCCTGCTCCAGGAACAGAGCCACATTTAGTCTTACGTGGGAACAGTCTCATTTTGTTCTATTCACACTCGTGAAGTTAAGCACGTACAACTACCTGCCTGGCTGAAAGGCACGTTAGCCAAAAAAAAAATCTTGTGTGTAGAAGTTGAGGGGAGACTCCACAGCCCTCCAGGTGAGCATCCCATCTCCCAGGTATCTGTGTTCTGCTTCCACAAGATGCTTGAGAGGTCAAGCCAAGGGCCGCCAGTAGAAATAAACAAACATATGACTGCTTTGCTAGCATCCAGTCATGACACCTGTATCACTAATTCATGCCACATGAGGATGTTTGATGTTTCATGTTCATTTGTAACATGAAAATTTGCAACGCTTTCCTACTGTCTCAGTGTGGGTTATTTAAGACAAAAAGAGAAAGGAGGTACTGCTCTTTTTTTATACATTGTCTTTCATGTTATGCTAAAGTACAGCTATATTGTTCCCAACCTACACTAGCAGTGGCTTTATTTTAATTAACTCAGCTTATTTTGCTAATATAAGTGACTATTAGATTGTTTTGTAAGGTCAAGAATGCATCACAAAAACGAATACTTTGTGTACTTAAAAATGAAAAAATATCACAATGCTATTTCCATTGTAATTCAAAGAATAAATGACCAAAGACTTTTGTTAGGCATGTGTTAGATAAAATATTTTAAATATAATTTCCAACTTATGAACAACCACTGCTGCTGAAAGACAAGCTACAGGTGCTTACAGTTAGGTGACAGCAGCCTAGCTTTACCATCTTTTGTGTGGTACAATTAAATTCCATTCTTTGAAATTTCCCAGCCAAGGAATGTGAAGAGGCCAATAGCAATCTTTAGCTGAGCTTTCTCCTACTGAACCCAGTATGTGCTCACGTCATTACCCAAGAAAGGGTTGACATAGTCAATGAAGCTAAAATAACAACTAAACTGTAGTTTTACTTACAGCCATAAACTGGTAAGCAAGAATATTATCCAGTGTGCAGGCACCACCATACATGCCATAGTTGAGGCCTACCGAACAGCGTGAGGAGACAGGAGATCTGGTTCATGCAGAGCCACCCCAAGCTCAGAGTTCATCACCTGGCAACTCTTTTCCTTCTCAAGGCTGGCCCTGGCTGCTAGCAGAAAAGCAAAAAAAAGTCCTGTTTGGCCTCAACCTGTGTGTTCTTCACAGGAAGACTCCTCTACCCTTTCTAATAAAGGCTGAGTATATTTTATGCTGTTTATAATTCATTTAGATAGGAATGAGCAGGCGAAGCTGATACTAGCAGATACACTGCATATGGCCAACATAGCCAACACCCAAATGAATTCAAACTTTAAAAGCTTTTTGCAGGCCCCAGTGAGAAAAATCACAACACGCTGAAGATCTCTGTCAAGGTTTTATCTATAAAAGGAGTAGCTCACAGAGTGGAAATCCAGACACAAACTGTAAGCTAGTGAGGCTTACAAAACACTAGCTAGTGACAAGTACAGACCAAGCTGATCCCCCAGCAGTATTGTCTCTTTTCTCAACCTCTACAGATTTTGATTTCTTTTTTGAAAAGATACTATGAGTAAATCAAATAGAATAATAAGGCTTTTCACATCAGGAACTGTTGTTGATATTATAGGAGATACAACACAGTCAGAACAGGTTGTGTTGAAAGGACAACCCAGAAGCAGGCAGGGACACAAGGTGACACTGAAACACTGGGGATTGTTCTGTATGTAAACCCGCGACTAGCACAAGCTGACCTAGCCTCAACCTTCCAGGAAGGAATACCAAAAGACATGAATTCACACTTCTGGATTGTTTCTGTATCTAGCTAGTGAACCACATGTCTTTGTACTCCTGCCTATCCTTGTCTTCCAAACACTTCTGTTTGCGTGGATGATGGCATTTTTCTCGTTTGGAGTCACGCTTCAGTTAGCTTACGTGCCTGATCCCTTAATTTCAATGTCTAAACTTACATGTAAAAACTAAATATAAGCAGCCCAGAGGTAATGATGATAATCTGATGACTAAAATATTGAATGCTAGCATAAGGCCAACTTTATGCATGTACTCACTATCCTAACAAATAATGGTCTCTGTTAACCCTTCTTATAGTTTTTACCTGTAAAAACATGGAATACTGCATCCTTTTGTTAGAGAAGGAGAGGGAGACTCAATTACCTATACAATACAAGTCACAGAGCATTTCTACTCTCTGGTTCTCCAGACCAAATCTAGAGTCATTCCTAGAGTTAAGTTGAGAGAGCTGGCAGAAGACTGTGTTAGAGGAACAAGTGACCACAGGACCCCACAAGGGAAACAGAACAATTCTTTCCATTAGGGAATTAGCATTGGGTTTCTTCAGTTATCCTGTTAGTACAGAAGATAAGATTTTTCACTGCCAAAACCTGTAATTTTAAAATAAGTAATAAAATCCCAGCATATCTTTATTATATATGATAGAGTTTCTTTTTACTACGTTAATTTTTACGTCTATTTTCTTTGGAATTACAGTCTTTTAAAACCTCAAAGATCAGATATGCAGGCAAATGTCAACAAATATCAATTATTTTTTCAATAAAATCCTGGAAGCAGCAAACTTTATATAATATGCTCTTTTAACAACAAAAGTAAGGCAATTATTAGCCTTTTGAAGAGATGTAAAAATTATTGTTGCTTTATAGAAAAGCTTAACGAGGTTTTGTAGCGAGTACTGCTTTTATTGTATTTTCTTATAACAAATGCTTAAAATAGCTTCCAGAAAACATTCAGAAGATATTTATTTCCCAACAATAGATGACTAACAAAGAACATAAAAACCTCTCATTCTCTTCCTGTGTGTTTGAGCTTCAGCAGTATGACCAAATGACAATAATGAATTGACTTTTCTATAAAAGTAAAGCAGTAGATACTTTCCAGATGTTAGAAATGACTGGATGGAAAGGAGGGAAAGCTTATCAGAAAAATAACTGAAAGAGGGATGAACTTGAATAAATTGAGTTGATATACTCGTATAAAGTATTATATATATTGCTACTTAAAATTGCACGATACCAAATGTTCATTTTTAACAAACCATACCACATTATTTCTATTTATAGTTCCTATGGGTGAACTTGATAAATACCCCTGAAAAATTCAAGCATTAGCAATGTCTTGCTTCGTCACATTAAAAACAAGTAATTCTAATTAGTGGTCTATGAAGCATATAAAATCCATGGATTTTATGGGAAAATGACAAAATGAACAATAAAGGGAAAAGGAGAGGGAACAAGAGAGGATCATTTGTCTAGCTTCTCTCTAGAAAGGTACAGACTGTGTTATGTCTGCGAGGGAGAGAACAGCAAAGGGTGCATTCGCAAGCATGCTTGTGTGGCATAGAGTAGTGGTGAACATTTTTATTCCAACTTTTAACTCTTTTCAACCATCAGAAGTAAAATGTTTATCAGTCTGCTTTTTCCACTGTTGATAAAATGTCAAAGTGATTGCAATAATTGCACATGCCTAATCTTAGAAGGGAAGTCTTGGAAAAAAATCATGCCTTCTGATGCTGATTAAAGGCAGCATTTTTTAATCTATCCAATGGATTTAAATACAGTACAGAAAACTGTTAATAGTTTAATAGCTATATCAGAAGAGTGACAAATGGCATCATTTATTATTCAGCCTATACACATCTGTAGTTATGCCAAATCAAAACATGCTCATGATAACTCGAATCATATATGCAAACAGCAGTATGCCAATAAATGTAGTTTCACAGAATTTCTCCACTGTGCTTAACATACTTTAATGGGAATGGCTTGAAAACTTTTTAATATTGACTTGCCTATTAAGCCATTCAGTAATTTAAATAACCATCTTCAGCAGTCCCAAATTTCATTAATCCTCTGAAGACAGAACTACTGACCAAAACAATGAATACAATAGTTTTTAATTTAACTACATATGAGAGAAAAACACTATCCATTACAATGATGAATTCAAAAGCAAAAACAGTCTCCATAATTGTAAATGCTGAATGTCACCCAACGTAACTAAAATACAAATGTGTAGGCTGCAAGTCCTCATCATAAAATGGTGTTGTAATTCCTCATATCATGAAATAACATTTTTTTTTCAAGACTGCACATACTCTAAATCAGAAAAACATGGGGTGAATATTTTCCGTAGTTTAAATTCTGCCTGAGACTGCTTCTCTTAAGTCTGTTCCAACATCAATGAGAAGATCAGTACCTGAAGCCGTGAAGTCTCTGACACTCAAAGGTCCTGAGAAAGAGCCTTTTAGCTGCAGGTTTTATGTTTTCTCAGCAGATAATGTTCATTGTTCATGTTCATTCTAATGCATCCTTTCTCTACCACAGTTTCTTTCACTGGAAGCTTTATCTTGAATTGCTATATACTTTACGACCCTACTATACTCATTAATGAGCTAAAACATCAATTTTCTGCAAGTAATTTTTCTTCCTTTTCCTGACACTTTCCGTACAAAAACATCTGGTAACTATGTGATCAACAGAATATTTACAATAACTGAAAAACTAAGCTGCTAGTAGGAAAAGTTTTTCACAGGAATATTTCACAATAGTGAATCTGAAAATAGGTATCGCTATTATTATAGCATAGTAGATGGTCACCTGGAAAGGAGAAGGTTTTTTGTTTGGAAGAGTCCAGGAACAGCAGCAATATTACAGTGGTCAGAAGGGGAAGTACTGAATGAGGGAGATTACTCCACTGACAAAGCATAAGCTAATGCATGCGTATACTGATAATTCATTACAATTCTGAAACAGTTATTAAAAAAAAAAATCACTGTCAGATTTTAGATCATTCACTAATAGGAAATTGGATTACTTTGACAGGTAATTGATTCAGAATAAATGAATCACTGAGTTTACTCCAGATGGAGATGTATCAGAGATTCAATTTCACTACTCAAAATAGGTAAATAAGAGACTCTTCAGTTTGATGCTTGAATGAAAAAGATCAGATCAATCAGAAATATTTTGTTAGTCCTAAAATGAAATATTACTTCAATTCAACAATTATTTACTGCATTAACCTTATTTTTCAGTTAAAAAAAAAAGTATCACCACTTTGAAAAGTCAATCTCATTTGAAGAACTTGAAACCAATCATTAACTTCTTTTAAAAAAAAAAAAAATTACTTTTTTTAGCAGCTGAAGTTTCTTAGATTAACTGAACATGAATTTGCAAACAGAATATAAACTCTAAAGAAAGATGCAGCTTCAGAGGACTGCATTTTTTCTCTTCTTTCCATCCCCACTAGTGCTCCCCAAATTACAGGCTCAGAGAAACATTGGCTGGAAGGAGCCTCTGGAGGTCATCTTGCCCTGCCTCCTGCTTGGGACTACCACCAACTCCAGGTGAGCTCAGTCACACCTCTGTCTGGCCAAGTCTTGAAAATCTTTGAGGATGGAGATTTTACAACTCAAGCGACCTGTTCCAGAGCTGCACTACCCTCCCTGAGAAAAGTTCTTCCTAATGCTCGTTTTGTACCTGTCAAGCTGTAATTCATGGCCTGTGTCCCTTGCCATATTGTCTGGCACTATGAAGAAGATTAACTCTCAACCAGCTAGTAAGCTGTCACAAACTCTTAAGGAACTATAGTTAAAAGCCGCCTTTTTGTAGACACAAGCTCTAGTATTAGAGATATGGAATTGACAATTCCCTGAGTTCACGTAAAAGTTTCATGAATTCCTGTAGAAAATACAGAGCTCAGTCTTTAGGAAAATAGGTATTCATAATTTCAATTATGTATATTTTTCTGAAATGTTAGAGCAAGAGAGGTGTTACAGACCACCTTCTCTCTTGTAGTGACCACAGACGGTCACCACAGAAATTACTAATGGAAATATATTAAAAAAAAAAAAAAAATAGGGTGTAAACAACAATGTCTGTTGGAGGCTGCCATTTCTGCTCATTTTCATGGGGAAAAAAGAAGCTTACAAAAAAACCAGAAGGCAAAATAATTTGTATATGAAACCCTTTAAAAACACTTTTATAATAATGAATTGTATTTTACAGATGTTTTGAAATACTTGACAGAACTTCCAAAAACATACAATTACAGCTACTTGAGGTAGCTCAAGAAGCCCAGAGCAGAATGCTTTCTTTTTAAAATTGTCTAGTGCTTCAAAATTAATTTAGCAAGACCTAATTGCAATGGATTCCCTTAGTTTTCATCTTTTAACTTTCAAAAGAAGTATAAAAGAATGTGTCTCATTTTTACACATTATAATGGCAGTGAAAGCAGAAACAAACAGAACAAGCAATTCCTCAGCTCATGGCTTCTGTACTCTACTTTCCCTTGATTAAGGTGTAATCAAGTCCGTGAATGCAAAGCAGGACAGGAAAAACTGATTATGTCCCAATTTGGTGAATCTCACCCTGACAGACTATTTATTTCAATGATGAAAGACTAAGCTTTTGAAGGGCTATTTTATTTAAACAGGAAACAGTATCAGATACTTAACAAAATTATGACCATGGTATTTTTTTCTGTGCTCAAGGATAAGGTAGCCAAGATATCAACAATATATTTATTTCAGGTGTAGTATGCAAACCAAACTTGATTTTTGATGTACCACTGTACATACCAGTCTAATAAATACTATTCTCTCTCATCAAACACAAACTGATGAAAACAAAAATTCATTTTTCTAAATTCCTCAATGCTCCTAGGTACAGAAACACGCCCCTCAATGTAATACCCCCCTTGGGGAGTTCTGTACTACCATAATCTAAATGCAATAAAAATTCTTTTTTTTTTTTTAAGAAAAAATCCGTCTTTTCAATCATGGAATTAAGAAACAAAGACAAATAAAACCCACATGCTAAGCTATAACATAAAAACTTTTTATTTCTGTTCTGTATCTAAGCTCCGTGGCTTTTTTGAGTGGGTTCCAAATTTGCTTAAATGAATTCTCCAGTCCCCAATGTTTTAAAATAATGACTCTTAAAAAACTTTCACTGTGCTAATGTTTGTTTCCATAGAAACAGGACTGAAAGCAGGAGCTGCTGTTAAAAGAATTAGAATTCTCTCCCACAAATGAAAGACTTAAAAATAATAATATATTAATAAAACTATTGTCAGAATATATATTTTCTCATTTTGCAGAAACAGAGCATGATCTTACATCCACTGGAGTTAATAGGACTATAACTTGTGATTACAATAGAATAAGCCTAAATCGCTAAGAACATATTACTGAGTTAAAAAACCTGATCAAAAGACTATTCAGCTAAATGGATAATTTTCTAATGAATTTTTAAATTGAATTTAGCAGGTGACTTTCAGATGAGCCCATTTTTAGAAATATTACAATGAAGAATTATGAGCCAAAAATGTAAAACAATAGATACTAAAGATTATTACTATTTATATAATTTATTTCTATTACTGTTGATTAATTTTTTGAGAGTGAATTAATTCATTAAAACCTGACTGGAAGTCTTTTACAGTTAGTCAGACACATTTCTAAACTCCAGCCAGTAATTGAATCTATGGACATCACCCTGGCATAAACCTAAACTTCTATAGGATTAAGAACCTAATTGTTTTACAGTTAAAGAGTTTTGTATTTTTCCTCACAAAAGCAATTCTAAGTGCACCTCTCTGCATACCTTGTTAACATTTAAACACCTCCTGTAAGAAAATTAGTAACTTCAGAAATCATAATTTACCTCCCCCAAAACCATAACTTCAGTCAAAATCTTGAGAGAATCTATCCGGGATTGGCTTGCAGTTAGTAAGGTTCCTGAACTCACAAAAATCTTACCTGTGCAAAGAGTCCTACTTAGTTAAGGCACTGCATTATTCAGATTCATTGCTGCCCAACTATAATTTTTAAGTCTGAAATGATACACAAAGACAACTTTTCCTCCTTTGCATCAGCCCCAACCACTTCACTCTCTGGATCAGCTTCTGTTATACTACATATATATACTACTATACAGAAGAGCAACAAAACTGGTGAAGGGTCTAAGAGAACAACTCTTAATGAGGAGCAGCTGAGGGAACTGGAGTTGTTTAGTCTGGAGAAAAGGAGGCTCAGGGGAGACCTTATGGCTCTCTACAACTACTCAACAGGAGGCTGTAGCGAGATGCATGTCGGTCTCTTCTCCCAAGTAACTAGCGATGGGACAAGAGGAAACGGCCTCAAGTTGCGGCAGGGGGGGGTTAGATTGGATATTAGGAAAAATTTCTTCACCAAAAGGGTTGTCAAGCATTGGAACAGGCTGCCCAGGGAAGTGGTTGAGTCACCATCCCTGGAAGTATTTAAAAGATGTATAGGCATGGCACTTAGGCATATGGGTTAGTGGTGGACTTGGTAGTGTTAGGTTTGCAGTTGGACTCAATGATCTTAAAGGTCTTTTCCAACTTAAATGATTCCATGATTAAGGCAGACACAGCCTTTGATAGCTCAGATTCACATGAAGCTTGGGGATTTCCCATCTGCACAGCTTAGAGAGGCCCAATGAATCAGTATTGGTCAAAAAAAAAAGGACAGTTGCCATCGAGTTTGGAAGCAATCATGCAAAGACAACATCTGAACAGCTTCAGACTTTGAGCATTCTTCCAGACTTTCCACCACTGAGGAATGAAGCAAAGCTATTGTTGCAACTCCTACACAAGGTATTACTGTGTACATACCTTTTTCTAGAGCTGACTAAAATTACATATTCTGTGACACACACAAAATAGTTTAATCTTCAAAGGTTAATTCTTTACCTTTTCATCGCCTAATTATTTACACAGCTGTTCTCAATAATTTGCCATCCTGCTGCACATGCCTAGTCAAATCCCTCCAGTTCTCCTGAAGCCCCCAGCCTAGTTAGGTTGACTAACCTGAATAATGTTGTCACCGTAAATTTTACTATGCAAATACCTTCGTCATCATTCTGAAAGATGACATAGGTTTTTGCATTATTTCAAGCTGAAACATGTCAAACAACTGATAGCAGTCTTTATTATAGACTTCGAGATCCACCACTGAAATTTGTGACCCTATGTGAGATTACGACATTCAGCATTTTCTTAGTCAGATGTTCAGTCTGGAGAATTCATTGTATCTGGCCTAAGGTTGGGGGGAGAGTTTTGAACCCTTCTGTAAGCGTAAGACTTCCCTATAAAGCTCAAAATACACCAATTTATTTTCCTGTGCTCACTATTTTTATCATCTATAGAAGAGAATTCTGGTAGATAAACCTTTGCAGAAAATATCATGGTTGGACAAATGTGCAGGTAGTTTTAATAAACTTTTTTTAGGCATTATTTCAACTGAACTACTACTTCATCTCTTGACTCCATATATTTTGATAAACTCTACAAGAAAATGACCACCAGTACTTTTTCTAAGAGGATCTATTTTTACTAGTAGGTTATCCTGCTCATTTCTAAATTCCTTTAAAATTCTGAAAAAAGACATTTTAAATCTTTTAATTTGCAACTTACACATTTACTATTACCACCTTAGGTTTTTTTCTATATTAGAAAGCCACTCCCATGAAAAAGGTTTCTTCCTCCACAATGCATCATGATTCAAGAAAACAGTATCTACCTTCCTTGTTTTCTCCTTCTGGTTGACCAAAGAAGCCATCAACTCCTTTGAAATATCTTGACAGTGGGCAAGTACTTCTTTAAGATTGTTTTATCACTTGAACTATCTACACTAGGATTTTAACTCTTGTAATTTCCATTCTGAATATTTTCTGCTGTAATTTATGCTTTAAAAAAATCACTACAGCTGATTTTAAAACTCTGAAGTGTTTATGTTTGCCCCAAGTACTTAAACTTTGCTTGTGAGATTATAACATTAAAGTGCCATTTATCAACAAACTAAGGATGTTGCTTCCTTTAATTTTGATGTTAGGTTGGTTTGTCTTTAACAGACCATTCTTCATTGTATGAAATCCCCTGCCTAAAGGTTAGTTTAACCGCGTTAGATTTTGGCACTTTTCTTATCATTAGATGGTATGAAATTCTTTGGATATAATACGGTTATTTCAAGTGTCTGATCCAATTTGTTCTGTCTGCAAAGTTGATTGTCAGGTACCACATAACTTTATTGATTTTTGTTGAGATTCTACTGTGTTTCAGGAACATCTATTATAGCAAGGCTCTTTCTATAATATTTCTTCTCATAGATGTCTTCTTCTTCTAAGTAGTGCTAATCAAAACTGGTAAGCATTTTTCATTCCCCAAATTAGATGCAAATGATAATACGTTTTCTTAAAAAGTACTGCCCACTGTCACCCTCAATTGGCAGTTACTTATAGTTTGAGGACATTTTAGGTTAAACAAGGAAAACGTTTCAAATAAAGTCTTGATAAAAAGTACCATAGATAAAAAAAAACTTAAAGCTTCGTCATTTGGTGCAAGGCCTACTAGCTTAATCCAATGGTTTAACAGAGGATATAAACTTAAAACCCTGACTCTAATACGTACTTTTGCACGAGAAAAGTGCAGTTTAAAGGAAATCTCGCAATGAATGTGTATTTTTAGAATTGTGGGGTTTACTCTTCTTCATGTAATATGCAAATAAAATATTCTGGCAGTTTAAATTGCACAGTATACCAGTTTCACTGGTGTATTTGTGCTTCTGCTCCATGTAATGGACAAGTGACAGGAAAAAATATGATGGCTATTCTCTCCCTAGGGCAATTATATTGCAATTCTGCCCAAAAATCTGGAGCTGCGTTTTGTTTTGATACAACATTTTATTCAGTCATAGCTGTGTTTTGTAAATCTGTATTTTGCTTTTAGGTCAGCAGTACTCCAATGAACAAAGCGGGGTCATATAGCTATCATAATGGACTTCTGACGATGTCTATGTTCACTTTGGACTCCCCATTCAGTTTGTCCTCTGTCTTTGCATCTTATTTTGTTGCTAATTACAGATGATCTCATATTTACGGTCAGTTTGGATTGTATGTTCCTTTACTTCCACTTCCATTGGTGTCCTCATTGTAAAACAGAAATGAAGTCACAACCTATTCCATTTCAAAAGGCAAGTTTTTATCTTTTGGAAAGGAGTCTTAGCTTCCATATTAGAATTTTTTAGTTATCCTTGTACTCAGTGTCTCATAGTTTATAGCCAGAGTGTTAAAATGCCCCATTAGTAGAAACTTGTTATTTTAAAATGCTATATAAACAGCATCTTAATTTCAGCCACTCATTACTTTGCCACATTTCACCAGCAGCTTCTCTGGACTCTAGGCTACAGGAGGAAATGTCATAACACAGCATTGGCACAGATGCCACTCAACGTCTATGACGTCTTTGGATGCCCAGAAGTGCATGACTTCCCGGCGACTTGCAACACCACCACCAAGCCTACCCCACTCACTCTGGAGGTAAAACAGCCACAAGTCCCCAGTAGTCTAAAACATCTTGCATGAACTCAGGTCAAATTAATCTTGCCTCTTCTACTGTGGTGGAGTTATGGTAGGATCACTGGTAACATCGGTTGGAAGAAAACATAGCCTACCTTTGAGTTTCTATGTGACAGGACACAGCATTTGTCCAGTAGCACTCCTGCTCTGGATTCCCAGACATCCTCATTTCCCATTTTTGTATGCATAATAACATTCAATGCTTTGCAAGGACCAGAAGAGTTACCACCAATGACTAGAAGACAAGCTTAGGAAGTTCGAGCTCTAATTTTAGCTTCCTGTAAGAAGAACTTTGCCACAACATATTCATAGTTCTATATAATCTTTCCTCCCAGTGCACGAAAAGCAGAAAATCGCTTGCTGAAATATTTTTTCTCCCTTTTTTTCCTCCCAGTGTTACAGATTCTCTTATTTATGTGTTTTTTTTGCTTCACAGTTAAGCCACTGACACATTCTATATATGCAGTTGTCCTGGTTTTGGCTGGGATAGAGTTAATTTTCTTCCTAGTAGCTAGTACAGTGCTGTGCTTTGGATTTAGGTGAGAGTAATGTTGATAACGCACCGATGTTTTAGTTGTTGCTAAGCAGTGCTTACACTAGTCAAGGACTTTCCAGCTTCCCATGCTCTACCGACTGAGAAGGCTGGAGGTGCCCAAGAAGCTGGGAGGGGGCACAGCCAGGACAGTGTGACGTCATGTGCAGTATATAAACTGGGGGACAGCTTGCCGGGGGGCGGGGGGGGCTGCTGCTCGGGGACTGGCTGGGCATCATTTGGCGGGTGGTGAGCAATTGCATTGTGCATCACTTGCTTTGTATATTCTATTATTATTACTAGTATTTTATTTTATTTCAATTATTAAACTGTTTTTATCTCAACCCATGAGTTTTCTCACTTTTACTCTTCCTATTCTCTCCCCCATCCCACCAGGCCGGGGGGAAGTGAGCGAGCTGTGGTGCTCAGTTGCCGGCTGAGGTTAAACCATGACAGCAGTTTTAAACCTAATTCTCCCATTTCAATGATGTTAGTTTTACCATTATTTCATCAGCTAATCATAGAGATTCTGACCACTTCTTCCAACCTATTTATCCACATCCTCTGTTTACTTCACATTTTTGCATCTTCATTTAGGTACACAAACTTTATGCTGCCCTTCCCACACCTTCCCTTATGTTCGAATCCCAGACACTTCATTAAGTCATTCACTTCAAACAGGGACTCCATACAAGGAAGGAAGCTATCAACAGTGGTACCATGCACACTTCCGATTATTTATAACTAAAAGCATGTTAAAGCACGTTATCATGTCGGTGCGCTTCCAAAGTCTTCACTGATTCTGTTAATCATGTAGACCAGTGGCAGGATTAACTTAAAGGAAAGTAAGCTAGACAGCAATTTGAATTTTCATTTTAGCAGACTGCTAAGTGTCATACATATGGGATAAAAATAATAACTTCAGCATTGTTTTTCTGAAGGATTCAATGAGAATATTAATTTGTTCCACCATACCTTAAATCATAATAATAGGAGCACAATTATATTTCACGAACAGTGTTTCATCTTGATATTTTTTTCTCCCCTTAGATATACCCAGTAGAATAGGAACATCTTAGGTAATTGCACAAAAGAAAGGACATATACAGATCATATTTTTTTGTTACTTCTGCAAGACCCACACTCAGACAAAAGCTGTATGTTTTCCTATGAATACACAGGAGCAGCACTGGTGAATTTATGCAAGCAACACGTTTCAAGACTGCCAACAATGAAGCATCGTTCGAACTGCACTGTATTTTATGAATAAGCCTGTAATGTTATATTATGATGAATCTATTTGACATTCAGCGGTGTGATGCAGTGCATAGTAATTATAATAATGCAGTGCATGGCTGTAGCTTATTATATGCATATGGAAGACACCAATGTCTTTAGGATGGACATTTAACTCAAGGTAGGAGGAGAGAGACAGAAAGACTCAAGGAACGTAAGAAAGTCCTCATCTCAAAGTCTGATGGTGTTCTGAGAATCTATGTATTCAATATACACACTCACACGCGCACACTGTTAAAGCAGCAGAGAGATCATCTTGAATTAGAATGTAAGCCTTTCTCTTCTTTTTTAAGAAAAATATATAGCACATTATGTTTGTGATTTCTTGGCTTTTGGGTGGACAACAGGGAATTTTTTTTAAATGTAAAAGAAGTATTATCTATTGTCAGTATCTCCAATGGATTTAAGGAAAAAAAGGAATGAGATCCCTCTATAAAAGTTCCCTTTCCTCCCCAACTCAGGGGATGGACTTGTTCTTCAAAATAATTAGAAGGAAAATCTTATAAGAAATACAGCTGGTCTCAGTAACATCTGCCTTACACCATATTGTTTGATTTTTCCATTTCTTAATTTTTTGAGATCCAGATTTTTTTTTTTGTTTGCACAATGGAAAGATTAATTTGAAAAATAGGAAAGAAAGTTTCTTTAGTTTTAGCAATGCTACTCATTAATATGTTGAACACATCATCTGAGGATACTATTATTATTCCCCTCCAGACTTTGAGTCATTATGGCATTTTCTTCCCTTCTTGCAACTCTGTAGTGCACAGCGCAGCCCCAATTTATGATGTGTTGAACAAAACACAACAAAGAAATAAAGAAGGGGTCAATAGAAGCTGTTAGCTACAAACACGTTACAGGCAATATACAACACCAGCGGTTGAATATTGACCTCAGGGCATTAACTCTATATTGGCATGCCATGCTACAGCACATGAACACATAGTCATCTTTACAACACAGAGCGGAATTTAAGAGACTCACATAATTGCCTGCGAGAAGGTACAGGAGCACTTCCAAATGCTGTGCCCTGTAAATAAAACACATTTTTTTTTTGGAGCAAAGGATGTCAGATTAACAGCAGCAGCAAATGAAAAAAATGGCAAGACATGAAGAAAATGAAGGCAGTGAAACTAAATAGAGACTGTTTAGATAGAGGAGCTTGTTATTACTGAAGAACTGCAGTTCCTATTTTCAGATAAACATAAATTATAGTGGGGAATGTTCTATGAGTAATCCACCCATCAGCAGACACAATGAACCAAAAAGAGAAAAAAGAGAGAGAAAGAAAGAAGACAGAAAAAAAATGTATCAGCATAAGACAGGCATGCTCACACTTGTCAGAAATTAAATCTGATGGAAAGGACAACGTACAGAGTATATATTAAAATGAATTCCTTTACAAAAATAAGAAGGCTCAATTACACCAATGTCTTAGCTGATACTGTCACTGTTTGAAGGTAAAACGCATTTCAAACAGGTAGGAAGGAGAGCAAGTGCAGTACAGTTTGGTTCCTGCCACTTCCTCCTCATCTGCTCTCCAAAATTGTTTAAGTCCTCACTGGGTCAGTTTGATGACAGCTAATAGGAAGCAGCTTTATTAAATCCCTGATCAATATACGCAGTATGCTCCTTCAGTAGAGTGCTTCATCTTTTGTGCATTATGCCAGCAATTACCACACATCTCATACCAACTGTGCATGTGAAGAAAACACGAATCAAATGCCAAGCAAGTCATACCGGTTGGTATCTGTAGGCAAGCCTCTTCCCAATGTGATCCCCTATCCCTACTCTGTCCATCCCCTACCCCCCAAAAAAAACCCCAAACCCAGAAAAATAAGCTAACAGAGATTAAGAGGATGACTAGGTAAAGAGAAACTCTAGTGTAAAAAAATTTGAAGAGCAGTGTTAAAACAAACTATGTTTTCTCATGCTGAATCTAGATCATGAATCAGAGCTTTGCTTCGAGTTTGGGTCCAAGACTGCATCCTCCTTCCCAATGTAAAAGGGCACACTGATCAGTTGGACTGGCTAGTCAAGGATGACTAATTACAGTAATATTCAGATTGCACTTATTGCCTTAAAAAAAAATAATCAAACACCTGAAACTTAGGAGGCTTGTGTGGAGCTTGACTTCCTTTGAAATAATTTTGACTTCCACCATCTTTTTGAATTCAAGGCTGGGAACTGATTTACCAGGCATTTAGATAGTGCTAGGCACTTTTTCCGTTGAGATCATTTTCTCTTTCAGGTCTTGTAAAATTCTGTTTTCCTTTACCTAGGAAGAGTGAAGCAGATATATACACATCTAGAAAGCCCCACAAAGAAACTATCTTTACACCACTGCTCCCATACCACTTTATTTAACGAAAACCAGAATAATTAGGATTATTCATCACTTCAGATGCTGTGGCTGTGCTTGCTGAACCACAGCTTGCTACGCTGTGGCCACATGTGGCGCTGGGTAGCTCTGCAGAAGCCATTTGTCTCACTACGCCCCAAGGTTGTCACTCTGAGACTAACTCTTTCCTGTAGTAAGAGGTCACGGCCACCGCAACAAGTAGCCAAGGGGGCAAGCTGGTGTTAACTTGTGTTGGGGCAGCAAAAACCCACTAGCTGCCCTCCTTGTTTCCAAGGTTGCATATGCTGCCAGGAGAAGGCAGTAAGCTCCCCTGTTTACCAGCAAAACAGTGCAAGCAGGCAGAGTGCTCAAAGCCCTTTCCTCCAGGGCAGGCAGTGTTCTGCAAGTGCGCTATCCCCCAACCCCACAGTTATTTGTGGAGTTATTTCAGCACTGCCAAAGTCCACCCTTAGCTCCAGCTAACTTCTCAAAGTTCACCCTTAGCTCCAGCTAACTTCCCAAAGTCCACCTTTAGTTCCAGCTAACTTGTCAGAGCAACCAATGGACAAGTTAGTATGGGTAGCAAATCTAGTAGTACATTTAGCACTTAAACTAGTTCTTCAGTAACTACTGAGGCTTTACCAATTATTTCCATTGCTTCCTGGAAATACAGTTATTTGAAATACTAAGACTATACGTATTCATCTAAGGCAAAGCTAGAAGTATTGAAGAATAGACATTGCACAAGAGCAGTACCAGAACCTCCCCATTCTGCCAACTATATGCTATTCTGCTTTACTTAAAGGCAGCTTTTAGTAAAGCTAAGGTACGCGGTGATACCTTATATTAAGGTACCTCCTAAAAGTAAGTTTTCAACTCATCATTTAAAGACACTGAAATGATTCGTGAAACCATATATAAAACCAAAAAGCACAAATATTGGCCTGACAATGGTTAGCTGACTGCTTGCTTATTTAGCCAAAAGTACTTTTTTTCTACGCTTTGAGTATGTAGCATCTACATTTTTTCCCCTCATGAAGCAAAAAACCCATTTAAACAGCCTCAACTTACACAACGAAAGAACTGGGAATTTAATTATTCATTGTTAGTTACTATTATCACTACTGACACCAACTCAGTAATGTATTTCTAATGACATAATACTCCTTTGAAAAGCAAGATGCCAATGAATTTGACTGCATTACTTTTTCATGTTTCTGATTTCCAGAGTGAATGGCCTTCCGGGGGGAAAAGGATATATGTCTATCTTTTAACCAGGCCTTCCTTTCCTTTTTCCCCCTCATACTCCAGAAATAAATGTTATCCTTCGGTATCATCTGGCACAATGATAAGGAGCGTTTTTCAAAACTAAGCCAAGTTTCAGGCATTGTCTGTGGAAAATCCAGGCTCTGCTGGAAGTCTTAGTAGTTCCACAGTTTTAATCACATGTAGCTTTTTTTTCTGTCCTCTCTGTGTGGTATAACACTTAATCCTAAGGGTGTCTAGGCCTCCATGACAGCTTCAGCGGTAATACCGTATTAGGTTTTCAAAGCGCCCTGTGATTCCTAGAAATGTAGAGCCTTACACAGGGATAAGATAATGCTATTAATAACGTACAGGCATAGTAGATGACTAATTACCTTGTAGTTGCTAAGTTAATGATTTATAAAAGTTAGCACACTCGTCTGAAGCTTGTAAATGGCTAACCCTTCCCTACCTTTTTGCTGCATAATTTTAACTAAGAGATCACTTACAGAATAGCATCTCTCAAAATATTGCTCTTAGTATACAGCAAAGTTTGAATTTGGATTCGTCTTTAAATACTGTCAGAGGCATTAGGCTTACCATAGGACACTGATGTATGTTAAGCATTTCCATACATTTTAAATGTATGTAACTCATTTTCATTTAAAATGCTTTGAAGTTCTTTTAGAGGGTACATAAAACATGCTAACGATGGCATCTTCTAAACCTTTATTATGTAAATGCACAGAACTTAGGTGCAGATTCAGCATCTTGGGATCACTGTGCAAACATTTTTTTTTCTGGTTGATCACTCTGCCTATACCAGCTCAATATCACTTAGTTTTTTAATGCTAAAATCCCAGCAAGTCCATGCTGTCACTGATGAAAAGCAAGAAAAAAGTTTTCACGACGATTGTGTTTTTTACCTTTTCCTTTTCATCTCCAATTTGACTTAAGATACATAAATAAATCTCTCTGCTAATTCATTTAACATGGAATAAATTTTAAAAATTATATTACTGATATTACTACATACATTATGCTTCCAACAAATACCAAAATAGTCTAATGAGCGCAGTAGGTTACACTTCCTCATCAGCCAATTGATGTGCCAGTGTAAGGAAGCCGAAAAAAAAGTTGCTGTTTGTGGTCAGAGACCTTTCTGGAGGGAAGGTCTAAAAATGGACAGCCCCTACATTTCACCTTTGAATACACAGGTGAGGAGAAAACAGTCATCAGTACCTGAAAAGTCAGAGCTCAGCAGCCGAGAAAGAATCCATCAAGATCCAGAAGCCTCTAAAAGTGAAGTTGTCAGGATACCTCATTTATAACTCCTGGCCTATTCAATGGACCGATGAGGGAAATACAGTTTTTAGGGCTGCTTTGCACATGAACACAGTATGATAAGAAAATGCACCTGCTCGGGTCTTGATTCCTGCCTACTTCTTACATCCTGTGGCACAAAAAACCCAAGTATTGAGATTTCAGTCCAAAGTGCTTGCTGGCCCGCTTGTCTTGGGAGGGCCAGAGCTCATCTGCTAGGACTGAACTGCTAAACCAGTCAGCATCTTCTATCTGTAGATGCAAGACACATTCACGCACTTTTTGGAATTAAAAAAAAAAGAAAAAAGAAAAAAAGGCTTAAGAAGTCTGTGCAAAGAGGTCCGTGCAACCATATTAATTTATTTAATATTACCATAGCATCAGATGCTGGACTAAGCAGTAATCAGCTAGTTAACTCATGCTTAGGATAGATTCCCTAGGAGGTATGTTCCCTTTGAAAGCAGGGCAACAACTAATTTTTCTATATGTTCCTGTGCCATGCAATTCAGTGCTACAGTCCCTGTTCCTCACAAGGAAAAAATGAGAGAGAGGCTTTTATTTTATCTTTTCTGCCTCCATATAACATATCCTTAGCATCCCCTCATTGTTAATGCAGGAATGTTTGATTACCCAAGACATTCCTAATGTGAATGTGGATTTTATGCACCAGACAAGCAGATACACTGTTGTTCTGTTTACATTCCTTCAGTCAGTCGTTTATAATCTCTTTTCACTTAGCTTTCAGAAATGCAATTAGAATATTACAAAACTCAAGTTCTTTTTGAAAACACTATCAATTTTTAACCTTGTCAAGGTGAGAGTATGACACAGTTTCTGTCAGAAGTCACACTTAAGTATTCACTGGAAGCTCCAACGAACTCAGCCAGGGAATCTTGCATTTAGTTCCCACAGTTATTTTCTTTTTCACATCCTCACATTGAACAAAATCATTTACTGTCAATTTTTTTTAAAGTAATGACCATAAACACCAGCCAGCCTAAATATTTGTGACTGTAGCTATTCTGGGACAACAGCAGCAAGGAAGTCCGAATGAAAACAGTTCATAATGCAACCCGTTCAATCAAGCAAAACGTCCAAGTATGTATTAGTTTGCGGTTCAAACAAAGCCTTTCAGCAAAAATACTTTAGCAATTGCATACATTTCCTACATCTCCCTGAACTCTAGAGTTATGAGTTCATCTGTTATTAACTGTATACAGTGACTGAAATCCTCTGGGTTCACCTTGAGCAACTTGGAAGTCTGAATACTGCAATATATGAAATGATGAAATCAATTCAGTTGAACTGAATACCCCCTCTGCAGCATAACTACACAAATATTGCTGTTCTTTTTGTGTCCCTTTCTATGAGGAATCTCCCAAGATGTGTATTGACAGAGACCAATCAATACCAGAAGAAAATAAAAGAGAGCTCACTACCCATCAATGAATGTTTTTCCAATAAATGTTCTTTTCTCTTAGAGCACAAAACCTACCTATTACATGGTTAAAAAGGCACTAATTAAAAAACCAAAAACAAAACTCCAAAACCAACCCCACCTAGCCCCAGATTATGATTTTTAAAGAGGCTACTCATGGTAGGTAATTTTCCCTGGACAAAGCGCATAATTCTTTGACATAAGCTTTGAAACTGAACGTGTACCTTTTTCTTACCATAGAAATGAGACTGATACCTCAGAATATTTCAGAGCACCACTAAGAATAAAAAGCACAGTCTTAAATGACAGGCTATACTGAAGTCTTAGTTATTACCGCATAAGAAATGTTCAACTGATCTCACAAGAGTTCTGAACGATAATTCCTTGTCAATACACGATGGCATAATACCACTGACGCATAAGATTGCCCAGAGACTTGCTGGATTCTCCTGTAAGGGCAGAATGAATTACTTTCATGAACAGAGCAAATATTAAAATGAGAAACCGTGCTCTGATACAATAGCTTTCACTTGCATCACACAGCACTTCAGTGGTTGAGTAAAACAATTAAATGATGCTGAGAGTAGCGTGCCGCTACTTTGAGTTCAGTAAAGGCTAACTTAGATGTACTACTTTCCCAATGCAATTTCACTCTTAAATGGTTCTTAAAAAAAATATATTTAATTCAATATAATGACATTAGCATGTCTCCAGATATCATGGTGCCACCATATTCTGAAACATGCAGACTTTTACCAAAGTTTATGTCCTTTCTCCAAAGTTTCGGTTTTGGTGCGAGAAACTTACTCATTAATACCTTCTTGATCACTGGATTTTACTGTGCACACTCAACCATCCTGAGCAGAAACATCTCAAAAGCCCTTGCACAACTGAAGACCTATATCTAGCTCTCCAGTATCTCCTCATTACCTTAATATGATCCATGGCCCCCTTGACATAAGTACTACCTCTTCCAACTGCATTTAGAAAGCAGCTTGTAACAGCTGATTTTAGCATGTGAGTCCTTGCTCAACTCTTCACCTTGGTACTAATGTCCCACCACTAATTCTTCCATAAATGCCTGAGATGCCTGCTGTAGGCTTCTTCATTTCAGGCCATGGAAATTCACTCATTTAAAGATTTTTATCGTTTTGATAAAAAACCTTGCTCTTTGTCACACCACCGATTTTTGTGTGAGCTGATTCAATGGGACCATGTTTGTTAGGATAGCTCTGCCCTGTATCCTGTCTGAAATTCATATACTGCCTTTTAGCCTTTGCTTCATTTCTCATTTTAAAAACTTCCCATTTAAAATATTAAGTGCTAAGACCATTTCTACTTACGTAGAATTCATCCATCCTTCAGGCTCATTTTGACAAGTTGAAGAAGTGATCATTTGAATACAGAGAGGTGGAGAGTTTGATACTTTGGAAGAATAATCATCCGCATAAATATAAGTGAAAAATTGTAGTCAAAGTAGCAGTATTAAAGAGGAGGACCAAGGCTTTAAAGCAAAACTCAAGCAGAACAGGAATTTTTATTCCTTTTAGAAAGATGGGATTAGAAAATGCTAAAAAAACCCCAAGCAAACAAAAACCGCCACTACTTTTCACAAGCAATTGTTTACAACTTAATCTCTTTTATAGCATTATCCAACTTTAACAGCCAACATTCAGTCTTTACAATCCCTCTGATGAAAAACTGCTTATCATTCGTGTCTTTTTCCTTTATTAGATTTCAGATTGCAATGTGTTTTACCTTAAACAAAGAAAGAAGAAAAAATATTTTGTTCCTATGGTGGCCTGAAATACCACAAGACCTTCATACAATTCCAAAATATTTAAAGCTATGTGCAATTGAAGATGATAGCACAACAATCACACATATTTATTTTCATTTTTTTTGAAAGCTATGCCAGGCGTGAACAAAATTACTAAAAGAAAATAGACTCAAGAGCAAATGCGGTTCCATAGTCTATAGTTATATTAATATAAATATGTTCCTCCTCCAAATATCTTCCAAACTGAAGTTATAGCTCAATAAGGAAGACATATTTCCATCTTAAAGTTATCAGTAAATATTTTACTAGCAGTCTCTTGGCACATTTTCAACTCTGAATCAACATTTACATGCACTTTTTAGCAATCTGCTTCCACATATAAGTGAAAGATCCTAAAATACACTTTCACACCACAGTTTGGATCGCTATCTCATAAGGCCAAACTACACATACTATGTTACATCTAGATACAATCAGACAAGGCAGTAACAGTCTTTCTGGGTACCTACAGTCCCTTATGTGATAGCAATAGGATAGTTGTTTCAAATGGATAATCCAACTAATGTTTCTGTATAGCTAGCTTGCATTTGTTAATTGGATGCTTCCTTGCAACTATTTTACTAGCAACAACAATCTGCTCAAATTGCTTAGGTAGAAATTTCTTATGAATTGTGATTTCTTGCATGCTTCAACATCTGCTGAAATACTGTTCTTCCATTAAAAAAAAAATTTGTAAACATAATAAAAAAACCTCACGAAATAAGAAAATATTGACTCATTTGCAGACATCTCATTCACACTAGAGATGTTAAGTTACGTTACTTTCTTAATCACTTTATGACCTGTCTGATTCTTTATCCTCTCAGGGGATTTGACTTAAGAGAACTTGAATTTAGCTATCCCTGCCTTCAAGCTTGCACAAGTTGTTTTAAAGCCACCCTGCTTTGCTCATTGAAATCTCTCATTAACTTGGTCTTACAGGCCTCTCAGGCGCTCTTGCCTACGACATCTTTCATTTAGAGCATATTAACTGTTCAGTAAAAGTGTTTCCATTTTAGGGCTGTGCATTGGAAATTCAGACGGAAACTGCTGGGCAGCCTCAGTACTTACTCAACTTCCACCGCTTCTCTCGATCTCATCAGCCCCCTGTTCCTGCCAAGGGCCACCCTTCTGCTGAGAGTCTGATCCAGGCTGACACCATGTATTTAGGTCCTCTTACTTGCGCTAATTTTTCTACGAATGGCCACTTTTTGTCTGCTTGTAGCTGGTTCATAACTATAATATCCAGTTCTGCAAAGTGATGTTCAGCCATTGTTTGGCACACATAAAAGATCCCATTAAAAACAACCACCAAAAAAAGGAATTCATTGCATTATGTAACAAGTCAATTTAGCATATATTTTAAGGACAACTAGAAGACTTCTACGCAATAAATTGTCACATACATTAGACAGTGTGTCCCAGACAAATAAAAGAAGCACCATTTAAGTTTTTTTAATGTCAGAAAAATAGTTTTTTGCTGGTATTACATTTAGTACAGGACTGTGGATGGCTTAAAGAGCAACGGGTACCTCGCCGCCTCTCAGAGTGCGTTAACTTTCCAAGTGGGGTGGACGCCATTTCTGATGTGCACCATTTGGCTGGAAGCAACCCCTGTGCGTGAATCTGGTATTATTCAGGAATACACATAGTGATTCTGAGACCTGCCTACACAGGGGTTTTTTTGAAGACTGGTCTTATTTATTCCTAAGCTACTCTCTGCTTCAACCATATGAAAATTTCTTCATTGGATTCAAAGTGAGACAAAAAGGCAAATGATTGTTTGCGAAGTTGATTCTTTTCGCTTCCCAGTTTTAGCTGCTGTTGCTTCTGTCTATGCAAGTCTCTGTCTTCATATATACATATGCAAAGTGTGTTCGGAACATACAAGTAACTCTTCAAAAAATACATACAGTGTAGATGTATGCACATCCTATTGACTGATTATCACAGAATCAGCACCGTTCTGTTTGGAAGAGACCTAGAACTCAGCTGGTCACCTAGTCCCCCCCCTGCTCAAAGTGAGGTGTCAACAATGACTTCTGACTTGGCCGTCCAGCCAGTTTTTGACCCAGCGCAGAGTACACCTGTCTAAGCTGTGAGCCGCCAGCTTCTCCAGGAGAATGCTGTGGGAGACGGTGTTAAAGGCCTTACTGAAGTCCAGGTAGACCACATCCACAGCCTTTCCCTTGTCCACTAGGCGGGTCACCTGGTCATAGAAGGAGATCAGGTTGGTCAAGCAGGACCTCTCTGTCATAATATATACATATGCAAAGTGTGTTCGGAACATACAAGTAACTCTTCAAAAAATACATACAGTGTAGATGTATGCACATCCTATTGACTGATTATCACAGAATCAGCACCATTCTGTTTGGAAGAGACCTAGAACTCAGCTGGTCACCTAGTTCCCCCCCTGCTCAAAGTGAGGTGTCAACAATGACTTCTGACTTAATCACCCCTAAATTAAAAATTCAATACAGAGAAGGGCAGAGATTACATCTAGATCAAATAAAACACTGCAGTAAATGTTTGTATAAATTTAAACTGAATGCCTAGGGATTCACATTCCAATTTTAATTTAGAGTCAGAACCTGAAGCTGGAGCACACATTTACTGCTACCTTTCCAGCTCATATTTCCACTAGAGTTCATTTATTTCTAAAAAAACCTCCTCCCTGTGCTTTCATAAGAAACAGTATTAATGCTAAAAAGAAATATATGCCAATGAACAATAAATGTGTGAAATCTGGACTCTTCTCCCTATTGCAAACTGCGAATCTATTCATATGCTTAGAAAATGCAGACCTGCAACATTTGCTTTGCCACATTAAATAAATACTTCCACAGTTCTGTATACTATTTCCTGTAATGGTCTCTGTTTGAAATATCCCAGTAAGACAAACTCATTTTCTTGTTTTTAAGGGATGAATATGAAGTTGGTACAAATCACCATGAATGCGATTACCACTGCAGGTTTTGATGTGATTATATTACAGGTCTGACCAAAAGTCACTGGAAATCTTTCACATCCCAAAGTACTTTCTTCTTGTGTAAGCTCAAAAAACAGTATGGAGCTCTCTCTATATATTAGTTGTCCACACAAAGTCAGGCACTCTCAGTCCTCAAGCTGTATAAGATTTGTAAAAGTTCTTGTTTAATTGAGCTAGTTTTAATTTTATCTGCCACAAATAACGAGTAGATAACATGAATAACATAACACAAATAACTAGTAGAATTTTTACATGACTTTTTGCTTAATTAAACTAACTTGATGGCTCAATCAGGAAAATGAGGATTATACTTGAAAAATACATGTCTATAAGAAAGAAATCACATGATTATACACAAGAAAAAGGTGACTTGACTGTCAAGGAGAAAAAGGAATGCTTATTAGAAGATCTAGTTTTCATCAAGAAAAATCTCAGTCAGTATGAAAGCAATTGCCATCGGATCAATGCTTGATGGCCCTCGTGAAACTGTGTTAGTACTCCTGGACCTAACTGGTAAATGCTCACATTACAACAAAACACTACTGCAGGGGGGTGGGGATGGGGGAGGCAGGGAGTGAGAAAACATTATTGTCCTTGCTCAATAGAAAAATCAAAAATTGATTGGACACAAGCTCTCCTCTTATGCCCCAGAGCTGAAGCAAACCATTATTTGAGAAAAGATTTTGCTGCTGAGATCTATGTTAATTTGTATCACCTTCAAACAGAAGACTTTTTTTTTTTTTCTTCTCCAGACTGTTGATTCAGCTTTGCTTCAAAACCAAATTAAAATATAAATAAAACACATACCATACAAGAAAAGGGACGTGATTCTGGATACATCTCATTTTGATTTTTATTTTACAGGCATTGTGACAAGCTCTCAGAATTTAATTGCAAACTGCCTGGTAGCAAATGTCTTAATTTCTCAGCTCCTGAAGACAGTTACATTTCCTGTCTATTCTTTTCCCTTCAAAAGAAAATCTTTCTTTTTTGTTTTCAAAATAGGTAGATAAGAACGTCTTGTAAGCTGAACCTTACAAATAATAACGAAAAAAAAAAACCATCAGGCAAATTAAAACCACAGATTTTTTTTTATGATTCCCACATCTAAACCATAGTCTGACTGATGTGTTTATGGTTTGATCCACTTCTTTCGGTATCTGAGCTTCTGAATTGATACAATAAAGTATGATTCCTTATTGAACCCATGGTCAGTCATGGAAGTTTGCTGTTAGATTTAGCTTTGCTAACTGTTTCTTGTCTTTGTTTTCATGTAGGTTATTTTTTATATATATATATATATATATAAAAGCTAATTTGACCTATGCCCACCTGAGCAATATAGTATTTCACCGTTTTTGGCATGTAATACAGGCTACCCATCATCTCTTTACAGAAGCCTTTTAGCATAGTGTTTCAATAGCATCTTAGCTGTTCAAGGAGTTTATTGAAAAAAGACAACATAACCTTATACACGGCTGCAGAGAATTACTCTGTTACTAATCTGTGTGGTGCTATTACTACCTGAATATTTCTGTTGCTACTTGATTTTATACTTTCTTCAGCGGTGAGGACTGGCACACCTTCCAGAAACACTCTCTCTATTCCATTTAGTCCTGTCCCTTCCTCAAAATTCATCTAGAAATAATCAGTTGAACACTATTTTTTCCAACCTCTTATACCAAAGTGCTTTCAAAACAAGTGAACGCCTTGTAACTACATAAAACCTTCTGAATGCAGCTCAGTCCCTTGCCTTTGTTCCTTATCAGATGCCCTGACAACTTGTTAATGCATGTTTCCCTAAGAATACAATGCTGCATGCCTCACACAAAGGGCATGTGGCATAACAAAACCTAAGTTCGCTCCAAACATTTCTTCCTTCCCACACTCTGCAACTGAACTAATATTTTTTATGCAGTCCCAATGTGGAAAAGTCTTTTTACCACTTGATGCATTAAAATCCCTTACTATAATTAGATTTACTAGTAGTGCATATGCCATAATAAATTCCAACTTCTTACTGAATGGACAGTAGGCTATGAGGAAAAAAACAGGTATCTATTTTACTAAGTAGCTTCATCAAAGAGGCACAAAACAAGAGAAATCTAGAGGCGGGAGGGGTGGGGGAAAAAAAGAGGAAACAGAAGAAATGGAGAAACCTAGGTAGAAAGTTGATGGACTAAATATTTACTTCTCTCATTAGAATCAATAACAACACCAAAGTCAAGAAGATCTCAGCTACAGCATATGGATGATGCTAGGAGCTGTGTGGAAATTACTTCTAATAAACGCAGCTCCAAACATAACTAAAAATGTGACATTTCTACTTTGAACTCCAAACTGCTGAAGGCATTTTGGGTTTAGGTTTGGGGATCTTTGAAGTTCTCATTTGATTAGAGCTGATTCACAGCAACATCTAACACAGCTTTGTGCAGCTGGACATACATTCAAGCTGTGTCTAGTCTTCTAACTGAAACTTCGTAACTTCCCAAATCACGGATCTAGCTCTACTACAAAACAGATGAGATTAGATATGAAAAAAGAGTAACTATTGGAAAGGAGGTTATGAAACACAGTAGAATTCAAACCTGTATGACAAGGCAAAATATTACAAGGAGTCTTTTGGTGAGGGAAGTGTTAGTTAGACACATACATGCATATGGGATTTGATACCGTACCGAAGTTTTCAGAGGTACCACAAAAATGATAGCAACATCTGTTTGTTTTCTGTATCACTGGCGAGAGTCATGGTGACTTTTCCTTATTATTCTGGGGTTGGTTTTTTTTTTTTTTTCTTTTTTACACAGCCTTGAGGCTATGTTCCTGTCAAAGAAAGGAAACCAGCTATTAAGAACTAATGATGACAGACAAAACTGTCATAGAGTGATAGCTGTAAAGATAATGACAAACATGGGTTTTCAAAATGTTTCCCCTCTCCCTTTATAGAATGTCTACTATAGTAAGAAGGAAGCATGAAGTATACATGCAGCAGCTTGTCTGGGGGCTGAGGGCACATTTTTTCTGTCTCCCAATTTCACAAACATTTAAATTGACATTTAAAGGGAAATCAAAGGAAAAAAACCCCTCCTTTAACTTTGAACACGCTCTATGCATTAAAACTCAAAAGTTTCTCACAACAGTACCGATGGGATATTTGTCTTCCCACCAAAGAACTTGTACCTCTGAGCACTTGTCAAGAGTATACCTCTCATTAAAACAAGAGTTTAACTATTATAAACAAAGAAACAAGAAATTATAACTGCAAAAGCTATTTTAAAAGCTGCCAAGGCGTGACTAATAATAACTAATGTCACTTTTAGAAATCAAATCCAAGGTGTGACTAATAATAGCTAATGTCACATTTAGAAATCAAATCCTCATTTACAGATCATCTGCTGCCCAAATGATACACCTCCAAATAGAGATCCCATCTTTATAGAATTGCTTTTTTTGAAGTGAAAGCCATATGATTAAGATGATTTATTTTGCTACCCACTAAGAATCATACTTGAGAATGAAAAATTATTAGCAATTTTATGGCACGCAGCACTTCAGTATTTTGACACACAACCACATAATTAGCTTGCAGTGAAAAGAGGCACAGCTCTACATGTACTTCGAGTAATTTAAAATCTTTGTGAACACACAAAAGTGAGAGTTCTCGATGTGGCTCATGTACCCAAGCCTACAAAACTGGACTATTCTTTTTCTCCAGTGGAATATACAGTGCGCACTCACACTGCCACTGTGCCTTCCTCAGTCAGACATACAGCAGGGAAATATTTCACACCATCCTTGCTTTGAGAAGCTCTTCAGCTTCTTTTTCAGAAACTCGAAAAGACTGTAACAGAGAAAAGACAGAGGATGGATGGTGAAGAGAGAACACCAGTCAAGGAACCATAGTTACTCTTAAGCAACCCTTCTCTCTCCTTCACATGGTACCTACAAGTCACAGAAGGAATGGCAGATGGGAAGGCCATCTAAAATGTAGAGGAGGGGGGAGCAAGGAGATTTGAAACTGCTGTTCATTTTCAAAGTCTACTAACCTCCAGGACTTCAAAATCTTCACAAAATCCAGGTCAGGTAGAGAAGAAAAAAAAAAAAAAAGAAAAAAAAAGAAGAATTTTGCATAGCAAGCTCTACCTTTCAAAGCTCAAGAAGGGAATAAGGTGCCTAAAGTATAAAAATCCTCCAGTTTGCAGCATGTCAGTGGAGCTCCATCCTACTGTGAAGCAGACACAAAGGAAAACCTAAATTGCCCAGAAAATAAATGTTACATTGTAAATGGATGTAACTTCAATGACCCAAGCACCAGCAAATATTCACTGCGGGAACCAAAGGAAAAAGCACAAGACACATCAAGGAAAGACAAGTTGAAAGGTTTTGGAGATCAGCAAAGAAACACATCACCCACCCAAGTACAAGCAACAATGTACTCGCAATTGGAGAGGAGATCAAGCCAGCTGCAAAGCAGTCTGAAAGGGAAAAGCACATGAGTTTGTTGACCCAGCAGCAACCGATACAGTCAAAATAGAAATGAAGAATGAGAATTGAAGGACTGTAGCTCAGAATTTCACCAATTTCCTGTTTTCTTATGCTTTACTAACACAGAGGAGGCCACCAAGGTCTTGCTTGTGCTCCCAGAGAGAACTTGGTTTGTGTCCAGGGTCACAGAGGTGGAAGGTTAATGTACTGACTCGCAGCACCGGCTCACCATTTCCACACAAACCTTCACATGTCTCATTTGAATAGTTTTGTGCCTAGCTGAGCTAGTGCTAGTTAAAATGTGCCAAAACCAATTAGTGAATAAAGATGCTGCTATAGCAACGGCATCTAATTTTCCAATTAGTAATAATTGCTGAAACACCTGCCATAAAACATAAATACATTTGGATTGGGGGTCTCTGAAAGAAACTTTAAAGCAAAGTTTTTTTTTAATTGACCTTTATCACGACAATGAAAGAGAAGGAAGGGCCAGTTCTCTTTTTCCTGCTATCGAATGTAACACAAATAGACAAAGTATTATTTATCTTTAAGGGAGTCCAAAGAATGTGTCCTAAAGTGTTAAACTAATTAACTACACTGTGCTTAGAGATTCCCAGGCAAGAAAATTCCAGATGGCAGTCAGTTACAATGAAGAAGAGTGCAATGAATGCAATATTGAAATACCACCTGTAAGATGCAAATGCTTTGATTTGCAGAGGAAAAGACAAAGCGTATAGTAATGCTATGGTAAACAATAGTGGGATCAGGCAAGATATAAATGACCTTATTCACCCTAGTGTTCTGAACTCTGAACATGTATTTTTTACATGTAATTTTGAGTATATCTGTACTGTCCAGCTCCAGTCACAAATGGAAGTGAGACTCACATTTGCTCTGTGTTGCAGCTAGAATGTTTTTAGCACCCTCTGATAACAGCCACTATCCAGCCACACGTTGGAAGTATCTCAAGTCAGTAAGCTGATGCTTATTTTCACTCTTGAATAGCAGCAATGGGTGAGAGTGTAAATTCCCATGGTCTTCACGTACTTAAATTTTCTGCATTTCAAACATTTACCCTTACTCACTTACGTAGCAGGGATTATATAGCTTTCCAGCACTTCTCAAAGATTATTTTGAAAATAATACGTTGTCTTCCCCACTTTTTTATATGATCCATCTGATTACAGAGACTTCTCTGTGATCGCCCCCCCTAAGTACGTTCTCATACACACTGAATTTAGGGTAGTGTGAGCAATGTGATGACACATGGTCACAGCATACTGATGTTTGTAAATAATTTTTTAAACACACATTAAGTATGGGCAACCCTTGAGGAAAGAGGATAAACGTGTGCAGGGTGTATTATTTCCTATACAAGAGCTGTGCCCCAACTTTTTTTTTTTTTTTTTTTTTAAGAACACTAAAACCCAGAGCAACTCTATGATCAAGCTCTTACAGGTTTCAAAGAGGGAGAAGAAAGCGTGCTATTTTCTCCTCTGTAGTGAAATGATTTATTGTACAATGGCAGATCATTTCATATTGGTCAGCAATTCAGATTGTAAACGACCAGCTACACATTAGCTCCCTGCTTGCAAGAGCCTAAAAATCACACAAAGATTCCCATTTAAGCCTCTTCAGAGATCCTAACTGGAGTGAACATAAGCAGTTAATCAGAAAGGCAGGTTTCACAAGTGTAATAAATTCCCAAATGGTCAAGCCCAGCAGCGCTTCTTGAAACAGCAGCAGCAGTAACTGCAGCAAACAGATGTTGTTGTTTCACAAAGATAAGTTTTAACAAACACTTTAAGACATGGCTAAAAATAATGTTTCTATATCACAAGAGTTTTGACTTGTTTTTTGATTTGAACACAAAAGGAGTAGAACAGTGGTAAAGACAAATTTACACTTTTAGTGATATACACTGCTGACCGCATTTACATTTGTAAACTGGTTATGCCATCTGTTGGGACCAACAGAAATATTTGTGGGGTTTTTTTTCTAGGTGTTTTTAGCTTATTGAAAAATAAACTTTTTGTTGTTTAAAAAAAAGAACATAAAAGAATAATTTAGCACTCTAAATTCAAATATTTGACATGGAAAAAACAGTTGTTACTACAGCAGACAGTCAAGTGCGGGAAAAACTAATGGTGTTTTAATAATCTATTTTTGCAAGTGACCTAATTAACTTTTTACAAAAGTGTCCTCTAAGTTACATACTAGTGTATTGTGCTTCAGAGTTTCAATAACGTGTTAACTTCAATAATTTATATAAAATCACGGTCCTTGCCCAGTTATTATTCCTGAACTCCAAAAGAACATTTTTGGATGGAGGGACTTATCTAAAAATTACTATTTCATTAAGCAATTCATTTTCACTTCACCTTTGAAAGGTGACGTCTCAGTGACAAATACATTTTGAGAGAACAAAGGGTCTTGCAGCATTATTAATTACACACACACTCTGAATGCTTAAAAATAAGATATGCTTCTTTTATATGCTTAAACCATGTTAAGGCACATAAGATGCCACGGAAGCTATCGGAAATCTTACTATTGAATAGAATGCAAAATTGTGTCAAGACTGAAGAAAAGCCTTAATGGTTCCATTAAACAGCATGAGTTTATCTTTTTTTGTGTGTGTGAGATTTATTTCAGCCTCTGCAGAACTGGCTTTTCATGCTGATGCCACTTCCTAGGACTTCTATGAGCCAAAAGAACATGTAGATTAAAAACCAAACAACCAACCCCCTTCCCCCCCCCCAAAACAGCTAACTAACCAAAACCATCCTATTTGTTATTACACAGCATACAGAATCCTCTACACTGTATTTCTAGTTATGACCAGCTTTTCATAGAAGGCCTTACTCCTGTGTTTCTATATCCTGTAGGAAACCAAGTATACTTGAAATGCCAGGAGAACTCCTTCAACTCAAGTTTTCCAGTAGTTTTTAAAATAACTATATTTATGAGATTAGTTTTTGTCATAAAAGAACAGAAATGTTTTCAGAACCTTCACACTGGTGCAGGACATAAGCCCACTTGCTTTTAAGCACTGGTAATCTCATTGACACTGATAAATAATTCATGCTTTGAAAATTAAGTGACAAAGCATATTCTTAATTTTTTTCCTGAGACAGACGTCTAGGTAATAGGCTTAACACACTGCACAGGCTGCACATGGCTTTTACATGGTGGAGTATGTTTTAAAACAAACCAATAAGTCAAGTATACTGTTTCTCTCTGGTCCTTTTGGGCATGTTAGTCTTTCAGGGGGACAATTATGAATCGTGCTCTCTGGAAATGCCCAGGCTAGCATGAGAATTAAAGGAGGTAGAAGATATGCAATTACTTCACAAAAGGACAGATCTACAAAGAATCAATGACGGGCTACACTTCAGGGAATGAGCAGAGTTAAGATTTGTATTGCGAATTAAGATTTGATGAATCCCTGGGCAAGTTTTAGCAAAGAAACTAAAGGAAAGGGAAAAGAAGAGGAAGAGTGCTTGATCATGGATTAGCTAAATGAAAATGCTATGTATGTTAAAAATAAGATCCATCCAAGACAGAGTGACCTTGAACATTTAGATATAGCACTAATCATCAGGAGGTAAAATGCTTTGTTATTTCAACGTAACGATGAAGTGACTGCCATGAAAAGAAAACTACATTGTAAGAGTATTTAAAAATCACAGTGGTGTATTTGTAATATGCATTTTCTGATAATAAGAGATTGCAAAACATGTTTTTTCTTTAAGGAAAGGTTAAAAAAGGGAACAGCCTTCTAAAACAACTAAAATAATCAATTAAGTGTACAAAATTTTCTGTAGAACATCTCTCTCTCTCTTTTTTCCTTATATCCCTCCCAGAGACAGTAATCTAAAATTACATGGGCACCATATCACATCCAATACACAAATATATCAAACACAACTATCAAACACAATTATCTAAATGATAGTGAGAGTTCACTGCACAAAGTAATTTTTTCCTCTGATAACTACGTTAAGAAACTCTTTTTTAGGACAGAGCAAATAGTTTATGGACTGATGCAGATATGTTATAGGCATAAAGTCGTTATTTGGATAAACATTTCAATCAAGTCTGTCCCAGAAGTAGTTCCATTTCCTATTTCCAACTGATGATAAATTTAAATGTAATTGATGGTAAATTATTTGTGGAGCTGGGAACTAGAGCTTTCAAAATCATAAGTTTGAGGACATTTTTTAACAGTTTTTATTCTATATTAGATATAAACTGCCACAAAGAACAATGGGGAATGTTCTGTTCCCAAAAAATTGAACTTGTCCATGCAAGAAATAATCGTAGCCCCAATCTCAAGTACCAAAATTGCTGATTAAGAATGCAGCTACTAAGGAGAAGCAGCATGATCCAATGTCTTCTGAAAGAGCTCATCGAACATGGCACGTTCCACAAAATAATAGCAACAATGCCAATTTTATCCAGTTTAAGAGACTCGGTGTTCTTCTGTGAAATTGTAGGACAGAAAGTTCTCTATGGGAAGGCAAAGAATTTTAAGACTCAATTCCTGTAACTAGGGTCATAGTCAAAGGCGAGGCCAGAGGTGTAAACCTGATGAGAAGCATTACAGTTTGTCCCCATGACTTGATAGAAGCCATAGGAGTGTATCTGACCGTGCTCAAGCCCAGCCTAGCCAGAGGAGGCTAGGTCCCCCGCGCCTGTTCCTCAGCAAGAATCATTAAGCTGCAACCTCTATGATATCCTTGGCACCAGCAAGAATTTAAGGCTGCAGAAACATTTTCAGAAACAAAGTATTTTGTAGTTTTAAGGGTGGATCTCTCACAAATTATTATAGAAAAGCAGATTTTTAAAATATATGGTTTAAGTAACAGAATAGTCAGAATCTTCACTTTTTTTCCCCTCAGTTTAGTTTTTCTTTAGAAATGAGACCCTAAGGGATTAGCTCCCTTCTGCATTAAACAATTATAAAATTTTAACATTATTGAAGCTACATTTCTATTGTATAAACACTGTTTACTAGATGATAGTATAATAACTAAAGTTACAGTAACCAGAGAATAGCAAAGCACTGAAAACTCCTATCTACAAATAGGGTAAGAAAGAAGTAGTAAAGAAAGTGGCCATCTTCATAATTTCATGTCAAACACTACTGTCAGACTACATCTCTTAAATTCTGTATTTTGTTTTCCATCTGCACTTACTTGAAATAGTTGAAAAAAATGCTCATTTTTATTTGCTATGAGAACCATAGGCCAGCAGTTAAGACCCCAAAATTCCCACTGAGATATGGCCTACTAAGAATAGTAAAGAAAGAGCCTAATCCCTTCCCTAAAATGATACTTTCTCAGTAACAAGAATATAGTTATGTTTCTTCTCTATTCAGGACACATATTTACTAGCAAATAAAAAAATATTTCTACTCATTCAATGCTAGAAAAATACTTTTTGAGGCAGTCTTCAAAAATCAAGAAATACTTATGCATGAATAGAGGCAGTAAATCGTGGCCCTGATCTAAGTCATTCGGCTTTCAGCTTTGCCTTCTGCTTTCTCCTTCTCTTCATCATGTAGCTGCTAGCAGCTGCTCTTTATTCCAATAAACTTGTGGGTACGCATATATCCTCCCTGCCAGTCAACATAAAAATTCTTTAGAGACAAACAAGGTGGAAGAAAATCCAAGCAGCATGAGAGAAATTCTGACCCGCTGACATCAACAGCAAAACTTCTATTTATGCGTGACCACAACATCATCTCCATGCCCTTCCCTAAAGAGAGGTAAAGTAGTCTAACGGTTTCATCGCAAGCCACAAAATGTGCAAGACTGCCAGATTTCAGGTACAACCCTGGGCAAACCACGCAGCTGCTCTCAGTTTCCTCATCTGCAACATGCAGATAATAAATCTGGCAAATGCAGGCTGCCATAAAATAACTAAGTGTCATTATTGATTTTTGCCTTACAAAAGGCAACAATACAGACCCCAAATTAAGAACACTGTAGCCCAGTGCTAGTAAGCAAGAGGACCTGGGAGGAAGATGATTGTCTACTTTGATAATTATTGATTTTTATAGGGTACATATCACTTTACTACCTTGACACTCTTTAAATATAGAGCTTCATAAGCAATTAACAAACCAAATATAAGGTCCATTTGTTCTTGTATAAATGCCAGCAGCAGACCTGCTTTAAAGGACAAAAATGAAAGAAATGCTATTAAGCAGGCTAAATGTCAGAGATTCCTGAGTGCTTACACTTAATTAGAGGAAGACTTTGTTTTAGTAACATATTCTTAATCCAAGAGAGTTCATAGTTAATTTTGTACCTGCAAGGAACAATCTCCACAGATTTCTAAATTCTGTAAGTATGAGAAACCGAAGGAGGCTTTTTTCATGTACATCCTATTGGGGAGATCTGTGAAGAACAGCTAAGCACCCTCACATATATATCAAACAGAGAAACTACTTCTGGAGCTTCTCCTAAAAGCAAATACAGTTAGGTGGTTAGTGGTTTGCCACCAGGACTTTAATCCTGCAAGCTCCACACAGAAGCTCTAACTGCTCTGTCCATGCAGTGCAGAGGTCTGCCTGTACAGGCAAGTCCTGTATCTGCAGCCACAAATACTATCCTAGAAAATACAGCCTATAACCAGTGGTTGTGGTTTTGATTTGTAACCCTCCCATGCTTCTTTTCTTTCACTTGTTTGTTAGCAGTAATAAAGATACTTAGCTCATACATGGTGAAAGGTTGTACGGAAGTCTTAAAATATCTAGCAGATCTCACACAGGATCTCTCCACCCCACCCCACCAACAAGAAGCTGCTGATGAAAGGGCTTGTCTTTGTGCCATTGACCTGGGCGATCTGATCCACCAGTTCGTGTTGCCTGTATAACTTCTGGCAATGTCACCAGACAAAGGGATATTCTTCACAGAGTAATATTGTTTATGGGCATGTCACCTACTTATCCTTTACCTAGATGAAGTTCATTATTTAAGTGAGTAGAAGACCGGTGATAGTAAATTGTGTTTTCCCAGAGACTCCTCCAACCAGCTAACAAGAAAAAAACTAGCAGCTGCATAAACTGAACTCCTGGTCTTCTCTCTCATGGGACTGCCATTATTAAGGACAGTACAGAATGGGGGAAACCACTGAAGATTGCCAAAGCAACTGTTAAAGGGGAAAAAGAGAAAAACCAAACTGATCAACAGAAATATTTTTTCCATGGAAACTAAGGTACAAATCCACACAATAATTTATTTTGCAACAGATTATTTTTAAAAAGTCTGCTGATATTTGCCCCTAGCTCCACCCTGTTCCAGCCTCTCACCACTCCCTGCACTACATCATTTAAATCATGGGTGGTAATTGCCACCGTAGCCAAGACAGGACCTGGTAACGAGCAGAGGAAAAAAGCAAGGGACCAGCTTTTTCAGAAGAGAAATCATGATGCTGGTAAGTACCGGCAAACATAAAACACTTTTATTGCAAAACATCAGAAAGGTTGCTGCAACTACCATACTGATCATAAAAAAATATCAGCAACACTGACACTTTATATCTCTCTGTGGCAAGCCAAGAATCAACAGTGTTTGCCACCTCATGGACAAACTGTAAAATACAGATAATGTGTATTCATGACTGGCAGCATCTGAAAGCAGGATTAGAGGCTTTCAGATGAAAATTTGTTCTCTTCAGATGAACGGGATTTGCAGTCTTCCACAACAGTAGTGAATATTGACTACAGCTACCTGTACTTGGATCTAGCATTTTCAAATCCCTCGTAAATAGAGAAAAATTGTATCTCCCTAAACACACTTGTTTGTTTCAAAGGACAAGGTAGAGTTAATAAGAAATCAGAAAAAGAAAAGGAGAGGGACCATTATCTAGCCTTCTGCATCAACAATGTTTCTAATGTGCAATTTATAGAGCAAGTTTACTTGCATACAGCTCAACAAAAGTAAAAATCTTCCATACTAATGCAGAAACTCATTTTCACATACACAACACCACAGTTTACCACAAACCACATTTATCAGAGAAACTAACATGCATTATTATTGAATATCATGATAAAGTATGTGATGGGAGTTCCTCTCCCTCCTCCCCCACCAATGTTTAGTAGCATTTTTTTCTTTCAGTCTAACATAATTGTGGTTTGTCAATCAACCAGCTCCAAATTCCCTACCCTTGTCCTAAAAAGTTCCCGAATCTGACCTGCTTCTTCTCATTCCAGTCACTGCGACTGCATAGAAAAATGTATGTTCAACCTCTTGTTTTTCTTCTCAGCCTGCGACTAGTTTGTTTGAAAAACCCATTGCTAAGCTGAGAATTTCTGCCATTTGTCTTAAAAGGGTTGTTAACTTTAAAGGCCAAGCTCAGCCATTTGAATGCTAGCACTGTTAAACGACTAGATGAAACACAAAGACTCAACCTGAGTCATTAATATTTCATTATTCAGAAAAGGATAAGAATCAACAATACATTCAACAATATACCAATAAACCTCACATTTTCAGGGAGACGAATTAGATGGCTTCATTAGGCTCTGTCTTTTCTAGGGTTCTCCTCTCAAAAACTGAGCAAATGTCTCATTTTGTACAATATTCAAGTAGTCTTTTGATTTCTATAAAAACTGGAGTAAGAGAATTGAGGGTAAGTGAATGCAAATGGACAACTGTACTCTATAACCTAAATCACTTGGAGTTACTAATTTATTCTCACTTCTAAAACTTTTTACTGAGTATGATATTTCTATTTCCCCTAATCAATGGTTGGAGAAGGGAGTCAGACACTGAAGTCCAGTCTGGTTAGGTACGGCCCCAGTCAGAGTAACTGTACATACCAAAGTGTATTTGGCTTGCATGGCAAGGTTTTGGTAGCGAAGGGGCTACTGGGGTGGCTTCTGTGAGAAGCTGCTAGAAGCTTCAGCTACGTCCGATGGAGTCAACACCAGCCGGCTCCAAGATGGACCCACTGCTGGCCAAGGCCGACCCAATCGGCAATGGTGGTAGCGCCTCTGTGATAACATGTTTAAGAAAGGAAAAGAAACCTGCACAACACCAGCAGCAGCCAGAAGACAGGAGTGAGAATATGTGAGAGAAACAACTCTGCAGACACCAAGGTCAGTGAAGAATGAGGGGGAGGAGGTGCTCCACATGCCAGAGCAAAGATTCCCCTGCAGCCCCTGGTGAAGACCATGGTGAGGCAGGCTGTCCCCCTGCACCCCATGGAGGTCCATGGTGGAGCAGATATCCACCTGCAGCCCGTGGAGGACCCCACGCCAGAGCAGGTGGATGCCTGAAGGAGGCTGTGACCCCGTGGGAAGCCCACGCTGGAGCAGGCTCCTGGCAGGACCTGTGGACCCGTGGAGAGAGAGGAGCCCACGCTGGAGCAGTCTGTCCCTGAAGGACTGCACCCCGTGGAAGGGACCCACGCTGGAGCAGTTTGTGAAGAACTGCAGCCCGTGGGAAGGACTCATGTTGGAGAAGTTCGTGGAGGACTGTCTCCTGTGGGAGGCACCCCATGCTGGAGCAGGGGAAGAGTGTGAGGAGTCCTCCCCTTGAGGAGGAAGGAGAGGCAGAGACAATGTGTGATGAACTGACCACAACCCCCATTCCCCGTCCCCCTGCGCCGCTCGAGGGGGAGAGGTAAAAAATTCAGGAGTGAAGTCAAGCCCGGGAAGAAGGGAGGGGTGGAGAGAAGGCTTTTTAAGATTTAGTTTTCATTTCTCACTACCCTACTCTGATTTGATTGGTAGTAAATTAAACTAATTTCCCCAAGTCGAGT
>NW_008825271.1:1789254-1821369 GCF_000699105.1 Pygoscelis adeliae
TGTCCAGCCAAGGTCAACCCACCACACAAAGATGGAATACAAATATCCAATTCTGAGTGCAAAACGTCTGTCTATAATGCACGTTAAAAACGTAAACAAATCTCAAATCAATAAAACTTAAACCAAATCTTAAATCAAAACTCTGCAGATCTTCTTGCCTTACTTTTATATTTTGGCAGTTCACTGCACTTGGTTATACAATCCTCTCTCTAGCAGGTTTCAGCAGTTTGGAGATGGTTAGTGTGCCGAATGACTGACTCTCCAAGAGACTGTGGTTTCAGCTCTTGCTCAGATTCAGATATGTGGAAGTTGGATTTCTTTTTTTACTTTTTTAACTAGTAACTAATAAATACCATAGCATGTCCCTTCCTGACACTAGATATTACATTTAGACCTTTCCCACAGTATTTCTTCATAGAGCCCAATGCATTGCAACTCAGTGATCTTTCCTCCAGTTTAAAAGGAAAAACAAGGACAAAATCATGGCAAGAGCTGCATCTTGTTTTTTAAGTACAGTGTTTAATTGAAGGAAGAACACTCCATGAAGAAGGGGGGATTGAATAACAGTAGAACAAAAACATTTATGAGGATTCAGAACATCAGTCTGCTTCAGTGCTACCCAGAATAGACTAAATGCAGAATTTTATTTGTAGCAAGATGGTAGAATTTATATACTGCTGGTAAATCAATTCTTTCATCCTTCTATATAAAACAGAAAATCAAGAGAGTAAACATGATGTATTTTATACTCATTACCTTAAAAGCCAAGTCTTACAAAACCCATCAAGAAGGAAGGTGAAACAAATTCAAGACCTCTCACCAAATGCATCTCGCCAAATTGAACAAAACGCCTGCAAGCAAACAAGTCTGCAGTCTTGTTCTAATGGGAGCAGTATGTAGACAATTGCTCTTTTCCTCCTTATTTTACTCATTTAAGGCCAGCTTACTGATGTTGATACAGAAACTCCCATAGAAACTCCAGTTCTGAGCAGAGCCAAACTATTGGTTATTAATCTTACTTTCCTCTGTATTTTCCCACCTCCTTTAGATATCCTGTGAATCATCTCATTAAAAGACAAAATGAAGCCAGACTAGATTTATGTAAATTAGTGCAGTTTCTGAGCATTTTTTTTCTTCTGAGAAAGAATCCAAGATGCCGGGTGGCTTTTGTGCCATGCATAATGGTACTTTGCTTCCTGCAAAGTGCCTAGCTTGGGACAATGAAACTTAAGAAACACCATACAGCAAAAATAGGAAGGATCTTTCTTCCTGCAGCGCTAATGATTACAGGGTTCTTTCCCAGTCTATTAGAACTACTGATTATTTTCAATTGAAAAAAAAAAAATTAAATGTGACAGGAGGGAAAAAATATCTTGATAAAAGTCAGCATAATCAAAATGAATTAATCTGGACAGCACTTTTTCCAAGTGAGTTGCCAGCACATTAGCAAAAATAGAAAGAAGAAGATCGCAGTCACAAGCCATCAGCCTGTATTGGAAGCAGTTAGAAATAACTGTCCTCCAATCCCATTTTGCAAAGAAATCCACATCAAATGCTTTCTCACACACTGAAAAAAGCCAGTAACACCAAGACTGAAGTATTTGCTTCCTTTCTGTTTCTAAAACTCTCTGACACACTCTGCAGGTCACAAGGCGTCATGTCATCGTGTTACATTCTCAGTGGAACAGAGGAAAGCTTATCAGGACCTAAGGGAAGGCAAAGTAGACTGTAAAAAGCCTCCTCGAGAGAAAAAAAAAAAAAGTAAAATGCAAAAAAAAATCAGCAGGTACAATTCAAGAGTTTGTTCTTCAAAGATGAAATGTCCTGCTTGCACAGGAATTTAAATAGTTTTAAAAGTTTACTCAAATATGTTATTCTACTGCTAGATTAGAATAATGGCTTTCTTTCCCATGGCCGTGTCTCTTTCCTTGGCTCAGAGAAGCACCAGGATGGCGAGTGAGCCAGAGGTGAGGTGGGGGGAATCAGTGCAATGCGGGCACAAAGGCACTCAGTAAAGCACAAGAAGGTTTGCAAGAGGAAAGAGGGGCAGGAAGGAGATTCTCCAACTGCAAAGCGCGCTGACCACAGCCCGGTGGCCTAGGGAACTGCTCCTGCGAAAACACTAACAGCCAGCCACTGCAACCCACAGCCCTTGCAATTACACTTGCACTGGTCTGCATAAAAAGCAATTCCTTTTATCCCATCAGAGCTTCCTAGTGCTCCTCCACCTCTTTAGAAATTGGATAAAGAGTATCTTTTATTTTGCCAAGTATGCCACTGGTGTCCATTCCCCCACGGTCAAACTGGCTGGAAAAGAAGGAAACACAAAGATGTGCAGCACGATGCTGTACACATGATTTAAAGGTTCAAGTAACAGGTAGAGTGAGCAGAGACAGTGAATCAAACTCCAACACATCTTGAAGTTTACATTCGAGAGAGAAAATAGATAGCGAATTTATCCATGGGGGTGGGTGGGGGGAGCGGGGAAGTGAACCTCATGAAGCAGCCACAACATTCAAATTCATTTTAAACATTTCTGTGATATCCACAAAGCCTAGAATAACTTCTCCGTGTAATTTGCAACACTAGTTGGCACACCGTAGGTGCTGCTAGAGTAAATATGTACTCTCACATGTAGGTGTCAATTTTAAGACTACAGGCTACACCTCTAAACCTGCCACTGCTTCTTTCTTGAGATGAGCTCTCTCAACTATGACAACTGGCTCCATGTACTATCTATAAATGTTCTCTTATCATATAAGTGATGTCTGTTCTACATCTCAACAGGAGCAACTCCCCAGGAATAGGGAACAAAGAAGTTAAAATATTTTCAACTACTTCAGTAGTAATGGAAAAAAATTTCCAAGGGTTTATTTTACATTTCTAGCTTACCCGGCCCCTGGAAAAGCTCTGCTACAAGCAGCAATGCTGCTTAAAACTTAAGAGCCCTTAAACTGAATGATCAAGTTTTACAGGCATGGGTGGTACCTACTGATTCACCATTACTGATTTGCATTTCAGAAGTACAAATTTCAAAATGTTCATAACCGATTATAAATGCAATTTATAAACATTTATTTTGGCATGAAATTTTCTAGCTATGAGAATTGCTCTTCCCATTAAAAATATCTTGATGACACCTGCTAAACAGTGTCTTCCCCCAGTGATTTCGGTCAAGATACCAGATAGAAAAATTGGTATAAAGAAAGCAGACACAAGGTACCCTTATGCTACAGGATTCCTTGATAAAACTCTTCCATACCCTTACTTCTCCCAGAAACGAAACCATGGGCATGATGTATCATTTACAACTTCAGAGATTAGTTTATTGTGGCAGAATCTTGGAGGCTGGTTAAAAAAAATAAGATTGATATAATGGAAAGTTTGATTCAAGCTTAAATATTGGGATAGCTACTGCTGCATTATACAATCAAGATGGATGACTGGATAAAGAAGTACTGAAAAAAATGCAGAAGGGCTTTATAAGAAGCCAGCCAAACATTAATGTTGAAATAACAAGATCTAAATCCTGCTGAGTTACTTGAGAGGATAGAAAACTTATCATTATGGAAACAAGATAAATCTAAATAATAAAAGATATATTAAAATGCAGTAAAGCTGTCTGTGCTGGTTTTGGCTGGGATAGAGTTAATTTTCTTCACAGTAGCTAGTATGGGGCTGTGTTTTGGATTTGTGCTGGAAACAGTGTTGATAACACAGGGATGTTTTAGCTATTGCTGAGCAGGGCTTACACAGCGTCGAGGCCTTTTCTGCTTCTCACACCACCCTGCCAACAAGTAGGCTGGGGGTGCACAAGAAGCTGGGAGAGGACATGGCTGGGACAGCTGGCCCCAACTGACCAAAGGGATATTCTGCACCATATGACGTCATGCTCAGCATATCAAGCTGGGGGAAGAAGAAGGAAGGGGGGGACGTTTGGAGTGATGGCGTTTGTCTTCCCAAGTACCTGTTAAGCATGATGGAGCCCTGCTTTCCTGGAGATGGCCGAACACCTGCCTGCCCATGGGAAGGAGTGAATGAATTCCCTGTTTTGCTTTGCTTGCATGCGTGGCTTTTGCTTTACCTACTAAGCTGTCTTTATCTCAACTCACGAGTTTTCTCACTTTTACCCTTCCGATCCTCTCCCCCATCCCACTGTGTGGGGAGTGAGCGAGTGGCCGTGTGGTGCTTAGTTGCCGGCTGGGGTTAAACCACGACACTGTCTTAATTCCTTTTCCAACACTGACAGTTTTATGATGTATATGTAATCAAAATATGTTTTTTTTTTAAAAAGTATCAGGTTATTTGAGTTGAAACAACAGATCACATTCAAATCTTGTCATAATATTTCTTCTTCCCTCCAAGTCCATCATGTCTATGCTTTGTTAATATATATGCAACAAAAATGTTACTTTTTCAAAATTAAAGAATAAGCTTTTAGGAATCAAATTGTATAACTATATATATACTTTCATAAAAGCTTTTCAGAATATCGTATTTATTATATATTATGCAGCTAGCCTAATTAGATTAATTAGTTAAGCTGACAATCCTTTAAGTAGGGATGAGCTAAAGAGCTCGGTGATTATATTCTCTAATAAACATGCCTTTTTGGTTGGGTTTGGGGTTTTGGGGTTTTTTTTTTGTTGTTGTTTTTGGTTTCAGCCAGCTTTCAGTATTAACTTCTGAATGCAAAACTGCTCCAGAGAAATCTTTACAAAAGTAAGCAAGCAGCTGGTAGCTAAAAGCTACCTTCTACTAAGCAATTATTTACACTAAACAGCCAAGAAATATAATGTAAACAGTATTTCAAGCATCTAAGTTCCTACATAGAATTACACACAACACCCTGAATAATTTTTACGAGAAAAACCATTAGTGTGCATCCATAGAGTTCTTTAATCATTATCTTATGCAGCAGTAATGTTGACAAGGCAGAGCACAACCCCTCTTTGGAAGCACTTTCCCAATCTTTAGTCACGCTGTCCAATATAAAATCTCACGGATGCTGAGAAAATTTCATGCTTACCTGGCTATGCCGCGTTCACAAACAACATAGTTCTACCCTTTTCTATCCACAAAGCAAACTTTATTGTGTCTTTAAACACACTGACCTCTAGGTATGGAGAAAATCACAACTATAATATTTCTTGAATACAGTTTATTTATACTAAATTTTCAAGTTTGGCGGGGGAAATAACAAAATTAAGGAGCAATGTCTTCTTTTGACTATTTAATAGTCAAGCAAAGAGACGGGTGTGTGATTTAGCAGTGCCATAGTTACATAAGCATAAATTTGAACACACATCCAATTCAAACCCCCCACCCTCTGGGAATCTGTGCCCTAGTTTTCCTGGTACCCTACAGCACATGCCAAATTTGAAATGGAAATATTTCCCTAATCAGCTAAATCTGGGTCAAAATGTCAGCTCAGCTTAGGTCCAAGTCATTGCCACTCATGATCTCTAGAATGGCCATAATGAATACTTGCGCAGCATGAGGGACTCCAGACATCAACGGTGGGGCACAGTCTCCTAACAACTACCACAAAGCAAAAAATACATACACACTTATGCCTGCCTTTGGTACGCGTGGATCTGACTGCTCACCTTAGGAAAGTAAGCAGCAGGACAGAAACACCGCACTTGTCTCCACTGCCTTTGTGCCCTCTCAGAGGCTGCACGATAGTTCCTTTTCCATAAAAAGGTACTTTACAATCATGATTCTTGTTGGAATGCAGCTAATTTTCACAGTAGCAGCTTTTGCATTGTAGCTATAGCAAATTAAAGGCACTTATTTTTAGCCAGTCAACTAAGCTACCTTGACTAAAATATGTAATATACATAACATTTCCAGATAAAAGGCCACTTGCAAGGAAGGGGCAGACACACAACACTTAACAGGAGTTGCTCAACTGTGCTGAAGAGGAGGCTGGTGACAACAGCTAAACTCAGGGGTAAGCAGGTGGGTCTCTCACCGACACGCACCAAGCCCCTCGCCATCTCTAGTCAGCAGCTACTGATATTTTGCAAACTAAGATAGCACAGACATTATTAGCTGTTCCTGTTCACTTATACTGTATTAAAAAAAAGCATTGATACAAAAATAGAACATTACACAAGAAAGCAAGGTCTTCACTCTGCAAACTGCTAAAAAAAGGTGGTGATTTACTAATTACTGAAAAAAACTGTGCTTATGCAATTATTGTTTTCAGTGAGTTATACAGACCAAGAGGACAAAACTAAAGCCAAGTCTTAAAGCTAGCTTATCCACTGACTTTACTAGACTTATACCAATTTACACCAGCAGCATGCCTAGCTCTTCGTTATGACACTTCCATTCTTTTAGGTCACTAATGCACAATCTCAGCATTAATTTCAGATAATTTTTCTAGTCTGTGGAAAAAAGCTATGTACATTTGATGTGTATGAATACATGCACATACATGTATTAATCATACTATAGATAAAGACATGTTACAGAAACTTAAATTTAAGTTGTAATGTGTTCAAAATTACCTTACTTTGCAAACGGTTCCCATTTTGATGTAATTGGCCCATGAGTCAACAGAAAGCAGACTGAGTACAGTAAAACTGCGTTACTTGATTGTCTTGGACTGCATCATTACACCATCTGGAAGTAAGACACCATAACCTATAGAAGGCTATACCCTTCACCTAAACCTGATGTTTTCGCACATTACATGTATTTTGTTGCAAATTGACTTTTGTGGGCGGATATCTTTTATACCTGAAGCAATCACCCCGAAGTTCCTGTACTCTGCCTAACCTGGTGCTGAGAGCAGGCAAACAGCTTTCCTTAGCTATGGAGAGTACTGTTTCGGGGTTAATCATCAGGGATTTTTTAAACAGAGGAACATCTGGCACACCTCCCCACAGAGACCAAACAAATCATTCCTAATCTCCCTCTACTGTATCAGGGTCTGTGTTTCATCCAGTGCTAATTTGCAATTCTACTGCGCATTCCATCATTTCCACAATACTGTGTAGTAAAAAGACCCAGCTTTACGCTTATTCCAGCAGAGAGAAAAAAAAACAGAACTGTAACCAGAAGAGCTTTAAACTGCTAAAAGAAAGTTTATTTTTCTAAAGAACACTCACCTAGTATTGTTGGTATTGTTTTTAAGAATACATTTGTGGTATTTGGCAGAGGTACTGAATTGTGCAAAACCAAGAGTTTGAAGAATAAACAGAGCAAAATGTGGCAAAACAAGATGTACATAATTTGAGATAACAGAAAGGGTGAAATGAAAAATGACACCCTTAGAAGCACCAGAGTTCTATAAAAATTTCAAACCATCAATTTTACTCAGCAAAATGAACAAAGCAACTCTACAAGCAAGGCAATTACTTATTTCTCTTTTTACTAAATGCAGAAGAAATGGAATTAAGCAGAAACATTGTTTTTGCACTGCGAACATAAAAGCTTCAAGTTTCATATGTGAAAAGACTTTAAGCTTTTTTTTTTTGGCCCCCCTTACTTATTTGTTTATTGTTCTGCTCTCACTTTTCATCTGAATATTTTAATGTAAATGAGAAAGAGGATTGTAGGTCTCCCACCAAGGGGCCTCAGTAGTGGATATACACAGGTGGAACTTTGACTAAGATAAAATCCATTACATTTTATTTGAAAGATGAAGAGGTATAAAGAAAAGAACAATCCTCTGACAAGTATATCGCACAGCATCTGTGTCAAGCAGGGTAAGAAATATGACTATATTACCCAGCTGTACTAGGCAGAGTATCATAAAACAATTTGAGATTCTATCTCTTAGTTTCATCTGTTAACATATGTCCTGTTTTTCAGGGAATAACCTAATACAATACAAGTAATTTAGAGGTAATTAACTGTAAAAGCCTTTGAATGGATTATCACTTCAACAAAGAAATCAAGTCATTATCTATATTCAGATATATTCAGGGACTCTTTCATCATAGAGCAATATTACTGCTATGCATCTTGGGAGGTACACTGCATTTTAAAATCTCTCTGTATATTTCAGCCTTAGGACAGTAATCTGAGCTTTATAATTATATCCAAATTATCATTTCAAGTTGTTTTTACAGACCAACAGTGTTTTGGAAGAAAAATATTGGGGGTGTGTATCTATCTAGGATTTCGAGATGTTGCTGTTCTTTAACCAGACTTAGGTGATGGTGGAGAAGCAGGCCAAGGCCCTCCACTGAGTCGCTAAGCCACAGCAATGCCATCAGTCAGTAAACAGAACTCCCCAGCTTTTCTGAAATTTACATATTTTTTCTCCCAAATCAAACAGGAATCAGCCTGGACAGTTTAAATATGAAGATTGTATCAGTAAAACCTCTAAACTCAGTTTGTGTGCACATCTCCTCATGCCCATTTCGTTAGTATTAAGAAGAAGAAATGATGATCATGATATTTATCATGATACCTGAAAATTTTACGTCTGGCAAAAAGTTCTGTTGTAGCCCATAATATTCAGTAAAACCTAATTTCTCTTCAGGAGAATGTGTAACTGGCCTTTTTATCTCCACCCTAACAACTGCAACAACATAGAAGTACACTGATCCAGGCACGGCCCTACCTTCACCTTGAAGAGGCCTAAACATTAAGAGTTAGTTATGCAAATATTGCTCAACACAATTCAAGCCATTCCTTATACTTTAGACTGGGGAGACTGAACAAAAGCTATAGCAATGTGATACTAAGATTCCAAAGTGTAAAAGATAAATGACATTTACTCAGCAACACCACAGCTTCTGTATATTTAATGATACACATTAGAGAACCTGCCAACATCTGCCAAAGAAGTGATATATTAAGCAGAAAATTGGTCAAGTTAATAATACTAAGGGTTTGTAATTTAACCTCTGAAACTTCACTATTACTGGAAGGCATTTACAGACGAATAAATACATACACACGTATATGCAAATGGGCCCATACATAATGGTAGGCCATACTAGCGCTTGTCAGGGCAGCTAAAATATACAGCATCATTTCTGTGTAATTGTCTACAAGAAGAAACAATTTACACCAGAATATTTACATTTCTATGGATTTACATATACAACTTATTCACATATTATAAACATAGGGATGTTTGCAGATAATTTTTTCTGTCTATTCAATTATACCTCACACTATTTTTACGTTTATGTCTATCTATATACATACTCTAGACCACAAATATATATATATATGTAGGTGTTATAAATAAAAATACATATCTACAGAGGCAGTGTGTATTTATGTTTTATCGCTAACTTGATGTGGGCCAGATTTCAAATTTTTTACTTCTCACAAAAAAATTCCATCCTGAAATCTTGGCATACTTAAACGAGTGATAGTTTATCTTCAAATCTTTAACTGTTATTAATGTGATTTCTATATACGTACAAGCTAATTACAAATCATTATGACCTAAAAGCTTTTGAGCAGAACCATTTCAGTTCAGTTTCTATAACTAGTAATATCTTGGTTAGTAAGTTTCAGTAACATGGGGTCACTTTATTCTTAATTGGAGCAGTCAGTGGAAGGAAAAGTCAGTCTGTGGCACAGACACATTTCATTCATCCTGCTTTGCAGATGTAAAGCCTTAGCCATTTCAGCTGCACTTCAAGTTGTCTTATGTAAAGTATTTAAATATGTATGTATCTGATACACAATTGAAAGACACATTAACATTTATTTTGACTTTAAAAAAATACCTATATAGACTTGGGAGCAATAAATGTTAATTAATTACATTTCTAAGACTATACAACCTTGTCTTGAAAAACAAAGTTTCCATTTCCTGGGGTTTCCTAAAGCACCATCAAAGAATATGAAATTATATGTCTATTTCCTCTGATATAACCAATCTAGCAGCCAAGTCATGAGTTTGATCCATTTAACAGGTGGTCTTACAGTTTCCAATAGAGATGCAAGATCCCTGGAAAAGGCAGAGTTAAATGGCATAATAATCACATGCAGGATTTTATCTTCCAGGAAGATGCAGATTTTTATCATCTGGAGAAGATCCATACACACGATAGACAGTGACCTCAGACTGGGCACCACATGCTGGTCATCAAGCTTGGCATTTCATTTGCAGTAAGTGTTACATATACTGGAAAAGACCAGCTCACGGTCTCTACATGTGGTTCATGATGTTACCATGTAGATTGAGATATAAATATAAATGAACTACTGCAAATTTTTTTGAATAGAAATCTATTTATGTTTAGACAATTTGGATTTTGAGTGAATTACCTTTGGAAGCATAGTAAATTTATTCTGAAATCTTTGTATGCGTGATGACCTTTCAGATGCTAAAGAGCTAGTAGAAATACAGCATTATAGATGTAATAAAACAAATGGGCACTTGCTCTGAAACTGTAAATAATTCTTTTATTCATAGTTTCCAGGGATTCACTGAAATTTAAACATGCTGAATACAACTCACAGTTCTGAATGGTAACTGAACAAATACCTTGCTAATCTGTTCATTCAAGATGGGTTCAATGTCCTCTAGAGGATTTTTGAGAACTGTAGAGTAAGTGCTTAGAATTTTTTTTTTTTTTTTTTTTTAATACTACCTTTTGAATAGCAGTAGTCTTGGGTTAAACCAAGACGAAAATTTTGGCAGGTATTTCCACAAAAGCGATACAGTTCACTGCCACTGCCTTCCATTGCTGTCTCCAGGTCTGCACGCAGCAGTCTTTACCATGGACTTTGAGCACACGGCATACTCCGAGTGCCCAGTTAGGAAACCAGATAACCAAACCAGAGCCTAAAGTGTAAGTACAGGGTATGTCTTGCTGATCTTCTTCAATCTCAAAGGCCAACAGCTCTTCCAAAAAGCAGGAAGCATTAAAGCTTAACACTACCAATTTGAGAAAGATGAAAACAAGGTAATTTCACTCAGTTTTAAGCCTCTATGCAACAAAACTAGCATGGGAGCTTCGTTAAAATCAGATTTTGGACTACAGAATGCTGATCTTATCTAATCACAGTTTTTCATATTTACAGGTGTCATTTTTATCATGAAAATTTATAAAATAATCCCCGATCAGCACTCTTTAAGTCTTAACAATACCAAACAAAAGCACTTGAAAATAGAAACATTTATTGCCACAGGCTGGTACATGTAAACTTGTATTTAATCATGTTGGAATAATTAAAAATGAGTTTTATTGAAATAACAGCTTCTTTTTTCTACCATCTACAAATAAACAGGAATACCCAAAATTCCACAATGCTTACAAAGTTTTCAGAAGAGAGACTTCTTTTCAAGTGAATGCTTCATTCTTTAAAGACTGTCCATGGCTTCTAACCTAACACCACAGCAATACTTTTCATACTCTGTGAGATCTCAGTACTACAGCACAGAATGTAACAGAAGGGGAAGAAAAAAAAAAGGAAGATGCATGTTCATGTAGGAGCAGATTTTTTGGGGTGGCAGCTACGTAAAATAAGTAACAGGAACGGAGTTAACAATGAAGCTAATACACGTAGATGAACTGCTCAGGTGAAATCCAAGCAGTCACAAAAATGCTTAGAAATAAAAATTTGTTTTGTTTACAATATATAAAATATTTTCTTAGAGAGCTGTACTTTAGTCCTGTGCGGCCAGACCTTCAACTCATAAAATGGTGTAAGGTTTACTGAATGAAATGGGGTAATGTCATGTTACATTGCAGAAATATCTGCCTGGTATATTTTTAGATACCTATAAAGTTCATTGTTGCTAAAGAACAGAATAATGATGGTATATAAAAGCAATACTGGTTTACAGAGTAACATTAAGATGAACTTTATATAATGATTGAGCCTTATGGTATCATATACACCATGTAAATACAATATGCTTAGAGCTGGAAAGATTCATATTTTTAGAGAAACGATCACTCAAAATGTTTTAAAGTTTTGGAACTGAAGCATTTCCTTTTTTATTTCCAAAAGAGAGTGTGTTTCAGATATGCCATTTTTAACATCAAATTTTAAAAATTTTGTCAAGAAACAGAAAATTGATTTCATATTAAAAAAAGGAAGCGCTTGCAATGCTTTTTTTTTTTCTCTCTGAACTTTAACTTCACTACTTGCTATAAAAAATAGTTTTATAGTATGATTGTTTTCAGGGTTAAAAAGCAAATTCTTTACTTTGTGAATTTCTCATCTTTCATTAGAACTGAATGATACCATTACCTCTGTGACCTCCTTCCTTCAGTCATCTTTTTGGTGCTTACATCAGTAAGCATCAGTATTAGAGTATTCCAAGTAAGGCCATAATACTGATTCACGGATTTAATAATATTTTCTGTATTTGTCCTTACGCTGTTCTCTTCTGGAATAGGGTGGGGGGGGATTCATACCCTATTTCAGACCTTTCTTCTCAGTGGCTGTGTTATGAGTCCTTGTACAGTTAGCAGAAAGAGCTTACCTCCAAGTTTATGTGATGGTGACAAAAGGCACAGGCATCTTACTGAGATTCAGAATTATCACAGGAGAAGCAGGCAAACAAATGTATTTTTCCTAACACTCTGGATGACAAGTGTAAAGTTAATGGCAACACAAAATCTTAAATCTGATAGATAAAATAAAACAATTAGCTCAAGAAATATTGCTTGCTTTCTGGCCTTCAAAAATGACTCTGCAAATCATCAGATGTTTGTACTATAAGTACTCTAAATACAGTTTAATTTTAAGCTAAAGACTTGAAGTCCACAAAAGTGCCAGAAAGGCACTTTATGACCTTCCATCATTTCCTTTATTGCCCTTTCCAGATTTGCACATGCAAACTGTAATATCTTCATCGTAACTACCTTCTGCTAGTTGTTTTCTGCACGGGGGGCTCATTTTTGTGTGAGCAGTAAGGTCTTATTGTTTCCTGCTTCTTGAAAGCAAGAGTAAGAAGTAAGCTTATAGAAGATTCATGAAGATCAGTGTGACATATCCTTACACCTCCCAGCTTTGCCACTGTCTTTGGCCCTGTGTTAGTTACCTGTTTGCCTCCACAGGGTAACAGGGTATCCACAGAGCGTCCAACATGCCAAGATGTGATCATGGGATAAGTCATACGCATTCTAACAGCACCTGATGACTTGCATCCTAACAGCAGTAGGAGGTTGTGAGAAGGACATAAAATGCATTTATTAATAAACTGTTAAAGCTGCTTCTGTGAGAGGCAGAAAGCCGCACATCAAATCTACTAATGCTAGACAGGAACAATTTTCTCATTTCTAGGTTCTGAAAAATGCCTTCCGAAACCACGGGGAAGGTACATCACACAGACAGGAGATACATCAACTACATCTGCCCATTTCTGGGAGACTCCTAGTGTGCAGATAATATGAGAGTAAGTAGCAAAGACTAACCATTAAAAAGGCATCAAACCAGTCTGAATAAGCCTAAAGAAGTTGAATGCTCATTCCAGCACCATACTTTGAAAGGGTACAATTGCTGGGGAGACCAAACGGTCTTATATTAGCCTTAAGAAAACACTTTAAAGTGCCTTTCCTAAGGGAAACTTACCATTCTGAATTCTAATAAAAACCATGTCACAAAAAAAAAATTATGAACAGGCTAACAAACTAGCTATTTTTTCCAGGAAGTTTATTCCGCCTGAAGCTAATTCTGATATGAAACTTTCTCTGATATAATCCCGCCTCCAACCATGAATTATACTTATTTTAAACTAAGTAAGAAGAAAGATCAATTATGCACTTTTTCCTTCAAGCTTGATACAGCTGTAAAGATTTTAAATGTCTCTTCATCTAAAATTCTAGCTCTGTAAAGGGCTGAACTACATCTATTCTAAAAGACAATGTGTTTTCCAGACTGAATGTGTTTAACTATTGCTTGACATGTTTTTTTTTTATTTATTTTCTGTGCCACATCTATGTGGACTGAAATGGGATTTAGATTGCTTAATCAATAACAGGTTATAAAAGCACATCATTAGGAATGGAGTTTACTTGAAGGGAGGAGGCCACCAAAAGCTACTAGTGCAATAGCATGGTCAGCAGCTCACCCTCTTGGCGCCAAGACTGCTGTCAACTCAAATAATAAATTACATCAAGAGAAAGACACAGATAGCAAGCACAGTAACTGGCTCTATCATCAAAATGCTGGATTACTCTGTATGTGCATTTCATGAATTCTGGGCTTTTTATTATTACTATAAAAAAAAACACACCAAGAAAAGGGAGACCTGCTGAGAAATATGAAGCTGTATTTCACAAGTTGAAAACGGTTTTTCATGGTGAGATTTTACAATACTGTGACACTGCAAGTCTTCTAGGGAAGGAAAGTGCATGTGTTTGTACGGCACTGAAAACATTTTGGGTGCCGCCATGATAACAAGACCAGCAGCAAAGACTTTTGGACTCAATCCAAGCGACAGGTTGAACTATCTGCTGGGAGAGAGGAAATCTAAGCTTTAAAAGCTTAACATCTGCTTGGATAGTGACAACATTAATAGGATGTGAACTTTCCTTCTGAAAACAGTTTGTAACTGTTTCAAAAGTAGGCATCTCAGCTTCATCTCAGCATTCATCTGTCAGAGCTGGATAATGTTAAGAGAAACGCACACTTGTATTCTATTATCTTTTAATTACATTCACAATTTTTACTCTCAGAAGGCACCATATACACGAGGCTTTTAGTCTCTCCTAGAGCAGGACAGCTTGCTATGCATTTGACAGCTGCAGCGGGATGTTACTGCTCCACCTTTTCTCCCCCTCCTTTCCCTTTCACGGGTAAACAAAGAATAACGGGGGGGGAGGGAGTAATTTTGGACATAGTACCTCAATTGACTACTTGCAGAACACAGGACTAAGCAATTTCACGCAGAGAAGAACTGGGGAATTTGCATCCTGACAGGGCTTCCATTAGTGTTATGATTTGCTTCTGCTCCTTTCACAAGCCTGTTTACACCTGGTGAATTTCCAGCTGATTTCGTATTTCTAAAGCAATTCCCCAGTTTGATTTGTTGCAAAAATCTTCCACTGCTCTTTGTTTACGATGTCTGTCTTATTTACTTATGAGGTCTTCCACGTAAATATTTTACTAATGCACAACAATACAAAACTGTAATGGGACTGCCTAAACTCATTTCTTTGGGATAAATTGCATCAGCACAAGGCAGTTTTACAGGTAAAAGAAAATATTATGGCATGTCTTAATGACATGCAGCACACTGCTTTGATCTCTTAAAAAGGCATTTCAGTATAATGACTCCTATAACATAAAACATGTTTGCTAAAAGTAGTACCAAAATTTGAAAGGATCAGTTAGTAAGTGATCTTCATTGTTTAAAGTGACTGTTGCTACCCACTTTTGGGTAGAAATAGAACTATACCTAAAAGCCCTTCTGTCCTATTCTGGACAGAATCTGATAATTTCTTTGAATATGTATTTTCCTCCTTAACTAAGGCATCCATTGAGGTAATGAAAAAAAACATATTTTAGGCCTGGAAAAATCACAAGCTTTATATACGAAACAAAGATTAAAAAACCCACATAAAACGTCCTAAAAAGAACTGAAGTGTTCCTAAATCATAATTATACTACTGTTCCTAAATCCTAGCTCCCAGAAGAAGTCACTTGGATTTAAAATTATCTCTAATATAAACTGATAATTTAAATTGCCTCAGCACTGGCTTATTCTCTTAAGTAATTACAGCAAACTGAAGCACCCTTTAGTGTTTCTCAAATAAGAAAACAGTTTGTAGACTCAGCAATTCTGTTCATCTTTAGTATGAAGTAAAACAGACTTGAATTAGAAGTAAATCCTGAATATATGATTGATTTTATGTATGTTTTATGTATAAGTGTGTTCTATCATCCTTCCTCAAAAACCATACAGCTAAAAATACATTAAAAGTGTATTAAGAGGTAAGGCTACCCCTGGCCAGCCTGCATTTTGATACCAATAGAAGTAAATTTATAAGCACTGTAGAATATGCAGAATACTTACTACCTTTGTGTGTACACACACACACACACTTCAGAACCAATCCTTTAGGCTGGAAAACAATATACAGGATTCTACAACCACAACATAAAGAGAATAATGAGGGCTCTTTTTCAACAGAGCTTTACGTATTCACTTCATATAACTGAGAAAGAAAATTCTGTCTTAGCAGAACATAGTGTTTAGATTCAAGTCTTTAACTTCATCTAAGTAATTTATTAATATATTACTCTTCCTTTTCCTCTGCCTCATGAATTGCTCAATGTTTGTTTGGGAATGGCACTGGATTTTCAAGTCATCTAACTTTTGAAATTTCACAATAATTTCCTTTTAAAATAAGTAGTAGAAAAATAGGCTGATCATCCTTCAGGAGAAAGGCAGGAGGCAGGGGGGAGAAGAAAGGATGTAACTGAGGTTATAAGCACAGCTGGCTGCTACCCAAGAATTCTACCAGCTGAACCACTGAATTAATTGTTGGCCTGAATTCTCATTATATATTGCTGCAAAATTATACTGCCCAATTAGGTTGGTAATCTAATATTCTAACTACACCTTATATTTTTTGTACAGTACCCAGCAGTGAATTCCAAGAACTAATTAAATAGTCAATTTGAATCCTTGTTCATAGTTTTAGTAACTTTTAATGCAAGTTTTTGTTATTTTTGCTGCTGTCTTAACTCAAAATCCCTTGTAATTCCTCCCTCTCCTCCAATTGGAAGAAACATGGTGGGAGGATGGCATACAAGTGATACAAAAATATCTTGACACAGGCTATGAATGATTCATTAATCCTTGGTCAATAATTCAATATGAGGTTTCCAAACTAATAGTCACAAGCTCTCAGATTTTATTGGAAAAACACTCAAATTAGAGATGTGCCCAATTATGTGATGCAGGCCTGGTAATTCTTAGCTGCACAACAAGCAATCTAATATACTTCTGTGAACAATCGCTGTAACTTCCTCAGATTGCATTTGCTTTAGTAACAGCCCATCAGCACACCTTCCCACCCCTCAAATACCTGCCTGTTAAATAACGGTTTAGTTCAGCATCTGGGCAGAAGTTAGACGCAATGCATTAGTTTGCTAGGGCCAATATGGTTACAAATGCATTTCAGAATGCTTGCTGACAACATGGCAAATGTCTCAAGTCTGTTAGCTACCTTTATCACAGAACATGAAGGTTCTTAACAGCAGTGGGAATATAAGGTAAATGAAAACTGTCAATTCAAAGTGACTTTTCCTTTTATAAATTAAACTCTGTATGAACAAATGGATTGGTACTTGCTTTCTTCCACACTTGGTCAACAACTATACTTCTCAGTTCTGGGCTGGGGTCAGGCTGAAAGGAGTAGCAGCAGGGAAGGAAGTAAAAAAGGAAGAGTGGGAAAAAAAGAAAAAAATACCTGAGGTATTTTCTCCTTTTGCCTTGCTGCAACAGACCAGTCCTCTAAATACACTGCAAGTAACCCTTTGCCTGCTAAGGTGCCTACTGTGCCTTGTTCCTATTAGAGGACACGTACCAGAATAAAACCTGAGTTGAATACACATTTTAACCTAAAAAAATCTAAAGGCAATGGTGCTAGAAAATCCAGAGAATAAAGAAAAAAACACATACTGTAGATGTAAGAGTCTTGGCCGAGTTGAAATCTTGATTTTGCAGAGTATGAGATCTGATCCTGATCAGTACATCTGATCAGGCTCCAATCACAACCTCTAGATAGCGCGTGACAGACTAGCTCAGAAATCCCAAGGTACATCAGCAGGTTTCACATAGTGGTAGCTCACACTCAAACAGTATGAGCAGGGAGCAGTAAGGCCCCAAATGAGTTTGCTCAGTAAATTTTTAGTGGAGTTACACATCCACAAAGCAGCCCTCAAAAAACTGATCCTTAAAAGGTAAATTTTAACCTTTACAAGATAGAATAGGTCGTTCAGTGAGCTGCTTTAGTAGCCAAATGAAAATTGAAGTTGCTGTCTTTTTTCCAGGACTGAGTGATATTTTGCTCATCCTAATGTCGTAGTGTTTAGAATTAAAACAAGGTGTCTTTCGTTAGGACACTAATATAGCAAGGGGGAAGGAAAACAATTTGTTCTAAAATGAAATAGGTCAGACAGATATGTACAGAGATGACACCTCAAGCAGATAGTGACGACTGTGAATGTGACTAGCTACTCATACAGAAGGAAGGTTGGAAATTTAAGTAACAACATAAAGCCAAGGACTTATGCTTCACTCAACAGGTCCAAACTGGCAAGCCCAGAAATAAAGCAGGTTTGTTTTCTGATGCACATTCTGCATGGAAACGCAGAATTCTGCTGCAGTCTCTTGCACTGTTGCAGCTTGTCTCTTGGCTAGTTTAAACTGCACTCTACAGCTAAAAGGAAAGAAGAAACTGAAAGCTTGGCATAGACACCAAAGGCTAACTGAAATAATCAGCATTTATAGTGGTCTACACTAGTGATGCCCTACCTAGACATTAGCAAGGGGAAATATTTCCTTTTGGTGCATTTGCAACTGTCGAGACAGAGACTGTGATTCCAAATCCCCCTTCGCAATTTTCCTGCCATCAATGGCTTTCCACTCATTCTGCGAGAACAGTGCACTTTCACAGACCTACTAATAATTGAACAACACACTAAAAGGAAATAAAATAACTTCACAGAACTTGCTCTCTGCTTTGGTTAAGTAACATGAAAAGTATACTCCACTCCCTAATACAAGCATAGAAGCAGTAGCATGTATGAGACCATTGACACAGATGTATTTTTGTCACCCAACTGATCAATGTATACTGAGCAAACATAATGAAATCTGAAAGAATTTAACTGGGAAGAGATACTAACCAGCATGCGTAACGGTAACAGGATCTGGTTTACAATGTTTTATACATAGTTAAATAGATTCCAGTCCTGCTGTTTCCCGAGTAGGAAAAGCACAGTGCCCAAGATTACACATAACAACTACTCCTTGTTAAATAATATCTGTGGTTTTTTCCACACTGTTCTCTTAGAGGTCCACATATTTCAATTATAAAAGCAGCTTTCCCTGGAAGCTTTGATCAGCAACCCCATTGTCTGTTGATGGGGGTTTTTTTGGGTTGTTTTTTTTTTAGGGAGGCAAGGAAGAGAGCAGTTTCATTTCCAAGCCAACAATATAAAACACTCAGCACTCAGTGCTTTAATTGAAGCTCATTTCCACTCAAGCTAGTTTGAAATAAACTAGCATGGGTACCTGAGCAGTGTCATCAGCCCCGCGCAGGCTACCCAAGCCCATTCAAGTGCCTGTATACTCAGACAACACTGCATAGATATGCCCTGAAATGTGAACTGATACCTTGTAGTCCCCAAGCAACACCTAGAAATAATTGACCATGCAGATTTACTGTATCAGATCCTGTATACTTATTTTAAATAGAAATCCAAAGATGCATAGATAATAAAAAGCAGTTCCCTGCCTCGCTTCATGCGCTCTGCTGTATCACTAAAGGTAGATCCTAGATGCGACTTTCCCTGGAGTCACCTGCAGCTCTGTCTTCAGCCCTGTCGCTGAGAGGGGAGGCACAGTTTAATGACCCTGCTCACCTCTGCTTCCCTTACTGCACTCGTGCCTCTCTCTGAGGCAGCTTGACACAGCCCCCAGCAACGGAGGTCAAGTCAGAGGCTGTGTTCGGTTAAATGCTGCACCCCCTGGGGCCACCCTTTGGGGCTGGTGAACACTCTGCAGTTGGAAAATACGGCAGGATATGTATCTATATGTGTACATGTGTGTGTGTATATACTTCTGCACAAGCGACATGCAGGAATGTCAGCATGACGTTAGCTGGTCATGCACCAGCATCATGAGACAGTCAGTGTAACTATCACTTGTTGAATTTGTGCTTTCCAAGGAATCTCTAGTAAGAATTATCATCTTTCTTTTAATATGTGGCCTAGACGAAGCAGGTAACAGGGCAATTGCCTACTCTCTTGAGGAGAAAAAAAACACACCCCAGACTCCATAGTCCCTCTTACTACTAACTGAGCACATGTGAGACTGGTGTGGTCCTGCTGTTTGGGACAAAGGAGGGAGAGAAAAGCATGGTGAATTTTATTTTTTGTGCAGGGGCCAAAGCCATGCTTGGGGGAAAAAAAAAAAATCTAGTCTCCCAGTAAAATTTATTTTTCTTCAATACTTTGAGTATTTGCTCTTTGATATCCTACTGAATATATTTAGTGCATGCATTTGGTGAATTTATTTTAAATTTATACTCTTCTACTTGTAGTCTGAAAGCAGGAGAATATTTTTCCTATGTGCATCATCTTTTTTTCTGAGAACACAGAAAAAAAGTATTGAAGTTTATTTGGAATAAACAAACAAGGTGAAAACAGGTTTTTTAAACTTCCTTTAAAAGAGATATTACCCTAAAATATTTCTGATTCTTTAACAGTATAGCCGAAATCTATCTTACATAAAGACATAACTATAAAGTTTCACCACAATTAGGATTTTTCTGCAGTTTTGCTTTTGAAAATGTACAAATACATGCAAACATATAATATATATAACAAATCAATAATGGCTACTCAAAATAAATGCTGACAGTGCCCTTTTATGGAAATGCCTGTAGAAAGTGTAATTAATAATAGATCAGTTCTTCTTCAGTACATTTCTTTTACTATTTCTGAAGATTTTACCCAAGTGTGATTTTTTCCTCCCCTTGTATCAGGCTATTTTGACTCCTCTGTGGGTTCCAAATTAATTTATTTCAAGATACTTACTAATTTCCTTCTGAAAAAAGCTTAACAGTGACAGAAAACAGTTGCTGGGGAAAGCATATTTCCCCTTTACAACAGAAGCTGAATTGAAGTACATTGACTTTTCCCAATACCAGTACAATTTTGAAAGTGTTTTTCTACTGCTACACACAAATTATCTTAAAACAAACCAGCTATTGCATTTCATGCGGTCCAACCCCCCCTCCCCCAGTCAATAAAAATGTTATAACTACATTCTTCTGCTTAAAGAAAGAAAGAAAGAAAGAAAAGCACCTTGTGATGCAGGTATGGCTACCCTGCATTCCACTGCAGAGCGTATGTGCCAAAAATTCAAGCCTAGCTGCTCAGTATGCTTTCCCTTGGCAGTTACTTTCAACAGCATCTAGGCCTGGACCTTCCACATGATGAAAAACTCCTCTCAGGTTTGAACTTGTTCAGTTCTAGTGAAGGACAGCGAGTCCTGCAAAAGCTCAGGCTTGGGGTTAAGTTCCCACTGTGATACAGTGACAAATCTACCACACTGCAAAACTCATCCGGTCTTCCAAGTAGGTGAGGCCACCTGACGGCATGAAGTAATTTCTCTGAACTACTTAAAGCACTTTGAAGCCAACTGGATTCTGGGGGAAGAGGAAGAAAAAGGGTATGTGGGTGTAAATTCTTACATGAATATAATTAAAATACTTGCTATTTCCCTGGCTGGCTCAAAAGATACTATTGGAAGCAGCAAGAAAGAGATAAGGTAGTTATCACAGAGAATGCCAACAGTGTTTTAAGAAATAATGGGAAAATATCTTTAAGAAATATTTGCAGGTGTAGATCCTTCCAGGCTTGTGTTTCTTGAGGGATAAAGGGGATACAAATTATGGCATAGATGAGGGAGGAAATCAGTGGATTGGGAAGATGCTGAAATGTGAAACAATCTCAGAAAATGAGAAAACCATGCTGTCTTGGATGTTGATCTAGAAGAAGCACGGCTATCTGTTACAAACTTTTTGATCTAGAAGCAAGGCTAATCTGGCCAAATTTGGGCTCATAATTTTTATGCTGTGCTGTTCACTATGCATCTTGGGCTGAATGATTTGCTTTCAAGAGCATTGGAAGGAAGCATCAATTACAACTGGGACATACTTGGAAAACTCGAGGGAAAACACCTCAGAAATCTTCTCCACAAGAGCTGAATAGCTGGTTTCCATCTTGAAAGAGCCACAGAAAGCCAATCCTGCCGTACTTGTGAAACAGACGCTCAAAGGGATCTGAGGCAGAAACTCATTTGAGGACTCCCAGCACGTTGCACATAATGACTGAAGAATATTAGTTCATTAATCTCAGTCCAAAATGTCAAAATCATGTTTACTATGTAATTTAGAAAACTCATGTTAAAAACCTCACATAACTAAACCTATTTTTGACCCTGTAGATCCTACTGCACTATCTTTTATTCAAAACCAAGCAACTTAACATATTCATGACCTGTCTTATGAAAGTTATTACCTAAGGTCAGGACTAACTTCTGAGATAGGCATAGCAGGTAGCAATCCGATAGGAAATGAAACCAGTAGAAAATCAGCTAGCCTAGACACCTTAACCCCAGCCATGGCTCAGGGTACAAAATACCTGAGCCACCCCCGAGACCAAGTAACAGACAGCCAGAGCTCTGCTAGAAACGGGTCACAGCAACTTTCACTTCAGTTACATCTTTAACAACCCCTCAAAAAGCCTTGTTAAGACAGTCAAGCAGAATAAGAGAGAGTTTCTTACCACACAGGACTGTAATAAACAAAACAAAAAAGGAAAAAAACAGTTTCAGAGTACACACAGATCAGTTCCTCAGCAGAATGCTGCAGATCTTGGGTCTTCCTCTTGTGTGTTACCATTTTCCTTAAACAGCATGTAACAGAAAAGTAAATGAGGTGACAATGATGGAAAAGATGAAAAAATTGCCTCAGTTCAAAATTCCAAGATAGAATTGATTTGAAAATATTTTGTATGTAAACCTTCTCATAACGTGGAGAAGACCACCAAGAGGTTGAGTTCCTTCATGTTTTTCTTCTTCTCCTTTTCTGATCTGCAGTTTTGCTGGTGTCACCACAAGGTCAATTCCTATTTCAGCATCGCATAGCATTTTCTCCTAATCACTCGTCCACTGGTTATCTCCCTTAGGCTGTGCCAGATGAAAATTCTACCCTTTGCAAACATCTGGCTCTAAAATGTAATGTTATGGGAAACTTCTGCCACAAAACACATGCAGAGGTTAAACAAATTAATGAAACCAGTGCAAAGCCACAGGGACCATGTTTGCTCTGCAGTGTAAGTTGTTCTTCCATTAAAAGGAACAATACAATTATAATACTTGTTTCTTGTATATCACCTCTCAAACACCATTTTCAGCACATGCATTATTCAAGCTCCACAACACTCTCAGATTCCACAGTATTTAAATTTGAGTTTGTTTTGCCACTGTAAGCTGATTTGACTATTTCCACAACTAGTTTCTCAAGAGAATCTCATTGCAAATTTGGTCCTGAATTTGATTTTTTTATTGCTCAAGATCAGTGTAAATGAATGAAGAGCACTCTCTCATATGTATTTGTGAGAGGTGTTCATAAAATTCAAAAGGAAACAGTTCTTTTAAATAAATATACCTTCAGTAAAAGTCAACTCCAAAATTTCAGCATTGTACAGAAGAACCCGAAACCAACAAATCTATTTCAGTATCCCTATAGATGAAGATGAAGGAAAGAAACTAACTACATACAAATGAGGAGAGAAATAGTAGATTATAATACAGTTAAAAGAAAACTCTAATGATTAATTATCCATATCTAACATCAATATGGTAACTTTTGTGCTGATCTTAAATATAAAAATATTTTTACTTCAAATTGACTTCGTATTTCTCTGGATTAACCTTTGAAAATGTTTTACAATATGACTACACAGTAGGAATAGTTATAACTTGATTTGCTGTTTCTTTTAGATGAGGGAAAGAATATCCAAATGCAAGCAAGAAATTCTCCATGATGGAAAATAATGGAAATTTTTTTATGACTCAAACCAGTTTAGTCTTGCCTGAAGAGAGTCACAGTATCAGATGATTACATTCTGTTAACTCAGGAAAAAAGAAAAATAACTAAATTTTAAATTTCTATGCTCTTATTTTACCTCATAGTCTTAACACTATGTATATAAATCACTGAATTGAACAGTATAATAGTCTATTTTTTGAAGAAAAAAACACCAAAACCCACAAACCGTAAAAAGTAATTCTTTTATGTCATATAGAGTGTAACAAATACTAAAAATTAATCATTTTTGACAGAGAGAATATTTTGGATTAAGATGTGTCTCTACGTAAACAGATAAACAAAGTAAAAATGTACTGATGTGGGCACTTAATTATTCCTCTATATTCAACTATAGAGACTAATATATGAGTGTCAACTCAAATATATTTGCTTTAATTTAGACTTAGTAATTTCAGTCTTTGCCAGTTACCATACAAACTGATATAAAATGTACTAGATTGAGAAAGCATGTAAGTAGGAGATCTTGTTGATATTTTGTCCCACTAAATTACAGTATTTACATGAAGAATACATTATTAAAAGGATGCCAATTTGAGTGCTAGCGCCATTTTAAAACCGTCAAAGTATTGACAGTTTTACAGGGCTTCAAAGAGAAAGAAATGATTTAAAGTAACTTACGCTTTCATCTGGTAGTTTCCACAGTTAACTAGAGGTATTCCCTACTGTGAGACAACTATTGTGCGCAGAATTAAGTTCATATCAATTAGATGGCAATGTTTTTAAAAACGACACCAAGCACAGAACAGAGAAAAGCTATTACGTTTCATGAGAAGCTCTACTCTGTCGAAGAAACTCTATTGGATTCCATTAAACATTAAACAGGCCTTTGCTTTGGTAGTAGCAGGAAGAAGGAAACCATCTGTGAGTACAAAACAGCATATCAGTTAAAGTGAATTTCATGAAGTCTAAAACTTGTATACGTTTTTTTGTTGTTGCTGCTGGCATAGGTATATCTAACAGGGGCAGGGGAGCATTTTAACAGCTAAGCAGCAGTTATCTGAGTCATTTTGACAGCGTAACATAGACGTGGGCAGAATGAGTTAAACTGCTTCTCACGTATGCCATTCTCTTCTGCTTTTCAGTAGCAATTTCAACCTCCAAAGAAGCCAACCAGATATAAGTGTTAAGAGCCCAACCTATATCCACAAACGTAGAATGTGATCCTCTATATTGATGCTGCAGAGTACAACGAGTGCAGCTTAGAATGGACCTTACAAACATGTATGTTGGTTTGGTTAGGGAGGAGGAGAGCTGGGGTAACACTACACAAGTTCAAGAATGATTATAACAATATCATGATGCTGCGATCAACATGAAAACTATGCCTGCTTTTATCATAGAGCTACTGGGATCCGTTGCTACAAAGAACAAAAGATTTCAAGACAAAATTTAAGATACTAGCGTGGCAACCTACGAGCGAACAATTCGCTACCCATGGAAAGACAAAACAGAAGCTTGCTAAAAATGGTGGAAGATATAAAGGAAAAAGTGATATAAAGAGTTCAGAATTTCTGAAGGGGTTTTACTACATTTATAAAGCTCTTCAGAGAGAAGGGGTGGTTTACATTACAAAACAGGCAGAAAGCCAATGCCAGTTCGCAGTTATCTGTAAGTCTGCAGGATACAACAGTACCACCGTGGCAAAGAAATTGCTCTGTTAACCCCAATTTCTTGCTTGTCTGAAGAATACAATCAAAAAATTCAGTATCCATAGCAAGATGGGAGGGAAAGAAGAGACACTGGTTTCAGGGCTTAGGTTGAAAGCCTTTACATTTCTAGGAAGAACACTTTATTCAGCTAGCACACCCAGATGATACAAAGACACAGAAAAACTGTTCTACTCCCAAGCCACATGTATTTTTTTTTTCCTTAAAAAGCTGAAGATCACATTGCTTAGGACTGTAATCCAGCATAGTTCTTAAAATGACATTACATGCAGGTATATGGAGACATATACATGTGTATATATTTTTCTAGACCAGGACAATACACTTGAATGAAAAATTGAGTCAGTGAAGAGGCCGAGATTATAATTATATAGTTCATTTTTGATATTAAGTTTTGCATTTTTTGTATCATAAAAAATGCTATGAAAACATTTTTCTTTGCCAAGAAACAAAACAAACAAAAAGCAACAAGCACATAACAATACAGCCTACTAATTCATTGCTGAGGGAAAAGTCTTAGCCAAGGGGGAGAAGAATTGGCTGAAGAACCCGACAAGAAACATGAGGCTGTAAATCACCCATTTAGAAACAGCTCTGAGTGACACTGTTGGCTAGATTTTCCTTTTTGCCACACAATGCCTTCTCCTATAGAACTGTTTACACAGTCATCGCTGGGAAACTGTCTGGGAAAGTCAGCTACTGACTAATTAAAGGGATCGCTTGTCAAAGATGGCATGATGACAGTTTGACCTACCTCCCCCATTTTTATACTTCCCCCAAACAAGTTGCTGCTTTTCTGATTTGTGTCATAACCATTATATCATTTGAATATAATTATATACATGCGAGAAAGTAATCTTTCCACAGCATGCATAAAGAAAGTATAAATATTAAAAAGGCAGATGATTGCAAATGACTTGAAAGAGCAAGTGATTAAGCTTAATTCTTGTAATTTAAAAGGCACAGGCAAAGCACATTCACCTACACACTTGCAAAGCTCTCTTGAGCAAATACAAGCCAACACAGCTCACTAGATAATTTTAGTGTTATTTATCCTATAAAGAGCACTACAGAAGAAAAAGAAAAAAACAAAATAATCCCCGACTCCTATGGTGGCCAAATTTTGATGGCATATGCCCACGAATACTACATGAATACTACGAGGATCAACAAAAAACAGCTTTGAACTGAGTCTATGATACACGTCTCTTTCAGGTTAGGCTGCTATTTGAACATGTTTAAGCAGTACCTGCACTGAATTCTGTATGCTGTTGTTATGCAGTAGAACATATTTAAAGCCAGACACACCCCTGAGAGTAAGAACGACAGCTTTCTCTTTCTTTTTAGTACAGAATATAATTTCACACATCACTATGCATATTCAGTGTTAGATATGGCTTTCTGTCAGCATTTTTCTTTTTATTTACATTTCATATCTTTTTACTTGCAATATCCAGGTGTATTATGTGAATCTGGTTTGCATACAGTATGGCAAACATATACTGCTTGCTACCTTGCTTTGCCCTAATTATTGGCTGCAGCTGGTCATACCCCTCACTTGGTCCCAGCAGAATACTCTGGCAAAAGTGCTGGAAGTCATAGTAATTAGTCACAGTCTGACAAGAGCAAAAGATGCTTTTGTCTCAAAAAAAAAAAAATTTTTTTTTTCTTAAGGGAAAACAAACTCCCAAATATGAACCACAACAAAATTCTCTGCATCTGGGAGTTAGCTGATTATCTCTGTGGAGACACTGAATATAATATTCACATAGCACACTTTTGGAAAGAAGCTCAGAGTTGGCTGCAAAAACGGAACAGGAAAATTTCAGTGCCACATGGGGGTATGGATCTGAAAATGAAATTTATTACTTCACCACAGCTTGTCAATTCTCTCTGAAATAAGAAATGATAATTCAGACCATACCCCAATTACAGTGAGTATTCAACAAACAGAGAAGTCAGCTTAAGCAAAGTGTGTGTTTAATTGACCATTTAGGACTCAAAAAGCATTTTTCTCAGCTGCTTCCTCCGAATGAGCTCTGAGCTCAGATAGCCTTGTCTGTAAACGTAAAAGGTTTGAATCAGAATAAGTTTCTCTTTAGTGATTAGATTGCAGGTTTAGACATATGTGAAAGTCAACAGGTTCGATTCAAAGTGCTTTGATTTAGTTTTTACATCCTCATCACTAGACATAATAATGAGCGGTTTTCTTTACTGCTGCTCTAACTGTAGGTATCTATGTAGAGGAACTGAAATGTCCTAATTAGCAGGAGAAAGAAGCCAATATACTACGGCAGTAAAGCCAGAAAGCATTCCTCTGAATTACAAGTTACATACACAGTTGAAATTAGCAGGGGTAATTGTGCATTTTTTTTTTTTTTTCCTTTGAACACACTCACCTCTTGACTGGCAACTCTGAGTGAAAATGTGCTCTACTATGGACCTTCCTGACACGCACTGGAGAGGTTCTTGACCTTGTTTGGCCAAAAGGATCTTCTGATCTACCAGAGAATGATTCACCTTTTTTGGGGGTGATGGTCTTTAAGACTCTTGTTGCAGATGTGACATAGAAAATCATGCCTCCCTACTCAAGCTTCACCGGCTGGCTTTTATATGGTAACCTCTCTCATGTTTGACGCTTTCCTTTTACTGAGTACTTGAGAGTATTGCTGACATCCAATTTTAGGAAGGGTCAAAGAAAGAGGTTAAATTGCCAGAACCATTGTCACCAATATCTATGTGTCCATAGAGATGTTCAATATTATGTACCAAAACTGAATAGCCTTCAGGCTTAAAGAATTGATTTTTCTTTTATTAAATAATCCCTGCTTTTCCTAGTTATCATTATCTTTCTTAAACATCTGTCAGACTCAGTATACCCATGCACAGTAACATCATTATGGAAGCGTGAAGCATTGAACTATCCTTCCGTACAGACCGACATCAATTATGGTCTGATTTGGGGGCATCGTGAGCATACCTAAGTCCACTAGAGTTTTGTAAAGCAGGATCTGAGTCAGAACAAAGCAGTAGATTCAGATATCAACAGGTTTCACATAAATGCCTGTGGTCTCAAACCATTCTTGACCTGCCACTGAAATATAGGAAAAACCACACCTCCGAGATCACGTATGTTCCTTTAGAAGAGTTTAGGAAAGAGCAGAGCCCAGCTTCAATCGCAAGCAAAATATCAGTCAGTGGAAAAGACTAAATTGGTTTAAGCCACTTATCTTGCATAGGAATATCCTAAAGACCTTGATAATGTTAGGAAAGAAACCGAGAAGCATTTTTTATCACTCTCCTCTGGAATTACTGCAACTAAACAGTTACTGTGTATGTAGTATAGGCTTTTTATTTTTATTTTCTAATCTTTAGGAAAATCCTTTTTAGTAACTTAGCTAATGCACAGGATAAAACAGATTACAGGCTGAGCTGATAGCTCAGTTCTATGTATTGTTCTGGTTGCTGAACACTTCCCTAGATAAAAGTTTTCAAGTGCTTATCACTTGCTAAATTTTAAACTGTCTGGACTGGTATTTCCCATCCCTCAAGCTGACTTTTTAAAAATCTGAAGTTGAAATAAATTGGCTAAGATTGAGAATGGCGTCAAAGCAAAATAAGATAGAGTGAATGAAGTATCATTCACTTAAAAGTTTTAGTGCCTCGGTGTTAGCAGGTTAGAGAATCCTTCTCTCAATTTCTTAGATATGTCATTTGTCTTTCTTATGGAAAGGAATCCAAACTTGAACAAATTACAAGCCACTGAAAAGTCTTCTTCACACAGCTTCATAGTAGACACGTTGGTATTTGGCCTCAACATTTTCTTTTTTTTTTTCCCTATGCACAAAACAAACCCTACTTTATCACATCCCAAATGTGCCTACAATGCCACAAGTGGCTGAGTGGGACTTCACTGGCACTTACTCCTCCCACCAGACGTCCAGGGTTTATTCTGCAGTTCTTAACATGCTGCCAACCCCCTCCCTACCCCCCAATCATTCTCTTATTCTGCAGATGCTCACGCGGTGTGGAAAATGAACAAGCACTTGGTTTAAAGACAGGGAATTGAGGGGAAAGCCAGAAGACAGGCCACAGGGTCCAGAGTGCCAGGAAAAAAACAGAGACAGAGAGAGAAGGCAAGAATCAAAGCACCTACTGTGCCTACCGTGCAGGCAGTAGGTAAGGACGTAAGAAATCGGATGCAGGCTTAAAGCACAAAGTTGAAAAGAAGATGGAAAGAAGAGCCTACAACTACCAGACTCCCTATTCTGGACAAAACCAACTTTCCTTAGTGTCAGCAGCCACCTGTGAAATTTCTTTATCCCAAGCAAATCTCTATCTTGCTCCTTGGTGAAATAAAGAGTTTCATCAGAAATCACTGAAGTTACAAAGTCAAACATCATTCAAGAGAGGAGATGCTGAATTTTAGGTACTTGGTATAGCCTGAATGCACAGCACATTGGGGTGAATCATAATGCAGAACCTGATAACCATTCACCTTTCCCTATAGCTCCTCTTTCATTCAGTGCCCAGGGTAGGTACTGCCCAGTGAACGATCACATCTGCATAATAAATGAACCTGCTATCTATACATATCTTTGATAAGTAGAAACTGGAAGATATGAAATGACTGAGACAATGACGTTACTGAAGAGTACCTATAGAATCAGATCCTTGCTTCCACCATCAAGTTTCTAAATGCAGAGAAGCCAACGCACCCCAAGTTTTCACAGCTATCCACTAGCCTGTATATTCTACATTTGCAGGGTTATGCGAGGCATTTAGGGTTTGATTTGATAAAGTACAGAATGCTGAGGATTGCAAATTAACTCAGCTGGATCCATGCCTTAAAAATTACAAAATTAAAACCAAAGAACAGTAAAAAAAATTCACATACAAAACTTATGCATTTTTTACAATCTGAAGTGTTAGCATCCCTTTTCCTCAATTTTCTATACGTGAAACAAGCATACACTATTGTTGTGATAAAGCCATTATTTTTGGGTGTATTTACTACAGAATAGCATTATGGGACTCAGTTAAGGTTGCAAGAACTCTAATTCCACCAGTTCTAATCAAACTTGAAGCTCTAATAATCTTTTAATATGGCTGTTGAAATGCAATTTCTGAACACATTAACATACAAAACATAATAATGTGCCATTAACCTTTGTAATCCAGGCATATTAGATATATATGCATATTCTAATAATGTGCCCTAATATGATCATCACTCTGGTGAGACCCCACCTGGAGTACTGCGTCCAGCTCTGGAGCCCTCAGCACAAGAAAGACACGGACCTGTTGGAGCGGGTCCAGAGGAGGGCCACGAAAATGATCAGGGGGCTGGAACACCTCTCCTATGAGGAAAGGCTGAGAGAGTTGGGGTTGTTCAGCCTGGAGAAGAGAAGGCTTCGGGGAGACCTTCTTGCAGCCTATGAGTACTTAAAGGGGGCCTATAAGGAAGCTGGGGACAAACTTTTTAGCAGGGCCTGTTGCGACAGGACAAGGGGGAATGGCTTTAAACTAAAGGGGGGTAGATTTAGACCACATATAAGGAAGAAATTTTTTACGCTGAGGGTGGTGAAACACTGGCACAGGTTGCCCAGAGAGGTGGTGGATGCCCCATCCCTGGAAACATTCCAGGTCAGGTTGGACGGGGCTCTGAGCAACCTGGTCTAGTTGAAGATGTCCCTGCCCATGGCAGGGGGGTTGGACTAGATGACCTTTAGAGGTCCCTTCCAACCCAAACTATTCTATGATTTTATTCTGTGATATATTACTGGAACCTGCAGACCTACAGAATCTACCTAACAACAACAAAAAACAGTTTACCATCATAAAACAAAAATTCATTCCATTTGCAACAGGTTTCTAAATGCATATGGCATATGTCTACCTAATATTTTCAAAGCACTGCACAGATTGTTTCTGAGGCCTCAGAATGGAAACGAAGTGATTGTTTATCTTTTGGCAAACTGACTTTCATACAAACCATCACACTTTCAGGACTGCTTAGGAGAGGAAAAAGCTGATGTAATCTGATTAGAAAGTTAATGAGATTATATATGCACAAATACATAAGATTTCTATTTAAACTGGGAAAAAAAGAGAAAATATCCATCTTGCCACTATCAATGAAAAATAATAAAAAATTATTTTCCGTGTGCCTTTCCAAAAACCAATCAAGAACGAGATCATGTATCTAGCTGCAACTTCTGCTGAAGTACAAAATGACAATACAATTAATAGCTGCTATAGCTGTCAAACTGATTATACAAATTGCCTTTGTGGTAGCAGCATCAAACATCGTCTGTATTCCCCAAGAGCTATCAGGAAGGACAAATAACTCAAGAACTTCGAATTTAGCACTGGATTAATGATAAAACGTCAGAGGTTTGGAGCAAAAATTTCTTACATTGCCTTTACAGAGTGTCACCTGCCTATGAACAGGAACTGGAAATTAATGAATTTTCTCACTGTCCTAATGAAGGAAGAATAAGATGGAATATACGTTCTCTTGGCTGATTTTTTAGCCAGGGGCACTGTTTCTAGTGACAAAGGTAAATGAGATAGATCCCCCAAAAAATCTAGTTTTCTCTTTGAGCAATAATCAGTGCAATATTATGCTAAAAGAAATCCTAGGG
>NW_008825271.1:1821396-1826427 GCF_000699105.1 Pygoscelis adeliae
ATTTTTAAGTTTCCTCATGTATTTGGTTAATGATAAAATATAAAGATAAGAAGTTGAGCTTGGCAGGTAGTAGCTTAATTTCAATTCAAAAGTATTACAAATAAACAGGAATCTAAACAATCCAAATTCAAGACTTGAAATAACCCCCCCCCCAAAAAAAAATTTAACTTCCTCAGAATGCTATTTTTCCAACTCATTTTGCATGAATACCATGCTCAAAACATTTCACTTTTCATAGGTGGTCTTGACCACACATTTCAGCTCTAGATTTATTTTTCCCTCAAAGTTTCATTTCATGTGCTTTTTAGACGAAGTTTTACTTCAATCCTATATAGAAATATAGTCATTCATCTGAGATTGCACAAAGACTAATTAACGAGGTTTGTTTTGTTTTTTTAAATGTTAGTTCTGCTACAAAACTAGATAATGGCTCCTATAAAGGACATGGTTGGAAGTCCAAAACCTGCTTTGAATCCCCAAAATCTCACCTCTGTAAAATTACACTTTACTGTTTTTATTGCAGATGGGCAAGAGAAGGAAAAAAAGACAAGAAAAAACAACTAATGAAGCAACATAAAAACCAGTCCAGCCCTAATAGTTTATGCCATATGAATGACTCTTTGATCCATGGTTTCCCTTTGAAACCTATTGAAAAACAGTCAATTCGGAACATAGTGTTCAATGAAAATAAGCTTCTGGGGTTTTTTTGTTCTTACAGGCATATCAAATTGCAAATTACAGTCAGAGAAATCCAATCCCTTTAAAACGGAATTTTTAAATACTATTTTTAAAATACATTTGCAAATTCAACTACAGCATCAAGTTCACTCTACCTCAGGTGCTGAGAAAGAAAACCAATTATGCATAGAACATTAATATTCAAACCAGTATGGCAACAACAAAATGACACAATGTAGTTATAATATTAATTATTATCTAGTTATAAAATTAATGTTACAACCTCAGGCCACTACAAGATCAGAGTGCTTTCAAGTTTGAACTGAAGCAGTAATCCACATCTCTAAAATCACTTGCCTTGAAAAGCAAACCCTGCATGATCCAGCAGCATCTTTCAAGGCTGTGGATAGAAATGTGCTTTAGATGATCGCAGTTTCCTGTAACAGAAAGTATTTTCTGAGTGGAAGAGACAGGCGAAATCTTTGAAATCTTCCGTACACCATTCCCTGAGAATCGGCAGCTAAGGAGCTTCCTCAGCTATGGAAGAGCAGCCATTTCCACAGCACTGCTAGAGGGAGCTGCTCAGTGCAGCCCAAGCCTTGGGACGTATCTGGCTTGTAGATGAAGATATTTTCTACCTCTCACTAGAGCTCCAGCAGAGATTTTCATTCATGCTTTGTTAACTGACAAACTTACCACATATTAACTAAAATACATAGGGACTGTTTGAACAGACTAATATTTGTCATTACCCACAGGAAAAAAAAATATCTAGAAAGGCAATGTGACCACCCATATAACCACAGTCTCAGTGTTTATGTAAAGTACTATATATCGTGCAAGTCAGTAGCTTTTACATCTAAAGATTGTTTGCATAATCCCCTTCCTAAATATCCACTTAACTGTCTCATACAGCCACTACTGAAAAGCTGCTGGCACTTCCACTGACTGTGGATATAACATTATTACCTTTCAAACTATCTTTGAGATGGGGTATCACCTAGAATGTCAATATAGTATAATTATGTACTGAAATCCTAAACCAGATAAACACAGGGTTACTAAAGATGGGCAAAGACAGACGGCCATAAAAAGTACCAGGTGTGCCACGGAACTTTATTACCTGTTCTATATTTTAAACTCCCAGGAACCTGCTCAATTTCTGAAATCACCACAGTGCTTTAAACATGGCAGACATTACATTAGGTAAAGAAGGATGCATGCAAATATGTTTAGCTTGCACTTTTACTACTATTGTCATCTTTATTTTTTTCATAAAAATAAACATGCTACCTTTCCTTCAGTTTGAAATTTTATACTGTTTAAAGCCGTTCTAGTTCCATTTTTATTTCTAAACTATATCATTGTGCTTTTATAGTGTAGAGGATCAGCTATTTAGACCCAAAAGCAATTCTTTTATTTCAGCTTTATTTCTAAAATCGTATTTAGCTTGAGTTGATACAGAAAAAAAAGTAACTGATAAAGAAATGGACAATTCCAAACCAAAATATATTTTAAATTTGGATTCTCCCACTGCAAGGACACCAGATGTTCTGCAAATAGTCCAAGTACGTCTTTTATACAGAGAAACATCCCTTTAAAGCACAAGTACCAGTCAACATTTCTTCTGCTTTTTCACCAGTGGGAAGGAATACAAAAAATTTGTTCTACGTCAGCTCCCAGGACCACACCCAGAAACACACTGATACACATCTCATTCCTTTGCTGAACGGGAATGGATGTTGGTCTAGCTTTGAAATCCGGATCTAAAGACTACAGGCTGGGCTGAATTATCATGCTCTTACACTATAAATTACAGGCGACAGTCAAAGAAATCATTAGGCCAGAATCTACAGGCTTTCAAGGAAACTTTCAGCTTAATCCATCTGAATGTGAGTGCCATTAGCAAAAGGGAGACTATGTTAACCCTGAAGTCAGAAGAGCAGTAACAGGTTGCAGGTATGTCCAAACTACCATTCGCTTACCTGGCGTGTACATGCATAGCAATGAAAGAATGGCCACACTGACTTTAGCTTTCGTTAATTAATTATCCGTTTAGGGCATAGGGTATGCATTGTGTCATACATTCACTGCCGCTCCATCTCTGACAGCAGGAAACACATAGTGACTCAAGATAGAAATCCAACTTTGGCATAATGCACAGTCACCACTGAGAATTAGTCATACGTCCCTGGATGAAAAAGAGTTGGAGAGTAGTAAAAATAATGGACCTGAATAGTAATTTGTGAGCAAAAACTTTGGGCTTCTACTATCATCCGTCTTCCTAAATAACAGGCAGCAACAGGAATTTTTTTATAATCTACGTGAAAGAAGCTTTTGACTGTCCTATGAAATATTCTTTGAAAAATTCTTCAGAATAAAAAAATACGTATGAATTTTTAAGCAAAAGACAGACACAGATATTAAAGAGAAAAAAAAGTCACAGACTTTTTTGTGACTATGTGATCTTAGAGTTATTTTAGAATTTTTATTTTGCACTGTTTTTGAATTTAAAAAATATATTCTGCTAATTTACAATGTCACAATACAACTTTCAGGGAGCAAAAATCTACATCCTGCTAAATCACTGCAGATCGTCTGTCTGAAGCCCCTAGAAACAGTACAACAGGCAAACACTTTCTCTTATAACCTAGCAGTCATCAGAACAAGGCACGAGTTTCAAAGAAAGCAAGTTAAATGTTGCTTTTCTTATTTTGAGCAGGAGAATATTCAATTTGCCCGCATTTATCACTTTTTCTGGAAACCCCAAATACACCCCCCCCCAATGCTACCACAAGGGAGTAAAAATATAAAATCCTATAAATTCAATTTTCTGAAGGTTTTTAAAAGTTCCACCTAAAGTTCCATTTTTACTTGACCACAATTCATATAATAAGAAGCATTACAGAAACTGTATTTTAGGTTAAATAGCTTCCTCTATTAAAAAAAAAATCAGTTTTTTCAGCTTGGTAAGCATCACTCGCCGAGGTCCTATCTTAAGACCTGTTACTACTGGTTAGCAAATAGTGTAAGAAAGTATTTCAGTCAGGACTTACTAGTGGTACTGAATATTAAGAATACTGACCTTCAGAAAAAAAATCCAGTTAAAACCTAAGTAAGCTTTCTAATGTCCTACTTACTCAGCTGATAAAGTTCATCCTCCTAATGACAACACTGAAGTATGAGTGTTGGTGATACGAAAACAATTAATTGTTTTTTCCCGTAGCTTGCTCCCCGCCTCTTCTGACACTCTGCTACTGTCCTCTCCTCTCATTTCTGTGGTACTAGTCAAAACATATGTGCTTTGCTAAATGACTTGAGCTCTGAATGTCTTCTGAGATTTATCACAAGAGCTGATACTTGAACTTAAAACTTTAATGGCACACTTACAGTCTTATAATTCAGAGAGAATTTCATTGAAGGTAATTTGCTAAGATCAATCAGATCTAAAAAAAGATTGGGTGGGGAAGGAAAAAATGAAACCAGCAAGTAATGTACCAACGAGACACTCTTTAACAGAACACCTTTCATTAACTTAAATTTCTAATTAACCACTGAACACTTGCAAATCACAGACAATGAACACCTACAAACAAACTAAGAAGAAAAAAGCCACTGAGCTTGCCATGGAGATCACCTATTAGGTTGTGTAATCTGACGTAATATACTATATGCAATGTTTCTGTGTATGTAGGAACCAAAACTTGAATGTCAAGCATCACCAAAGCTTTGGATTCTCATTTATCATTTTTCATGTCTGCATTAATTTGCTTCTCTAAATTATCCCTCTGTGTTTACTGTAAGTTATGCAGAATGACTTCCAAGTTCAAACAAGCCTAGCAGTATCCCCGCTGGTTTTGCCAGAGGCAGGCTTTGTTCTGGCTCACCTGGCAGAGCTGTACTGATGCCTGTGCCTCAGGACAACCGCAGGTCTCAGTCTTCCCTGCGGTCATGTGCAAATTGTACACTCCATAGAGTTTGTGAAGGATACTGTAACCCAAATTATTACACGGTCAATCATTCCCCAGTAATCATCAAAGAAGTACTTAGCATAGCAGTCTTCTATTATTACTTTACTTTGTTTTGACAACTGTAGCTTAGATTTTACCCTGTTTTTCCCCTCTTCCATTGCCTAAAAACAAAGCCACTAATATCTAGCCTTGACTTGCTTGAAATTCAAAATATGAAAGGAAAAATACTCAGAAACCTGAAGTGGGCTAAGAAGAGAGTAAAGGTGCGTTGCCTGAATGTGAGAACACATCCAAAGCCACTACAAAAGCAACGCATCTCATTGCACACAACAAACACGCACAGCACAGACTCCTCCTGCCCCCTCCACCTGGGAAGAAGAGA
>NW_008825271.1:1826458-1861094 GCF_000699105.1 Pygoscelis adeliae
CCCTGCATGGATGCATTTTTTTTTCCTACTCTTTTCTGGATGGACTTTAGCAGAAGACACAGCAGCTGGCCTCAGGAACTAAAACTGGAAGCATCTATGGAGTTTCACAGTCTGCCCATTGGTTTCTGACCCCACAAAGCAGAAACAAAAGCAGAAGCACTCATCCTTTATACCTGATATGTTCCAGCTGAGAAGGCTTTTTCACATGCTTGCATAATGGAATAAGGATACTTGTAAATAGTGATTTTTTCATATAATAACTATTTTTTTATTTAGAGAACTGAAAATTATATACTCTTAGGAACTACAAACTGTGCATGATAAGAAGTAAACTGTTGTATTCTTCCCAAGGGAAGAGAAAGTTGACATGTCCTATAATGAAGAAAGCACACAGCTGTTAAGACTAAGGATGATTTAATCCTGTCTTGATTTTTTTTTTTTTTTAAACCTTAGGAGAGAATGGGTGGCAGATGGATTTGCAATGATGTTAACTTCACAAACCTGTGTGATCCCCTCTCTCTGTAACCCTGCTGGAAGCTCCTTCCCCACACCCACCCACCCCAGGGGCTTGGCTGCCTGTGTAACGGGGACCCTGGCTGTGATATGGCCCAGCTGTATCACCTTGACTCAGGTAGCTAAAACGGACCTGTGAGAAAATCTGTAGAGATTAAGGAAGGGTGAAATTACAGCCAGAGGGCAGGCTTGTTGAGATGGGATTGCTGTCAGCTTTGTGATTCAAGAGGGAAAACATCAGCACACAAAGAAGTGCTGGGTCTGGCTGGGATGGAGCTGGGTCTGGCTGGGATAGAGTCAGCCCTCGGTCACAACAGTCCGTACGGTGCTGTGCTTTGCATTTATGGCTAAAACAGTGTTGGTGACACACTAGTGTTTTGGCTGTTGCTGAACAGTGTCAAGGCTTTCTCTCTCTTCCTAGGCAAGTAGGCTGGGGGTGCACAAGAAGCTGGGAGGGGATACAGCCAGGACAGCTGACCCAAACTGACCTAAGGCATATCCCATACCATTTCACATGTTGTGCTCATCAATAAAAGCTCAGGGAAGGAAGGTGTAAGGGCAGATGTTTGTGGTTATGGTGCTTGTCTTCCCAAGCAAGTCTTAGGAGTGCTGAGGTCCTGCTTCCCAGAAGTGACTCGACATCTGCCTGCCGAAGGGAAGTAGTGAATGAACTCTTCTTTTTTGCTTTCCCTATTAAACTGTCATTATCTCGACCCCTGAGTCTTCTCACCCTCCTTCTATTTTCACCTTCAAGCAAGAAGGGAGTGGCTGGTGGCTGGGGTCAACCAAAAGGTAAAAAATCCTAAAGAGAAAAAAACCCAAGCCTATTTGTCTCTGCCAATGGAGCTCGCGAGATATGGCGACTCAGCAACCTGAGGATGCAAGCCAGAGAGCTGTGGAAGACAAACCTTCCCTGCCTGACTGATGCCTTCCTGGCCAGCAAAGACTCTTTGGGTGCCTTATTTGCAGTGGTGAGCTTAAGAGTTCAGTAAATCCTTGCCACCTTATTTGTGTGTCAGCCAATAAATAATTGCTTTAGGATTTAAGTTGTGCATATCCTGGTTGCAGAAGACTCTCTGCATCAGGCCAAAGATGCCTGAACAAACTGACACATGCTGCTACATAAATATCAGATATTCTTGACAAACCGCATGCAAAAAATTTCCACTTACGTGTACAGATGCTATGTAGAAAAGTTCTGCCTGTTCTGTGCAGGCAGTAGCTACTGGGGGCTCTAGCATCTCAGAAAAACGTATCCTACGTGGCCAAGTTACGCTCTTGCAAACCACTCAGTTTATAAACAGTTATGACATGGTGTGCTGCAGGTCTGCTATGAACGTAGCAATGTACAAACTACACAAGAATATACATAGCCAAAGTCTGCTGTCGATATTCCACAACTCAGGCTAATCGGACTGCTCCGCTTACTATCGCAGCAGCAAAGCACCGACACTTTTCACCAAGGGGCTCAGTGTGAGATAATTTTTCCATTATGTCAATGCTTGGTTTATGTCAGCTAAGACTCTCTTAATGAAAAAAAAGCCAAAATAGCTTCATATGGATAGGTAACAGCTAAGGGCTCAACACCTCCCTGGGAAATAAGAGCACGGTTCCAGATCTGCTGCCTTGAGACAGACCTCGGCTTTTCTGCCACCCACGTTACACAACAGTCCCCTGGGATGCAGCCACAGGATACTCCAAGGCGAGTCCTAGCTCCTCCTGAGCGCTCATTGAATATGTAAATGAATATCCATTAGAACAGATAACTGAATCTTGATCTCCAACTTCGTGGGTGACTACCGTAAAAAGCAGGAGAGAATCATGTCTCTCTCCGCTGCTCTAGCTGTTCCTTTACATATAAATAATTAGAAAGTAATTTAAAAAAGCTTTATCAGAATATTCCTACCAGTTCCAAGTCATTAGCCTCCCCCCTCCCAAGACTGGAGTTTTAACTATTCTATTATATAATTGTATCTATTATATAATATTCAAGTATTATATAACTTGGAGAACAAGTCTTATGAGGAGCGGAACTACCTGAAAGGAGGCTGTAGCGAGGTGGGTGTCGGTCTCTTCTCCCAAGTAACTGGCGAAAGGACGAGAGGAAATGGCCTCAAGTTGCACCAGGGGAGGTTTAGATTGGACGTGAGGAAAAATTTCTTGACTGAAAGAGTGGTTAAACATTGGAACAGGCTGCCCAGGGAAGTGGTTGAGTCCCCATCCCTGGAAGTATTTAAAAGACGTGTAGATGAGGCGCTTAGGGACATGGTTTAGTGGGCATGGTGGTGTTGGGTTGACGGTTGGACTCGATGATCTTAGAGGTCTCTTCCAACCTTAATGATTCTATGATTCTACTCCTGTCTCTCTGGTTTACTCACTTGTAACAGATCCATTTAATCTCTTGAGCGCACAGAAAGTTTTTGGGGTGAAGGGAGGGGGAGAAAGAGGTTTGACAAAGGCAGTGGTAAAAGAAAACCATCTTGCAGCTGGGATTTTAAAAGCTTTCTATGGATTTTGACACTCAAATCTCCGTTCATTTTTACAGCATCTTAAGGAAAATATTAATTCAAACTCTTTGGAAAAGCATCATCTAATTTTCTAGATATGCAGTTTGCACCATTTAATGAAGCTCATAAGAGAAACAGTGCTGAGATGAACAAGGAAATTAACTAGAATTTAATTCCTGATTTATCCATATGTTTTCTGTGCAAGCTACTTGCATTTAAGCCTGAACATAAATTTACATTTTCCCTTTTATAGATTGCAAATCTAAGCACAGGGTATAGTAAGCCATTTTCAGTAGACTATATGGTAGGCCTGTAAAAGGACAAAACCAGTCACGCACAGGGACGAGGAAAATGACGGTACTCAGCAGTATAATATGGCACTTAGCTTTATGGTGATGAAACAGGTAAGTTATACCACAATATACACGAGGCAATTTTAACAAATTACATTTGAAGGTACAATAACGGACTAACAGCAGCATTTCTCTCAGATACTGGAGACATTATAGGCAATAGTTATTCGTAAAAGACATCGGTAACGTATGGACACATCTTCATACTTAGGAGTTACAAGTGACATGGAAAGCATCATTTAACGTTACTGAAATGGATATACTAATGAATCAATGTACTATTCTCCACTTTTAAAATAAATTAAATTACATTTTAATCTTTTCTTCTTAATTTACATTCACACTCAGCATGCTGTGTTCAAAGTCTGATATGCTGTCTAGCAATTGGTTCTCTAGGAGTACTTACCAGTTAGCTAATAGTATACTACTGCCTGCTTTTATTTTCCAAGCATAGCTCAATTGTTGTCATTTCCTCCAATAAGCAAACACAACTTCTTCTTGCATTGACACAGCCAGCAGTCACCTTAAAACCACCCGGTAATAGATGCTCTGTAATATATCCACGACTACCCCATGGGAAATAGCTGCCATTTGAACTAGAGTAAATCAGTGCACCGTAACAGGCAATTATTGTGACGAAGCTCTGAATTTAAAATGTACAATGCTACAGTGTGAGAGTTGGCCCCAGTGTCAGGCCAGAGTCACATGCCGTTCAGCTCAAGATCTCTCTAGCGGGCTTGCACCTGTGGCACATCTAGATGGCAAGCCACAAACCAACTTAGTGTACGAGTCAGTCAGTGTCCTGAAAGGAAATCCGCGGACAGACCTTGCTTACAGCAGGCCGTGAGGAACCAAGGCTTCTCATGGAAAGACTTGAGCTAATCAATCTTTTGGATGTCACGCCTATGATGCCACTCTCTGTGGATGAGCATTATGAGCCACACTGTCAGCCACTACAATTACAAATCACAGCTGGTTTATGTAATCAGTGGGGTACATCTGACTAATGGCCATTCCTTGATGAAGTTCAAACTTGGTAGGACTTCTTAGGATCCTACCAGCTGGGCAACAGAGTAATTTGCTTTTCTGACTCCTTTCAGCAAATCTACGCAGTCATCATACAATTTCTTGATATTACATATCAGCATAATCGTTACTAATTTCCCATAATGGAGTCCCATATCTTCTTCAAACTTGATGTTCCATTAATGTCTTTTCCCCAATCAAATTTAAAAATCAATCTATGAAATAATTACCACTCATGAGGATGTTATGGATAATATCAAAGGAAATTTTAACCAAAATGGAAACACTGACTTGTGTCAGTGTCTTTTGCAAGCCAGTTTTATGCTGAAAAATCATATCCGTACTATAAAAAGACTTTTATGTGCTATAGAAACATTTATGTGCTAGTCGTGCATGTGTTTTGCTCCCATGTTCACTAAAAGTCACCTCTCTGACAGTACGTAATATCCCTTGTACCTAAAATAGTGGTGAAGGGTGTTCCTTTACTACGTCTGAAAGTTGGACTGAATTAAAGTGTCAGAGAAGCCTATGCACATAGTTTTGGCTTACATGTCCTTTTTCTTCTTATCCTTTGTCCTGACCTATTTATGGCCTTTCCTGCACTAAAGTTTGAGTTACCTGTACACCTACACTTATCTAGTTGCCAAGATACATACCGCAGGTATTTGTGCCCTTTACCAACGGCACAAAAGGGACGGTCAGACCAGGGAGAAGCAGCATCTGCAGTAGCTTGCTGTGTCTACACTGGGTTTTGAAATAATACTGCCTGCATTACTGAAACACTTTGAACAAGAGTATAACTTGTAAGTATCTATCTTCTGTAAGTAACTATCTTCCAGCAAAACAGTGACAGTCCATATTTTAATAACATTTCAGCTGTAAAAAAGGAACCCAGAAAATATCAAAAGCCCTGTTTAAGAAAAGCCCTGGATACATTTGAATCTCTCTCTTTTTGGCTGCACCAACATCATCACACACTAATTCTCCTGTACATGGATTCCGTGTGTCATTTGAACCATCTTCTATGAAGGCCATGTCAGAAACTAGGCCTTACCTAAACATCGAAGTTATTTCACCGGAAACATCTCCACCTCACCTCAAGGCACCTGGGTAAATTTATCAGAAAAAAAATCAAGACAAGAAGTATGTGCATAGCTTAACGATAGCACTCCCATCACAGTGAGGAATGCTATCATGTCAGTTCCTGCGTTCTCCCTGCTCCAAATCTATCAATCAGAGATGTCTGGTCTGTCACATAAACTGGGACAGAATTCAATTGGTCTGTGTTTATGAAACGCAGACTATGGTGTTACCCAGATCTTCCAGTGTTTTATTTTAAAGCAAATGAACTATAAAGGAAAAAAATATTTGAAAACCTGAAGACAATGGGTTTTTTTTTTAAAACTTCTATTACAACAGCTAGAAAAAACAGTTAAGGGAACGCAGAATTTTTCACAGCATCTTTTAAGATGAACTAGAACAACTTTAAACAATCTAAGCTCAGGAAACTCCGATTTTTTAAAAATATTATTGGTGTGACTTTTTGGGGCAGTGAGACTCTACTAAGGGTAACCTAAGAAAGGTTCACGTTACGCTGCATATTAAGATACAGTATCTAGATACTACATATGATAGTGCACAAGTAATTTGAAGACCAGAGTACTTTGTTAGTAAAACAAAAAACCTTAGTGTTCAACAACTAAATAATATAGGCTGTTCCACTTCTGCGCAATTTCACAGACTGCAGTGCAATTTATCATTACTCTATCACACTCAGCCCATGGAAGAAATACCACATCTCAAAATAGATTACTGAGAATAAACGAGACATCCAAAGAATGGAAGAAAAAGTCATTAACATAGCATTTTCATAAATAGACATATTTAGATAATGAGGCCCAGAAATACTAAATCACATGACCAATGTCACACAGGAAGCCTATGGCAAACCTGAGACATTAACTCAGATATGCCAAAACCCAGTTTGGTACCCTACCATGTAAAAATTTCCTCTCTCTAAGTGTATACCTGTGCAGATCTTGAGAGAAGTAGTTTAACATGAAGAGGAAACGCAAAAAATATATATTAAGTTGTTCAGCCTGGACAGTATTTTAGATATGGCTTACCCTGCTTTGCTTGAATACTTGATTTCTTTTGTTTTAAAACACCTGTTTCAAGAAGACACTATTTTCACTGTAACTAATCACAATTGGAACCTGTTCAGGAAAGGGTTTTACTAAATAACTCTAAGTGTGGGGAAAAAAAATAAAATCATATGTTCCTCAGCCTGTCTGGACTGATACTGCTAGCTCCCTGTTTAAATAGGCAGGCAGAAAGAACTGCTCGTACTTGTTATTCAGTGGGAAAAAGAGGAGAATGCTAACTTGTGCCAAATATTTTTAAGTGTTATGAATTTACATCAGCTCAGAAGTATATGCTTTTGAACACTGAATTTTAAAGTGGGTTAGATTTTTCTTCTGTTCCTTAAAATGCTTTTTCCCCATTAAAAAAAAAAAAAAGATGTCGCAGTGTGAAAATGAAAATACAACAGACTGACTTTTATAATCCAGTATGTGTGACACTTACATTTTCGTGATGAAAGCTGCAAACTGCTGTTTGCTTATGCTTAAATTTTTCATTAATAGACAATGACTTATAGGTCTTGTCTGTGAGCAACACCAGTTCTGATAATTCTGAGGCAGAAATATTACCTAGATGAAATGACAGATACTGAGATGTTCCTTGTTTCTCCTCCCATTTTATCTCAAAAATGAAGTACTTTTAATCTTGCTCCACCACAAAAAAAAAAAAAGAGAAGAGTTTGTCTATTGCTTACCCTACAACTTCTTCTGCAATCAATATCAAAGATTCAGTATGTCAGTCACATGAAGAGATCCAGCCATTTTGAAAATGGCAGTGTTTAAAAATATATGTGTATATATATGCACAAAACAAACCTGGCTTTTAGCTGGCATCTTTGTTGTCAACATTAAAAAGGCAAACACTGGTGTGGATAATGGATGAACCAAAAAAAGCACATACTGGGCACCCAAAACACCTACAGAGGCAAAGGGAAAATTGGGGACTTAAAGAAATAATTACGACATGCACTTAAAAAAGCCAAATCGGACAATGAATGCAACGTGTGACTAGGTTAAAACAAGTTTTGATTCCAGAGAAACATATTAGCACAACAGTGAGTTGGTTTTTTTTTTGGACTACTATATGAAGTCTTTTTATGTGGAAAAAATGAATTTTCTAGCTAAGTATGGACAATACCACTCCTAAAGAAAAGCACTACTGTATAGCTGAGATTTTCTGTATTCTTTTAGTTTCACTTATTACAAATGCAGTTCTTAAAGAAAAAAAAAATGCAGTCATACATAATAGAAGCCTTCTATGTTTTTAATAGCGTGAATAATCCCAAGCTTAAGCCCACTTTCTTGGGAAAAAGGGGATGGCAGGCAGCAATCCTTTCTGCACGTTGCTTACCTTACAGAACATGGGAACTGCATTACGCCAGCTGTTTTGCTCAGGAATGAATCAATATTGGCAGAAGCGTCAGACCAATACATTGAGATGATATTTATTCTCCTGTCATTCTTCTCTCTACCCTCACGCAGCCAAACCATAGAAAAAACTGGCGCATCACGTATCTGTGAGGCTGATGTTGTCATCAGGCGACAACTCAAAGCCAAGGCAGGTGCTAAAGTAGCATTGCTCACCCCGGAAGGTGCTTTCGGCTCTACCCCTCTCCCTCCCATATCCACACCTACCCAGTCTAAAGGAGCTTGAATCTGTTTCATTTTCAGACGATCTAGCTTCTGGGATTGTAAGTTAGAACAAATGAGGCTGGCATTTAGGTTAAATAAGAGTATAGAATTTTATTTTTTTTCTTAAATTGCTTATTTGTTTTTTAATTAATATGGCGGGGGGATTACACATTTTGTTGATCTATTACATTTCTATTTGCAATATCTTAATGTAATTATTTAATGGCCTGAGGCCAACAACAGATAAGGTTGTGTGCAAACACAGCAACACCCACAAACAAAAGTACATAACCTGGGTTGTGATTTTATATGCTTAAAGCCCAACAAAAACTAAGTAATCATTTCAGTAGCATTTTGATGTCAGGGGAACATATATTTTATTCCCATTTTATAAAATATGATGGCACCCTGATCCTACAGGATGACAGAGACAGCTATCCCAGATGCTTGCTTATTTGTAATGTTAAAAGTTTATTAACTTCTGTTTCCACAGCTCCACAGTAAACAGGCACGGTACTATTTGCCAGATAATCTTCTCCCTGCAGAAGCTTGTTGCTGTAGCAACCTGTTGGAAGAGCCGGGATGCCAAAGTGACCGCGCCGTATGTGCACACAACACAAAATAGTTCCAGGAGAACCAAGCTGAAATGACAGAAATCCGGCTGCAGCACTGCTGAATGGAGTATTTCTGCAGTTTTAATACTGTTTAGGTAGTTAAATCCACCGAGAATTAGTCTCTTTGTACAGGTGAGAACTTCAGAAGACCTTATGTAGATGAGAATTAGCGTAAGTGCAGTCTATTCATTTCTGGTGCGTTTTTTCTCCCCACTACAAAACGTAGTTCTGAATCCATCAGAGACTACCATGACTATGTCATGGGCTTATCACCCTGACGACTCATTTTCAAGCCAGCTGGCACCTATATGCTCTTTGCAGCCAGGTCTTAAAGTGACCTCAACTATGTCATATTTATAGCATACTTCCAATGCTAAGTTTGAACGTTTGGGTATTTACTAGAACTATTTTCTGTTAATAATGAAGTACCAGATTAATTTGTACATTAGTAAAACAAACACAGCAAAAGGGTAGTTAAGTGCTGATAACTGGGATCAGTATAATTCACGTGACAAAAACCGTATCCTTCATGTATTAGCCAGTATAGTTACAAATTCATATTTAAGCATTTCTCAAAGCTGGTAAACTTAGATACAAAAAGCTGTGTAAAACAGTGTCTCCTTACAACTTTTGGCATCAGTCTTGGCTTTGGAAAGTGCACAACCTCACTTCCCTGTCTCTCTTCTTCAATTTGCACATGCAGGGGTTTTGTGGGTATTTTTATTATTTGGGTTATCTCAGTCTCTCCCACGGATCATGACATTCAAGAGATGTGCTTACATATTCATGCATATCCACGCATACATACTTCTGAAATCATAATCTTTGTGTGTATATGTAACACGCATGGAATATTATTCATACATATATGAAGGATGGAAACACATATACACAGTACTGTGAGCATATAGCACAATAATAGGATTAAGACTATAGTCAACTCTAGTAGGCTTCTAAGAAACATGCAAAATATATTAAAATAAATAGAATTAGAGTATTTCTAATGACTGCATACGTAAGAATGGGGATCTGATCAAATACATTTATTCAAAGTAGAATAAAACTGTAGATATACTTCCCTATGAAACTGAGAGAGGAAATATATTTCCATGTGCAAGCGAGCAGACATACCAGGATGCATCCAACAAGCATGTTTCCTATGTATGTATTAATTACACATTAATTACAGAAACACAGAGTGGTTGAGGTTGGAAGGGACCTCTGGAGGTCATCTTGCCCAGCTCCCCTGGTCAAACAGGGCCACCTAGAGCCAGTTGGCCAGAACAATGTTCAGATGGGTTTTGAATATCTCCAAGGATGGAGACTCCACAGCCTCCCCGGGCAGCCTGTGCCAGTGCTCAGTCACCCTCATTGGAACAAAGTGTTTCCTGATGTTCAGAGGGAACCTCCTGTGTTTCAGTTTGTGCCCATTGCCTCTTGGCCTGTCACTGGGCACCGCTGAAGAGAGCCTGGCTCCATCCTCTTTGCACTCTCCCTTCAGAGATCACTCTCCTATATATACTTACATACATTGGTAAAATCCCCGCTGAGTGCCTTCTCCAGGCTAAAGAGTCCCAATTCTCTCAGCCTTTCCTCATAGGAGAGATGCTCCAGTCCCTTCATCATCTTGGTGGCCCTTTGTTGGACACTCTCCAGTACGTCCATGTCTCTATTGTATATTGGGGAGCCCAGAACTGGTCCCAGCACCCTAGGTGTGGCCTCACCAGTGATGAGTAGAGGGGAAGGATCCCCTCCCTTGACCTGCTGTCAATACTTTGCCTAAGGTGGCCCAGGATACCATTAGCCTTCACTGCAGCTAGGGCACATTGCTGGCCAACTTGGTGTACACCAGGACCCCTAGGTCCTTTTCTGCAAAGCTGCTTTCCAGACGGCACCTCTCCCAGTTGCCATGATCATTCAAAGATTACCTGATTACACACCAGGGCCCATCGGTTTATGTGTGTCCAGTCTGCTTAAGCATTCTCTAACCTGATCCTCTTCTACCAAGGGCAGTATTTGTAGTAAATTGGTTACATAGAGATGATCAATGAATGTACACATAATTAGTACCTGTGTACAGATCAGAAACCAAATCACATGTTACAGAAGTTATCTACATTTAAAGCAAAACAAAACCAGAAGTGCTGTTTTAATCCAAAAACTGAGTCCCAACCTACTGCTGCTATTATGTTCTTTAAGACACTTTCTTCCGGGCAGCAGAACAGACTTTTAATCTTTTCTGCCTGGAATTCAGCAGCAAGGGTCCTTTCTTGCTCAGAACATTTTTCTGTATTTGTTTAATCAATAGATTCATTTTATGTAACAAAACACAATCTGGACTTTTAATCAAGCTGATTTAAGTCCCCACTTTTAATTATAACCAGATAAACAATCATAACCAGTGGAAGTTAGAGGAGGTATAAAAGATAGCCTAATTTGACTAATTTTCTTCCAAAAATGAAAATGTTATCTTTTCTAGCTTATCTTATATTGTACCAGCATCAACATCTGTACATCCAGTAAATATTTTCCTGTCAATATTTTAATAACATTAAAATCCTGCTTAATTATAACAGCACAGTCAGTTTTCGCCTGAATTGTCTTACCAAAAATGCTTCTCAAACATCATTGCCAAATGGCTTGTTCAAATCTCTACAGAAAGGACACTGCTCATTGAGAAACAGAGTCAGATCTTTCCTGTCAATATTATCCACAGGGGACACATTTTACCATCTCATAATGTTTCTAAACCTTTTGAAACACTTCTGTGGTCTCATAAAGATTTCCCTTGATACCCTGTAAACAAAAGGTCAGATCTGCATTTACCCAGGTTCCACAGTTATGGTAGATTTATCATTGCAATATCTGGAGATATGGCATGGACAAGCAAGCCATAGCACTGTATTTAATTTCAAGCAGCCGAGGCCTCCAGCTCTTATTTTGCCTTTTTCGGTGTTTTTTTGTCCTCTTAGCAGAACCGAAAACAAGGCTCAATAGAACACTTTGGTTTGTTCTCTAGATCACCTAAACAATTCAATTAAAAAATTAGAGATAAAACAAGCTATTCATGTAAAGAAGCACCAGCAAGAAATTTTGATTCTTTTGCTAGGTTTGGCTGATGAGCAGTCTTGAAGTAAACCAGTTATCTGGAGATACATTTTTGGCACAGAAATTAGTCCTGATTGTCAAGCATCGAAGGAGCAGTAACAGTTTAAACATCATAAGCGAGCCTGGAGAAGCTTTACATAGTAGAGTACAGTTATTCTAAATCAAATAGCACAGAAACAATATTTGTCCTTTCCCATTTGTTTACTTTGAGCATTTGACAGAACGTTCTGTGCAGTTTATTTTCTCTGCGGTGTCAATTCTCTCCACTGTCTCTACTGGCAGCCAGCACCAGGCACAAGTGAAGGACCAGAAGCTATTTTTAAGTTTTTCCTTCCATCCCTCTCCCTGCTTTCCTTAATTGGCTAGGTTCAGGTCCACGTTTTCCCTTTAAGCTAGAAATTGCTTGAGCTCTTAGTGTTAGGTTTTAGCAACAGATGGTACACTTCCCTCTGAGTTAATTCTGAACCAGTATCTCAGGGTTGAGGTTGCTAGAGGTGTTATCTTTCAGCAGAGATCCTGATTTTATAATCATTACCAATCCAAAACCTGGGAACTATTAAAGAAAAAGTTGTTAAGCTCCGCTGTGGCATTTTTCTGTGTCAAACAACTGCTTCAGACCATCTAAGAGAAAGATGCTACTGGAATGCTGAAGATGCAACCGTGAAATAGGGTATTAAATGAAGAGTTATTCACTATTTGCTATTGAGTAATATATCCTCTCCCAAACTCTCTCCAACACCCCCTAAGTTTCTGCAAGTTCTTGCCAATACCAATGAAACGGCTTTCCTCAACCTGGGGTGCAGGCAAAATTAATAAAATAAAATTGTAATAAAAAAAAAAAAAAGGTAGACGCTAATGGAATGGGGAAAAGCAGAAAAGAGTACTGGGTAAAAAAAAAAGTCAATGAACTGTGAGGGCAAAGCTGGAGAGAAGGTTAAGACAATTTGATAAGTTCAAAGGAGAACAGGAGACAGTTCTTGGCCAATAAAAACAGGGAGAGCAGCGTAAGGAATTCATGGAAGCCTGACAGGACGAGTAAAACAGTGAAAAAGAGTGGCAATGAGAAGGGCAGAGAACACAAAATCGTCTAGTCACTCAAATGCCACTAGACTGAACTGTGAAACCAAGGTCTGATGTTAGAAAATTCAATAAACTCCAGAAAGATGTTGGGAATTTAGCAGATGGGCACAATAAATACATATTTTTAATTTAACATGTTCTTACAACAACTCCAGTCTTAGCACCATAGGTCATGAATCTATTAAAAATATGGAAATAAAGGGAAAATGAAAGGAAATGAGCTTGGCTTTCAGTACTCTTGATTCTTTTCATGAAGAGCAAAATTCAGTTGAAATGTTTCCTGAGGCAGAGAAAGATTAAAAGAAAATTAATGGTATGCTACGGGCACAAATAACATTTCATAGGGTTTGTCTGTGGTTATCATAGCTAAAGGCTAAATAAAATATTAAGTTTGAGTGAAAGTTTGAATCATATGATATGCAGCTGCTCTTACTTTTTGTTGCCTAAATAAACTCCATTGCACCAATGAGTAAAGAGCTGAAACTGTAATGAGTCCTACTGTTTTGACCTCTGACCAAAATCTTTATTGTTTAGGTTTCAAAAGGTTAGATAACTTGTTTTGTTTTTTTTTTTTCTCCTTCCCCAAGAGATGATGTGGATGCTTAAACTGCACAGATCTTTTACACAACTTCTGAATTCTCCCAAAGGCAGTCTCATTTACCCTTCAGTTACTGACTTCTGAGCATATTGACCTTTATCTTTATTTATGCCCAATACTTTCAAACTAGCATAGTGTTATGCAGAATTTATTTTGTAAGGAACCCTTAAATTTGTCTGCAAGTAGGATATTTCTCTACAGTAATTTAAAATCAAAATTCATCCGCTCATTCCCATTAAATAGATTTGTGGAGCAACTGGGAACTATTAAAACATGTATGGCATGATGAATAACCTTCACGCTAAACATTATTCTCTGGTCTCCTTTAGTCCTTTCAACCAAAAATTCACCATGTCATCACTACTCACAAAAAAAAACTCTTCGTCTCTCTCCCTCCCTCCCCTGTTCATATATCCTGTAATTCATCTACTAGCTAAAATTCTGCCTTTCTTCTACATGACATATAATTCAGGAGGAATTCCCAATAGAATACACAGAAGAAGAAAATAAATTTATTGTTGCTTGCAGTTAGCGTGCACCTGATTCTCGGCTTGTTTTCTCTCTGGCAGGGCCTGACGTTTTCCTAAGAGGAATAACGTCTTTGTTGCCACTTTGTGATGTAAAGTGTTAAAACATTCTTGGTATAAAAATATATAAAAGTGAACAATCCAACCATTGTTACAAATACAGACTATAAAACAACATTACAGCTACTGTACAAAACCAGGAGGGATTCAGATATGCTTCTTTCGCTCAGGCAGATAAGCTCTTGTGCCCTTTCTCACCAGAAAAAATGAAAAGCAGGGAGGGTTTTTTTTGAGAGTGCCATGTTTTTACTGATGTAACAGTTGCAATGCCCCAAAGCACATATAAACTCCTGGCCTTGGAGGACAGGATTAGGAACACACCATCTGTCTGACAGCTGACTCCCATGGGAGGAGAGCAGGGCACACAGGCTGGAAGAGAGATACAATTCATTGTAAGAGGATCTCCACTCAGGCAAACCAGGACTATGGTGGCATGGCAGCGTCCATCTGTCATGCAAGCTCGACACAACCTCAGAGCGCCAAATTATCTGCTGATGTTTAACAGTGATGTTCCATCAGTAAGTCATTTTGCCCAGAATTACTTCATTAGTTTTCTCCAAAGATGTTTACAAGACAAATAGGCTAATGCTTTATTAAATCAGCACTTACAGTTAATACTTGCTTTTAAAACCACTGCCATAGCCTGTACTCCAGTCTGACCGTTTTGCATTTAAAATGCAAAACCTTTGGGGAATAAATAAATTTAAAAACAAAACAAAACAAAAAACAGAAAACATTCAGCACAAATTACTTGAAAATGTTTTCCTCAAATGCAGTTCAGCTTTGACCTTCCTGTTTATCCCTCTGTTTTATTTCCTAGTTATGTACAAATTGCGTGATGATATACTTCAAACACAGAACTGCATTTGTGGAGCACCAGGCACAATGCCCCAGTCCCGTTCCCTAAAAGTACTTAAGGGCCATCGCAGTATGTAATCTTAAAATTAAGGGTTTTCATTGCTTTCCTGTATGCCCTATCATAGCATTGCTGAATAGGGCTGTGACTCTCTTCAGAAGATCTCCCTAGAAATCAGATGTTTGTTGAGGTTTTAAATTGTTACTTATTGTATCATAATAAACATATCATGCTGTGAGAAATGTATTATGCGCTTGATGTGTGTGCTCGTGCCCTCACATTTGCTTACTGAACCAGGACCTCTAGATGCATTCTTATTAGCATCTACTTTGGAAAGAGCAGCAAGAAAAAAAAATACACACCTTAATTCACCATTTGGGATTAAACGGATTAAGTATTTGTGTTTATCTCTGGTTTCCTTTGAAGGCATCTGAGCCAACTCCTGTCGCCCTGCCCAGAGCTAGCAGATAATCAGGAGGACTAGAATTTTTCACTGAATAAGATACCTATGCTGGGCAGGAACTTCCTTTTCCAAAAATACATGTTTTCATTCAAGCAACCTTTTAACTGGCAAGTTCTGACCTCCCTTCTACACTCAGGGTTTGGGTTAAGGTTAGGGTTGACAGTGTCTGGCCTACCGTAGTTAATACAATGCAATACACTTGACAGAAGTGAGAAGTTTTCTGGAATTGTAAGCCATTTATACTGTCCACTGAACTATATCCGATGCAGTAAACAGTAACATTAGACTTCAAATCTCTTTTTTCAAAAGCAGCAGGGTGTGCATCAATAGTGCCTATCATGGATTGTAACAGCCTGTTTTAAAATAACTTCATTTGTTTTTTGAAGCGGAGATACAGAAATAGAGCAACACAGGTGCACAGACAAACATCAGCCAAGATGACTTCAGTCTAGTAGGAAATATCTCACAAAGTTAGAAAGTTAAAAACTATTATTTGTGGAAGTGGTAACACTTGTTCACTTTAAAATAAGGTCTACTTATTTTCATGGCAGATAATCACAGCATTCTGGAAACATATTATTGTAGAATATCTGGAATAATTTTTCCTTGCATATGGAGAAGATTTAAGAATTAGCACAGCTCCACCCCCTCGCCACCAAAATCTTAAAGTAGATTTCTCATTTTGGAGATTGGACTGCTTGCCAGCCAGCTTTTGTCAGACAAACAACATAAAGCTCAAAAGGAAAACCTTTTCAGCTCCTGGTGGCAGCTCTCTCAAGGCTGACCATCTCTCCTCCCTTTATGTTGAACTTTTATGCCTAAATGCTTTAGATAGAGTTCTGAATATTTAAGCAGAGCAGAAGTCCAACGTGGATGACGTCCAGTGCTCAAAGACAATTTTGGCCTCAGTACTATGTGCAACGACTTTATTCACCCTACATGTAGCGACCGCCCAATCCTAAATGGAGTTCACTCCAGGATTGGAGCCATCTCATTCAATTGGTGTTTCCAGAACTTAAATGGAAAAATCCTTACAATGCTTAGAATATAGAAGAAAAAAGTTATATTAAACTATAAAACTTGGTTCTCAAAGCTCAGACACTTTGAATCCAATCTGGGCTTAAATTTAATTATACTCACAACAAACTATTCCACCCTTTCATTGTTTGACAAAGAAGGCAAGACCTACAGAGTGTTAATAACTAGAGCAAAGTAAGGATAAAGAAAAGAGGAATGCAGTACCCTAGATCAAGCAGAACATCTTGGTGAATGTCTCCAGACTGTTTGGATAGTCTTTGCAAGCTGCAGGCAGACTGCACGGGACGACACGCTCAGCTGTTTGAAATCAATCTCACTTTTTATGTAACAAGGCTAAACTTCTGAAGACGTTTAGGTACCTCACTCCCAGTAAAATCACAGATCACAAAAGTGCTCAAAAGGCCTTTGAGGATGTATGTGGTTGCTAGCAACCTAATCGGGTAAGCATATAGGGTTTTTGTTGAGGGTGTGAAACAGGAGGGACATCAGGATGGAGTCCACAAAAGGCAGGGTGCTGAACAGAAAGTTCCCCCAGTGAGACCGCAGAAACAAGGAGGCTTTAGCCTGAGCTCTGAGAACTCATAACCAAAAGTTAAGTTGTTAGAACATGCACCTAGAATGTGAGAAAGCAGTTTGATTTCCCTGTTCAGCCTCAGGAGATTCGATTCTCCCAGCAGGGTGCTCTAATTAGCAAGCTGTCCCCTATTGTGGAGTGGGAAGCTTTGATCTCTCCCACTGAAGCTATATGACTTTTCAGAGAACAGGAAGACTGCAGCTGGACTGTGCAGAGACAAGAGTTCCTCCCCCTGTTCCCATGGCTGCTCAATACACCCGAAACGCATTAAAGCATAGACCAGATCTCTCACTTCTTCTCCCAGGCATGTGTCTCAATGGATATATTCATAGAATAGTTTGGGTTGGAAGGGACCTTTCAAGGTTAACTAGTCCTGCAATGAGCAGGGGCATCTTCAACCAGATCAGGTTGCTCAGAGCTCCGTCTAACCCGACCTTGAATGTTTCCAGGGATGGGGCATCCACCACCTCTCTGGGCAACCTGTGCCAGTGTTTCACCACCCTTATAAAAAATTTCTTCCTTACATCTAGTCTGAAATTCCACAAATTCTCCTTACTGGTCAAGTAAGTCTTTAAAATGCTACGAACAACACAACAGCTCCAACAGAAAGACTGGCTGGGAGCATCACAGACATCCAATAGGCTGGTGGATAGGTCACCTTCTGGGAGGTAGGTGATGGGCAGTCTCACCTCCTCAAGCAGAAAGTGCACAGATACTTGGTTTCCTGAATCCTCAGGGACAGCTCTATTTCCTGGAAGAGGTAGCAGCAGACTGTGAAAAAGGGGGTTACGATCCAATGCATGTGCTGCAAGAACAACCACTGCGGTAAAATTTCTTTAGTGAAACAGTGGTTAAACATTGGAACAGGCTGCGCGGGGAAGTGGTTGAGTCACCATCCCTGGAAGTATTTAAAAGACGTGTAGATGAGGTGCTTAGGGACATGGTTTAGTGGGCATGGTGGTGTTGGGTTGATGGTTGGACTCGATGATCTTAGAGGTCTCTTCCAACCTTAATGATTCTATGATTCTAAGAGAGATGGAATGTCATTTCTGTCTGCTTATAAAACAAACAGCATAGTAATAACACCTAAAAATTACTTTATGTTCCCTGTTACACAAAGTTGTTGGAGATGGGTAAGCTACAACAGAAGGAGATCCACAAGATTTCAAATCCAGAAGAAACATTGATCATTGGCTGGTCCAACTTACCGTATATCAGATAATTTCTGCATCAAATCACTAACTTTAAGGTGTAGAATAAATGTTTTAAACTCTTATAGAGCATTTAAATAAGTTTAAGTTATTAAATAAATAACTTAGTTTATGGATAACACGGCTAAAAACATCTACCATCCTTTCAGGTCAAAATTTGGCCAGAAGCTTCTGTTGCATTCTGCATTATTATTTTCTTCTTGGTAGGTACTTTCAGGCAGAACTGAGGTCTTTTAGTTGTTTCATAGATGGTTTAAGAGGCTCAATAACTTCTTTTTGTGGACTGGGAAACATTTATTTCTTTTCTCAGATGTCACTGACTTACACACATCCTTCTTGTATTACAGGTATCATACGTCCACTTATGGCCTCTCCACTGTCAGCCTTAAAAGTGGTACCATTGCTATCCTCCAGCCTAATATTCCAGTATTGGTATGCATGCACTCAAAAAAATAATTTTATCTTTTACAGTACTGCATTGTGACTGATCCAGGGTCTTGTAGGTAATCTGTGTCAGGAAACCAACTCCACTTCCTAAATGTCAGTTCAGTGATTTACTCACTACAGAATCACTGGAAAATAAATTACAGTGTAATCCGAAGTCTGGGGAAGTTTTCTAGTGACTCTCAGGGGCTTTAAAGCCAGGAGTTACTTCATTTTTGGCATTACGTCTATATAGTTGAGTTCAGACTGAGCATTTCTTTTCCACTACAGAAACTGCCTCAAGGCACAGTGGTTGGTTGTCAGCTCTTCCTTTGCTTGTGTACGCTAGCCCGACTAACATATTACTAGTCTTCCGTTTTTGTATTAGAACACTAACACGAAGCTTATTAGGAAAAGTTTAGGGTGCTCTCTTACACGGAAATGGGAGAAGAGATGAGAAGTTTTGCAAACCCTCAGATAAAGGATATGTAAATACCATTGTCTTTAATAGGGACATAATTTGTCAGCCTTCAACATTGGAAAGCCATTTATTTTATCTTCATTTTTGCTTTCCTACACATACCATGAGTGACAAGAAAGTTTAGAAATAAAGTAATGGAACACTATTGGAGGATAAACCTTGCACTCAGATGTCCGAAGAAGCTTTTAAAGACCTTGTGCCTTTTATGGATCTCCCTTCCAGGCTCCTAGGTCTCACATGAGATTTTACATTAAGTACCTGTCTATCTACTCCTGTTGGCACAGGAGTAGACAGTCTAAGCTGCTAAATACTTGGTGTCTAAGGATATGACCCTCCGAATTTTTCAGTTAAGGGTTGATTAGCCAAGGATATAAGAATGGTTTGAGATCTTTTGATGGAAGATAAAAGGAGAGGCTTGCATTCATTACACTGATGCATAAATGTAAATGACACTGTTTCATGAGACAACATATATATTACATGTTTACAAAAGTGAAAAGAAGGTTCTCATCTTGGAGCCCCTCTGACAGGTATGAAGTTAAGCATGCACACACATGATTGTATGATCATGGCCCTAGGGAAAGTATAACAAACAAGTATTAACAACTAACATATCTTTTAAGTAATAAGCAAACATCTTCCATACAATGATGAAAACTTAAACATCATCCCATGTACTAATACTTTTGCTCTGCTTTTCCTTTTTTGCATTATGATCTTTCTTGTTCTATGCTAAGATATGGCACTTCAATATTGAAACTTGTTTTGTAGTTTGACCTCTAAAGAGCCACCTTCAAACTTGAATTCCTTTAATCGTTATTCGACACTGTGGGAACCAACCTGGCTTGCAAAGGAGGCCAGGTGAATCCCTAAGGTTTAGTGTTCTGTTTCATTTCTATACCCAGTCACTAACTGTGAGGCCATTTGGCAGCAACAGTCTTTTAAGCCTTCAAATAATTAGCTCTTGCTAAGACAGGCGGAGATTGTAGGAAGAACATAATATGGAAGACTATAATCAAAAAAACCCAATCCCAACAACTCACACTTCTGCAATGTGCCCTACTTGGAAACAGCTGAAGAAAACTTTGTCAGCTAAGTTTCTACCTCTGTATACCCTTATATTTCATTTAAAAGCCGTGCAAGAGAAAGAAAAAACTTTCAGAACTGGGATGTGTACGAAGGAAAAAAACAATTAATCTCAACAATTAAAATTGGCAGTAAACAAAAGAGAATTGCGGGGAGGGAAGTAATTTTCTCTTTAAATATTCTGTATAGCTCCACAGTAGTATTGTCACAGATCACACTGAAGGAGTGTAAACATAAAGGAACATAATTTAAAAACATCTTTAAAAAAACTCTTAACTTGCTTAAAAAAATAAAAGAGCTGTAAGATTTTCCCATAATCAGATCTGTGGGGGTTTTGTTTGTTTGGGTTTTTTTGATCAATATTTTCAGTACTCATTTATGTCCAAGAAGAAACACAGCTTTTCTGAAATCAACAGGAATTTCCCTGATGGCGCTGCTGGAGGCAAGTTCTTGTACATGGACCTTAGTCTTCTAGTTCTGAAGAAAGTCGTCTTTAATGACACTAGCCACTGAACTGAGTATATCTCAATGTCAAACACAAAAAAAGAGAGGATTGGGGATGACAAGAACAGACAATCCACTACATGACCTTTACATCTTAGAAATTACCTGTGGGACTGGGAAATGGTGGCTAGACTCTGTCAGCCACTAAGAGACTGCAGATGGGATAAAGGGTCTTAAAAAGCTACAGATCTGCCTACAAGTGATGCCAGAAGCTGGGGGATGTTCTTCAGAACCGACTCTTCCCTTGTTTGCCTGCTAACATGTATTTCAAGTGCAGAGCTGGACCCAGCATCATGCTGAGTATAAAAGCCTCTTGGAAGATATTCCTCTCCTATACAATTGACACTCAGCATGTTGACAGTTTCTTTCCACCCCTGGACGTCCCCAGTCAATTACCATTATTTTTTTTTTTTAAGGAAGTAATTCAAATCTAATTCTTTTCTCTGCTCTCACCACTGTTTTTACTCCCCTTTTCGTCTCCAGAAAATCTATAAAGTTAGATACTAGTTACTCATTTTTTCTTTTTCTCTTTTTTTTTTGGTGTTAATATTTGCCTTTTAAATCTATTCTTAAAATATTTGCTTGCAAAAAATCAGAGATAGAGAGATGGAATTGCTTTGATGTACCACCAAGCTAGAAACTGGTAACTGGGGATTCTCACAGCAACCAGCTGTCCTAATTGTTCTGTCTTATGTGGAAGATAATGGAAAAGGTGAAAGGACAAATGGTCAAAAGTGACTTTTTCCTGCTGTTTCTCCAGTGTAAATCAGTGCTTTGATGCCTCAGCTTCTGAGTTGTCCCCCTGCCCCCCCACCCCACTGGTATACCCAAATGCAGTAACAGCCCGCAGTTGAAAGTAGACTTACTGGTTCCTTCTGGTGCTATTTTCAGTTCAGATAAACTGTTTCTGTGGGCAAGAGCATTGCCCATCATCTTTCCTGCCTGTGTTTGTACAACATCAAAATTCACCAAATACACAGAATCTCAGATGAATTCTGTGATATACTCAACTCAGCACACCAGAACCAAAAGTCCAAGTTTTCCAAAGATCCTTTCTAGAACAGGGAGAGCAATTTTTTTTTCTTTTTAAACTAAACAGCTGTTACATATTCCACTAACTTCTTATTCCAGTTGGGGTACAAGACATAAGGGTTTTGCCAATGCTAACAATACTCCCAAATACCCATAACTTCACTATAATGATCTAAAATTATTGAAAATTTTGGGATATTAAAAAAAAATCAACCACACCCACAAAAAAACTTCCCCACCCCCCCATGTCTGTTGTGACCATCAAGGTACAAGAACGAACTCTGGAAACAAGCATACGATCCTGACACCATTATGATATTGATACGGTTACTTTATAATCTTCTTCTTAATACAACAAATTTCAAGTCTTTGGAGAAAAACAATGCACCTGTAAAAGAAAACCCCAGCACCCCTCCTTTCATGTGATCCTTCTGGACCTAAAAGTTCTATGAAATGTGATAAACGGAAATAAACTTTACAGAACTATAAAAGTGTTTTTTAAAAGTACAGAGAAGGTATTTTAGTTATTAAAAATTTGAATTTTAATTTATGTTTAGGTAAAGTTAGGTAATGAAAATATTCCACTTTGATGTTTGGGGCTGGGAAGTAGTGAAAGGATCACTATTTCTTAGGATGTAAGAAGCCAGAGAATAGCTTCAAACTGCTGATTTGGGGATGTTCAACTCAGGACACCATTTTATTTTCAGTATTTTGTAAAATCAGCTGGAAGTAAAGAATTTTAAACAGTATCTGGGAAATCAGCAGCAACCCTATGAAGTTTCCAATTCTGTTTATATATCTGCACAGCTACAAAGTGTCAGTTTAGAATTTTGTTATATTTGTATAAAAACAGGAGGATGTCAGTGGTTCAAGAATGCACCTGGCCATAGGAGGAAAAAAAACATTAAAAAAAATATTGCTCTGGAAATTGTTCTTTTTAAACCAGGTGAATATGTTTGTGCTTTAATAACAAAACAAACTCAGGAGAGTGGTCAGAAATACTTCAGGTCACATTACATACTTTCTGCGGTGTGCATCTCAGGTCAATATGTGCAACATGCTTACTCGCAAACACCCCTATATACCTGAGCACATATGAAACCATGCAGGACATATTTTTTGTAGCTTTAGTCAACTTTAAACACAGGTTTTAAAAGTGGGACTCAATTTAACAACAAAGTATTTACATACAGCTGAAGTGATTATCATCTACAAAATAATTTGCTTTTTAACTTAATTTTAGGAGAGCCTGTCCTAGAATACTTTTAATATAGGCCAAGTATAGTGGAGGAGGATTTTGTCTGTTTGAAATAGTTGGTTAAAGTCTTTCCTACAAAATGCCTGAACTATGATAATTATATAACTTAACCCTTCCCATATATTTCATAGCAGCTAATAGCCAACTATACTATTAATCGTCCTATGGGTGATATAATAAAAGTTAATGCATGTTATTCAATTACTAACTAATTAGAAGTATTTACTGTGTTTAACTACCACACTCTGCGATAGCAGAGTGGTGATTTCAATGAATGCACTAATATATTTTATTAATCACATGGCAATTATTGTAATAAATTTAAATAAAAATGGTATTAGGGGATCATAATTCTAATCAGCATCCTTTATTAAAATTCTTGTTAGAGTCAGACAATTATCAACAATCAAGAGGAGATACTCTCTGCCAATTGCTCGTGGTGGAAAAATAGTATGAGTCCATGAAAGTCAGAATACAGAGGTGACATGGGAGCATCGCCTGCCTCTCTTCAGAGGTTTCTGAGGAGACAGCTGCACGTGGTGACAGCAGCTGTGAACGAGCCGGCTCCTGCTCCTCAGCCCTGGCAAAGCCAGCAAGCTCGTCAGAGCAGGGACGAGTCTCCTGATAATTACACATTGCCATCGCCACCCTGCCAGGCCTGCAAGACTCTGACCCCCAGCTTTATTTGGGGGGTGACAACAGCTGACAACAGCTTTATTTGCTTTATGCCCGTTTATATCATCACTGTTACAAAGCACAATAAAAAAAAGGTCACAGAAGTGGCTAGGTAACTCCCTCTTCAGGCCCATGTCAGCAACAAAAAGTAATAACCCAAAATTATGACTTTAAGCAACTCGTATTTTGATAGCAAACTGCTCTTCTCCATGTGTTATTTATTGCTTTCAGGTGAACAAAACAACAGATCTGGCCACAGAGTTGTGATTTTATCTTGCTTTAGAGATGGCAGGTTCCAACAGAAAAACTAGTGCTTTTAAACAAGATGAGGGTTACACAGGTTGCTGCTACAGCTCCACGCAAAGCTTTCACACACACAAATGCAAACCATCATATTTATGCAGCCATTCCCACAGTCTTAAAATGAAGCTGTTTGCAAATACAAGTATTTCCCTGCTAAAGTATCTGTTGGGCCAGGGTCAAATTTTGTCAGCTGGATGGCACTTGCTTAGTGGCAAGTACTGGGAGAGTTCGGTTCGGGTAGATTCTGCATCACACAGGAGGGAGCAAAAAAAGTTATTCGAAGGGACAACATGAGTGGAGCCTGGCAGGTGTATACCATGTTCTTCCAGAGATCACAAATAAATATGCGCAGGTACAATTTGCACATGCAATTTGTTATCAGCATGCTTTGTTTCCCATGCATCCCAGTCTCATAACCTGGTAATTAACTGGAAATTCCAAGGTTTCTGCATCATAAACTATTGTAACAACAGTGTAAAAAACAACGTAAAATGTAAACAATGTAAAAAACCCTTAAAAAAAAATCCGCAGTAGCCTGATATCTCATGGTGTAACAACTCTGGGCTGGTAGGTCTTCAAAGTTAATGAAGTCACAACAGCATGGAACTAGTGTAAACTAAAGGAGAATGATGCTCCAGTGGTTCCCTTTTAAAATACAGTAATCCAAGAACTTGAAGCACTCGGGAGAATTGTTTTAGAAGCTGGAACTACACAGAAAATTCATCGCACGCGCTGGCCCACAGGAGGAGGGTTGGGGGAGGCTGCAGCAGCCTGCATTAGCATTTTAGAATTCCTCCAGTAGAAACAAACAGCCTAGTTTGCATGCTAAAATCAAGGTCCAGGATAGCAAACAACCCGCAATTTATGCAGCTGAAAGTCAAAAAGCCTCAAGGAAGTTTTATAATCACAACCTTATCAACTAACAAACACAATTTTATGAGAGATATCTGTGTAGGTGTGCATGGTTTCCAGAAGAGGAAATAATACAAGCCATTAAATAGATTCTAGAAGAACTACACTATGCAGTTTGCATAAAGCAGGTAATTTTAAAACAAGACACTAATATAGTGAGTTTAGTTTCAAATAAGGTAATCCAATTTTTCCTCTCCTACATCCATGAAAAATAAAATACAATACAGCTAGGAATCGGCATGCAAGACTGACATTGTATTATAATGAGACATTCAATAATCGGTTATATTTTAGTATTCATTTTGTGGTAAGCATTTAAAAAAACCCAACAATATATGACATGGCTTCTCTATGTATGAAGCTTATTAAAAGCCACTAAAAACTCTGCCTGTACATTTGCAGCAAAATTAGGGAACAAAAGAAATGTTAAATTATTTACTTGTTCCAGGAAACACACAAAGGTTGAGTCAGAAAAAAACCCCCACATCTTACATACTTAAAATATTGTATCAGACATCTATTTCATGAACATACTGTATTTTTATCGGAAGTACATTCTAAGCTTCTTAGTTTTAAATTAACTGAATCTCTTCCCTTTCAGGAACTTAGTTGAATTTCTCTGTTGTTACTGAGCAGATGCAACGTACTTTTATTAAAAAAAAACCCAAACATTTTCAACCTATGTTATATTTCCTCTGTACTGAAGCAAATTAACTAACTCTTAGCTACACAGCAGCTGGGATTTACTTTTCTAAACAGAAATTTTATGCTGGCAGCATCAGTTCTGCTCCATTTGTGATAGAACCACAGATTTTTTTTTTTTCCTATGAAAACAAATGGAAACGGAACACCTGGTAGCTGTCATGTCAAAATAATGTATTTCAGCCCATGGCATCATGCATACCTAGGGACTTCTTGCATAATGACATGAGAACTCCTTAGTTCTAGCTTCCTCCTCCTCCTGCAAGAGCTCTGCAATAGTCTGCTGCTCATAATTTTATATAAATACTAGGCCATTATTGCCCCACTATTAAACCATTCTGGATTTTCATCCAATAACAAATGCAATAGAGCAATTATTCTATCAATTCATATGCTTGCAACTCTTGAAAAACTTTTGTCTTCTACACCTCTCAATTTTTGTATTTACAAAGTTTGCAAAAACTACTTAAGAACATATTTCTACCTACAACTTCTTGCCTCAAAGAAATTCCTTTTTTCATTTAAAAAATGTATAAGACGTTCCTAGTCGCAGAATACAAGAGGAAGTCTCCAGAATTTAGGCTACCACAAATAAGTGACACTTAAGTGTTTGACAGTACGCTTTATGTTATTTTTTTAAATTCCTGTAGTCTTAACTTTGGAATTTTACTCTCTATTTCTCTTTCTATTCCCCCCACCCCCATCTCTGCAAGAGTTGATCACTGGAATCAACAGCAGCAATTTGCACTTTTCTAACATTTGCACTAGATCAGCTCTATTGTTGGCTAGTAACAGAAAGCTGCCATCCTTTAAGTGCTCTAGGTCTGAGAAAAATACCAGATAACATCCTCATACAGGTTTATTAGTTATTAAAAAAAAAAAATCTTTCATTCATGAGAAAGTATCATTAAATCACTTAACTCACTTAATTTGTCTAAGTAAGAAAGAACAAGTACTGTGGATTCTGATTCTAGTTGTAAAAAAGAAAAAAATCAACCATAAATGGAGTTTTATTTTTGAGATTACAATCTACACTTTAAATACTCATGCTACATTTCCTAGAAATTTAAAGCACCAAAGCACTTTTAGTGTCCCCTCTCTTTCCAAGCTTTGCACAAAATAAGAACAATCTTGTATGTATGAAAAAAAGCAATCTATTTGTCTTTGATAGCAACCTTTATAAAATAATATGAAGAAAATAAAGACATGGCAGCGTTTCTAAAAGTACCAGTGTAACAGCCAGCAAAAAGAAATGCTGATAGTCAGATCTACAATTGCTATATCCATTTGTCCTCCTACTTCTTTCTTACAGCCAAACTTTGGACCAGTTAAACACCAATACCAGCAGCGGTTTGATCATTTACTAGGAGAATTACAGAGACACAAATCTTCAAAAGCCATGGTAGAAACACAGGTAGCTGGCTTGGTAAAAATATGGATGGAAACAGAAGTGTTAGAGCGCTCTCCTGCGTTTTCCCATTGTTCTTGGACTATGTCCCTTTCTGCTCAGGCAAACCAACAATCATACACAATCCATGCAAGTACACATACAGATTACAAAATCATAGCCAAATTTGCCTAAGTCACTCAATGTAAAAGCAGGACTCCAAAGTTGGGAAAGTACATACTACTTTGAGTAAGATATTTCTGAGAAATGAAAACATAGGTTTCTTCCTTTTTTCTCTAGTTGTGTCTAACTTGATACAGTGCAAAAACACTCAATGGCTTTAAAGTCCTCTTTAATAGGACTATTCAGATTATTGAAGCAGAACATTTATCTGGTTTTTAGTAAGGTATAAGTAAATAAATTAAAAATACATTGAACATCATAAGGATTCAACCTAACGTGAGAGAATAGTACAGTTCACCTGGGCAGGAAACCTCCACATAGGAAATGAGAAAGCTAAATTTACAGCAAGCAAAAAGCAACCTGCCTGTACAGAGGCAGTAGCAATCAGCTTCCCAGTTCTGCTTGGATCTGTAAGTCACCAACAACTAAGTGACCTTCACAGGTTCCTTCCCAAGTTATTTTTATAGTGATTCTAGGGAGCTCTGGACTCAGAAGCCACAAGAACATCAAGTAAAAATGGATAGATAGTACATGGACCTTAACAGTGAAAACTGAGATAAACTGTAGAGTGCTGAAAGACGAATTCCTTCACCAGGCTTTTAGAGATAACTGCGAAAACATCTGAAAGGTACCCTCCCATGATCTTTCCAAACAAGTCAGCAGCTCTAATTGTTAAATGCAATTTAAAACTAACCAATTTATATTCCTTTGTTCACTATTAGAACAATACAAACTGTCTTTAAAGTCCGCAATTAAATCCTGAGTCACATTAATGGATCCCTCACCCTTGAATTTGAATTCCTAGTACTCATCCTTTTATACATTCTCTCACTGGTATCTCCCCCACATGCAAGAGATGATAACATCTTAAAATGTCTTTGCATAGTGCAAAGAACAAGTCACAGTACAGAAAAGAATCAGACCTCAAAAATCAGAACCACCACCTACATTCGTTCTTACATTGAGAGCCATCAGCACCCCAAGTCATCTTCACTCCAGTGTGCCACCCCTCTGACACCTCACCTTTGATCTTCCCACCAATGCTCTTTCTTGCTCTGACGTTAATGCAATTGGAGTATCTAAAAAAATAAATGTTTCACCCATCATGGATCTCAAACTCATTCCCCCCCCGCCTTTGGTATGTATGATTTTCTTAATCCGAAATACAACAGATAATACTGCTTTTCCTAACTCATTGCCGAATTCCTTGAAGGACCTGTAACAACACTCTCTCTACAGAACATCTCTGTCAGGCACAGAAGCAGCATTCATTCACCTGACTCTCTGGCAAGAAGTTAACCTTTCTTATTATCCTAGGATTATTTTGCCAGAACTGATTAAAAAACACCTCTACCAATCCATAAGTGAACTACTCTACTTAATGTCACTATATAAACACTTAAACAAAACACCTTCCGCTCAGAAGATGAAGACCTTCAGGAATACTTGTGTATTCCTGACTCACCGTGTGCGTTTCTAATATAGGTGTGCTTTAGCCTCACAACCTCACTGGGGTCAATCACCCTCACATAAAGCCACTGTAAAATTCAATACCATCAGCAACTTCATAAGAGAACATAGCAGCTATAAACAGAAAAAGAGCTTGAGCGATATAAGATCCCACAAATGGTGCCTCATAATTATATAATACATAATTATATAATATTATATTATAATATTTATATATAAATATAAAATGTAAATATAATATTATATATTATATTTAAACGTTAATCTAGCGTTCTTCTGAATTGCTTCACACCAATGCTATTTAAGTGGCAAAATTTCCTATGGGACAATGGTACGAGAGACAGCGTTTGGTAGCATTTTAATTTAAAGCAATTATGGCAGATTTTAATTTAAAACAAAAAAAGAGATAGGGTAAAAAAAATATACAGAGGGCAGCATTCTACACTAAAAATAGCCATGGCTCATGAATAGATGCATGATCTGACAAGAGATTTATCTGCACTTATGATGATTGAGTAACACAGATGGGATTACCCTCTTCTGCACAGTTAGACTCTGAAAAAAGGGCAAAAAAATCTTTTATTTAAAATTATTTCTGACATGTGCCACAATCATTATTTAGCTTGGCACAATATAACTTGTATTTTTAATGAGGAAAAAAAAAAGAACATCAGTTAGAAAAGATTTAGTCATGCTATATACAATCATTCATGAGAAGTTTAAGTGTATGTTATCGAAGAAAATCAAAGCAAGTGTTGAAGTTACTCGAATTATAGTAACACAGCCTTTGTTTCACAGATAGTTAAATATCTCTTTTTCACACTTTTTTTTTTTAAAGCTCTCAGTATGGATCCTGTTCTCTAAGTAGTAATCTGACTCGCTGCCAACCTCATTAGTAATTTATAATAAATGTTCCTTTTCTAAAGGATCCCAATTTCTCCATCAGATTAAATGAAATGTATATAACTTTCATTAAGCTTTCATTACATGCTCATGAAAGAATATTTTGATTATAGGATGAGAAATACAGAACACCACACGACGTGTAGGCCAGAGATAAGAACTTATTAGAAATAAAGAACCCTCTTCATCTGTCACTGATCTAGGATGAGCAATTTATTTTATCTGTACCACTATTTACCCATCTGTAATAATGTTCATCTGTTTCATATCCACAAATTTCCTGTCATCTAACCCTTAGTTTTGGAAATCCCTTCTATGTTTTACTTCACATTATTTGGAGACATCTCTTACAAGTGATTTCCTCCCCCAGGCCTATAAACAATTAGAATTGACAAAATATCTTAAAAATACTGGAAAAAAGAATTTTTTGTCTTCTACTTGAATGGAAAATGTAAAATGCCATGGAATCTAGCATGTTAATACAGCATTATTTAATCACGTATTCGGTTAATGAGATCACACCTATCCCGTGTACGGACTTGACGCTCCAGTCCTCAAACGGGGATAAATAAGATGCCAAAGTGTGATGGTTTAGTGGTGGACTCAGCAGTGTTAGGTTTATGGCTGGACTTGATCTTAAAGGTCTTTTCCAACCTCAATGATTCCATGATTCTATTCTACGATTCTATGATGTGGTTTGCAGTGAATAACATTTACACAGCAGTTTACACTGTCATCTTCAGGCAGAACAAGGTTGACAAGTACTAGCCTGTGAAGCGCTCCCTCTTCAAGACTGAGGTTTATTTTTATTTCCATGTTATAATACATCTTGAAGAATAAAAATAATGTTTGCTAGCTCACAACTAGTACGTGTCAATTTATTTTGAAACAGGTCTGAAATTAAATAATTGCCTAATTTACTACCTAGAGTTTCAACCACCTAAATTTTCAACTTTGGGTGATGTAGTTCCTTACAAACACACAGTATTTGTGATACAGGGAATATTCATGTGCTTATGGACAAAATTTCTTGCAGCTATGCCTCCCCCCCCCCAGCAGGATGGATGCACACACAGGCACGTGCGTGCATATACACACACACCCCCACACACACCAATAGAAACAAGCTGACACTAGGGGACAGGCAGACCAAATATGAGCAAAAATGACAGGATAAAAATCTCATATTGGAAAGTCTCATGCAATAAAAAAAAAAAAAAAGGAACTTCCTTCACATCCCTTCAAGTGAAGGACAGTTTTATGGTTCCTCATACTCTTCTGTCCCTATCCTTCCCTTGCAGTCAGCAATGGAGCATTACCTGGCAGAGGCTGGCACTGCACTGCAGTCTCTAACAGAGCAACAGCGATTTGTATCTGACCTCCTGCTCTTCAGTCCCTTTTTCTGTTCAGAGTTTTAATTATCACTCCCATGCTCATGATTTGGAAAATTCAGCCCTTCTCCATCTCCACTGCTTGTACGTTATTTCTCTATGTTTACAGCTCAAGCATAAATTTTATAAACATCTTGCCACCCAACAAACACATTAAATTATAACACCATTGCAGTATGTATAGTAGGGTGAGAAGGAGCACTGGATAGGGGTTTCATCTGCTAGCACTACATGATCTGGAAAAAAAAAAAAGAATCTGGAGAACCTAAATGGAAAGAATAAATAGTTATTTTAATCCCATTCATCAATAAATTTGAAATTAAAACAAGTTATGCAAAAAACCGCCCAGCCTTCCTACAAAATATACAAATCATCTGATCGTTCCTTTAGTTGCATGGCACACGGTTCAAGTAATTAAGTCTCCCTCCTTTCAAAAATACTGCGTTTCAATTTTTTCTGTCTAAAATAACTATGAAGTAAGCCTTGCCCTGAGTTACTGTTGCGTCTGGATCTTTATCATCTGCCTACTGCTTAAGCTAATAATTGTTTCTAACACATTAATAATGTGTATTAAAGACTCTTAGATGCTTAAATGATTTGCTGTGATACTTTAAAAGCATTCCTCCTAGACCAAACTATCTTTCCGGAGTTAATAACATCATTTTCAGATCTTTTGGGAGACAATGCACATTACATTCACCAGGATTGGAGCTTTCTGCCTTCATTTTCTGTGCACATAAAAATAATCAGAGAACTATTTACATGCATGGAGAATACAAACAACAACAAAAAAGATTTTATACCATTATACTGCCAAATGTGGTTGCTGTAGTGAAAAGCATTTAAATAAATAAATGATATCTGGAAGCGGTGCTTGTGTGTGGTAATTTTTTTTGTACACTATTTTGTAGTTGCTAAAGAATATGTAGCTCAAATACAAATATTAAAGAAGCACCACTCTTTTTCCCCCCCAACAAAACTTCAAACCTTCTCTAGTGGTTACCTTGTATTTTATTCTGCTTTTGTCTTTGAAATCTATTCATGAAATGGGACAAAACATAATGAAATAAAGACCCCTTTCCAATAACATGCTGAAGGAATGCCACTTTCATGAGTTCTTATGCTTGACACACCACTGCCGGCATATTTCACAGTACATTAAAAGGACATGTGGACATGCAATTATAGTTTTTTATTATAAAAGAGCATGCTGTTTGGATGCAAGATGCACCATACTAAAAGACTGCGCTGTTAACACCGTATCACAGAATGCTTACTAGTCCACTAGAAGGTGATGTCAACAACTGCAACAAGCCCTTCATCTACGTGGGGTTTTGTGGGATATACCATGGTGACAAACCTAGGCCACCCCTCCCCAAGGAAAAGACGTGACAAGGAAATCGTAGAAACATCAACAGCACTGGGAAGGGACCCTGATCAGAGATCAAGTTCATACGAGCTGGGTTCCGGCTACAAGCCAAACACACTCTTGAACACTTTTCCCAGGAAACTAAAATAAGTATCTTCGACTTTCATCATTACTGCCCAATAAACCATACTTTTTATTACACATATCAAACTTTTTTATTACACGTATCAAACTTCTTAGAGAAGGACAAATATTTAACATATATCTACAAGATGGAGAAATACTCCTGTTTCAAATTTAGAAAGCTGCAGCTGTTAAAAAAAAGCAGAGGAGAGAAAATATTTTAACAACTAAATAGAGGATCTATACATAGATGCAGGATCAACAGGACCTATTTGTTTTAATCACTCAAATTTCTTTTATTCAGAGGAGAAAAAAAGCCCTACAAATTCTGCCAACTTGGTTAGGCTGCACCAAGGCACAATACTTACAGAGAAAATAAGCATTTGAGTGAGGTTCTTCATCTTCCTGTATTTTCTTAAGTAAATACTTGGGTTATTAGCGTTAAGACAGCAAATACAGACTGGAAAATTTTATAGATGGCCAAACAGGAGTCCATTTGTCTATTACATTCATTAATTGAATTTAATCTCTTTACTCATCAAATTAAAAATAAACCAATTTAGGCCATTAAGTTTTCTCATTATTTGAAACTTTTGAGTTAATGACAACCACGACGAGCTTAGAAAGTATATAAATGTAAATATAATTTATAAATACATAAAGCCTTCATAGACACAGTCAAGGAACTTATGTGCTCTTTTTTCTCCAGTACTACTTTTGCCATTTAATACAGAAAACAACACTGCTTTTATTCATGGTACATTTAATCTGGATAAATCGGGATATACTCTCTGAATACTCCTAAGGCAGTGGTCAGGGTCACTGGACCTTCGACTTTGTTTGAAGACTTCTGTCTTCAAAAACAGATTTTTCTAATTGCTTTCTGTCTAACTGGCTGCTTGTAAAATGTTTAATTTTCACAAATCACTTCAAAAGATGTAAAAATCTCTGGAACTACTCATGTTCTTGATCTGAGACATTTTATTACATTTAATAAGAAATACAATGTGACTGGTAAATCACGTCAGGAAGTTTAATAACAAAATTAAACTAACTTGGCTTGAAAGTATCACTAGATGAATCACAGCCAGTGACAAACCGTAAGTAAAATTGATCATAACTGAATTCCATCTAGTGTAGATGAAAAGCCTACTCCAGTAGTGGCTGGATGAGTGTTAAAATTTCATCAGACTTCTACAAGTAGTCATAAAATGAAGAAGCCATTAATTAAATCTGCAAATGATGCAATACGTGGGAAGATAGTTAAGTGCTAGACAGATGAAAAGAAAAAGTGGGCCTATGTTGATAAGAATTACCAAAATGAGAATGAAAAAAATGCTACTTATCACCTTGTGGTGGGTTTGACCTTGGCTGGATGCCAGGTGCCCACCAAAGCTGCTCTATCACTGCCCTCCTCAGCTGGACAGGGGAGAGAAAATGTAACGAAAGGCTCGTGGGTCAAGATAAGGACAGGGAGAGATCACTCACCAATTACCATCACGGGCAAAACAGACTCGACTTGGGGAAATTAGTTTAATTTACTACCAATCAAATCAGAGTAGGGTAGTGAGAAATGAAAACTAAATCTTAAAAAGCCTTCTCTCCACCCCTCCCTTCTTCCCAGGCTTGACTTCACTCCTGAATTCTCTACCTCCTCCCCCCTCCCCAAGCAACACAGGGGGACAGGGAATGGGGGTTGTGGTCAGTCCATAACACTTTGTCTCTGCTGCTCCTTCTCCTCACACTCTTCCCTTGCTCCAGCGTGGGGTCCCTCCCACGTGAGACAATCCTCCATGAATTTCTCCAATGTGAGTCTTTCCCATGGGCTACAGTTCTTCATGAACTACTCCAGCGTGGGTCCCTTCCACGGTGTGCAGTCCTTCAGGAACAGGTTGCTCCAGCGTGGGTCCCCCACGGGGTCACAGGTCCTGCAAAGAGCCTGCTCCAGTGCCAGCTTCCCATGGGGTCACAGCCTCCTTTGGGCACATCCACCTGCTCTGGCATGGGGTCCTCTGCAGGCTGCAGGTGGATATTTGCTCCACTGTTAACCTCCATGGGCTGCAGGGGGACAGCCTGCCTCACCATGGTCTTCATCATGGGCTGCACAGGAATCCCTGCTCTGGAGCCTGAACC
>NW_008825271.1:1861258-1867647 GCF_000699105.1 Pygoscelis adeliae
GAGGCGCTCCCACCATCGCTGATTGGCTTGGCCTTGGCCAGCGGCGGGTCCGTCTTGGAGGCGGCTGGTGTTGACTCCATCGGACATAGCTGAAGCTTCTAGCAGCTTCTCACAGAAGCCACCCCTGTAGCCCCTCTGCTACCAAAATCTGGCCACGCAAACCCCAATACACACCTCTAAGGGACATAAGCTAAACTTTACAGGTATGAAGGCATTAGATTTCTATATAAATTTCTATATAGATTTCTATATAAGTTCAAAGTAGCATTAACAATGCACTGAAAGATCTAAGACTGAAAATGGAACCGATAGCTCATCACCCCCTCTCCTAAATATTAAAAACTGCAAAATCCACAAAATCAATTCTGAAAACTGAAAAGTGGGGTGATGGTCTATAACAGAGACTGCTCCTTGGTTTATGGCATGGACTATATTGAAGACTCTCCCTGCAAAATTTGGTAGTATTTCACAAGCTGCCTAAAGGAAAAAAGTTTAGAAAAATATTGGCTGCTCTAGATCACCTCTAACTTATTCGGACAGACTGACTTGTGATTATCAGTCTCTGGGCTATCTCAAGACCCACAGGGTATGGTCGAACAAAAATAGCCAGCGTAGACCAGTAGTTTAGCCCTCAAATTCCTATCATCTCGAGAAATTTGTATTGGTATCATCAGCTAATGAAGTTTCAATAAAAACCCTGCTGGTGCTTATGCTGCCCTATTGAGTAGGATTCCAGTGGTATTTCTTTTTGGGAATGAAGTGAACTATTCTGATATACGGACAATCTACAGACCTAATACCAACAAGCATAAATCAAAATTGCTGTCTTTTCATATGGTCAATCAGTTAAATGTTTGGTTTTGTTCTCTGCAGAATACAAGTTGCTAGATCTAAGTAAACAAGTCATTGTAGCATAGAAAGTAATTCTAAGTTTAAGATTTTGTCTGTTTATAGTGGGGTTTCATTGTAGCTTTTTCTTTGCTTTTTTTTTTTTAAACCAGAAGTAAAAATTGCTTTCCTTTTATTTTATGTTAATATTGCTGTCTCTTATGGTGTAAGTCTGATTTTATAGGCCATTACTATCCTGTGTTTCAGGAATAGCATTCAGATCTTCACCAATCCCCCACAGTGCCTTACATAAAGCTGCATATTTTATCCCATGTTACTTGCCATTCATGCCCACCCACGAGACACATTACTGAGATCCAAAGATTATAGCTTTGTTATGCTCATGATACCTAGATTTATTTCTCTATTAAACATTAATGATGCAGTATCCTGGCATAAATTTAGAGTGCATTTTTAGATGTACAAACTTGAAGATAGCCATGAAATATATCAATTTTTCTACAAAACAAATTTTAGACTGTCCATACATAGTTAACTGCTACTATTTTACCTTGTCTCTTCCAAATAATTAACCACAAAAACACATTTCTGTCTGTATTTTCAGCCACTCCTGGTAACACTGAAAATCAACAGAGAAAATAACCGAAAACACTTTATAAGAATTAATACTTCTGTAAAGATGATATAGAAATGAGTTATGCGCCACTTGTTGAAGCTTGCACTCATGTTGGCACATTAATTTTCTCATATCCTTTAATAACAGAATTAGATTTTTTGATAGACAGTGACATAAGATAGCAATGCTTTTTCAAAAAAACTCATTGTTTTTTTCATAACACAATTGTTGCAATTAAGTTAAAATTGAAACCCCAGACTTGATCAGACACCCGAAGGACTAACCAGTATGGTACTTATCAATCCTCCACTACTGAGTACCGCAGGAGAGACACAAGACATGTAAAACAGCCCAAGCTGTTTTTGGATATCACCATTTCTAGCACCTTCAATAGGAGACAGTAAGGTAATTCCTGTTATCTATCATTCAGCACATCTGTCACAATTTAAACAATCTGCTGCCTCAGTAAAATGGATTGCTTGCAGCTTGCAAGCTCATTTTCACAATGTAGCTCATGCTCTCCACCATGGGATCTGTATCACCCTGAAAAAGTAGATGTCCTTGCAAAGGCAACTGCAAACTATGAAGGCAAGTGAAGAAAGAGAAATAGCAGGTTGCTGCCTTCCATAGCATTCTGCATTTTCTGTATCCCCAACAATGCTGTTGCAGAGGTCAATTTTGGAGTCACCATTTGTTCTAATGAAACAGGACACTTTTTTGGGGATAGTGTTTCAAGCAAACGCTAGACTTCTCATTAAAGTGGCTATTAAGATATGTTCCACAACAAAATATTTTTGAAATACACAGATACAAAAAAATTTTCTTTCTCATAATAAACCATACTTTCCTTGGGACCAAATCCTCTACCGTTCTCTATACAATGTCTTCTTTAAAGGAACCAGGCAATAAAATCTAAGTGCAGGCTTTAGGTTTTACAGTGCTTGCATTTTACTGGACAAGTCAAGGAAGGTGCGGTCTGAGTTGGGGGTGTTTGGAGACAAATGAATCCTTCTACACTTCAAAAGGAAAAAGAAACTCAAAATACCACCACAAAAGGGCTTGCAAAATTAAATTTTGCGTCCTGAAATCTTACAAAGTAACCCAAAAACATGTCTATCCACAGTCAGAAAGTATTTAATGAACATGCCAGGTTATTTTGCTGTTATGTTACAGAAAGAAAATGGCACACCCTTACATCAACTCCAACAGAAGAGCAGAATGCGAAAGTGCAAGCCAATTGACTGATCACCCGTAACAATAGACAGTAGGACTTGCTGGTTACAAGCAAATTCTGTCTTTTTGAGTTATATTTCACTTTTTCATTAAAGTCTGATATTTTAGAAGCTCAACCTTGCTATGGAATAGTAGGTTATGGCAGCCCACAGGGAAAATGAGACACATTACATACCGAGAATGATGAATTTGGAAACATCATAAGGCTCATGGGGTAGGTTGCTGTCCAGCTGGCCCACATTTTGTGACGCATTAATCAAAATAGCATCGACTACAGTAGAAGTTAATCCTATCATAACATGCTAAAGTGGAACAAGTTATATTATGGTTCCATGCCATGCTCGCATACACCTTCGGTAAAGTAACAGCACACAAAAAAATGCAACTCTTCTAAACTACATTATATAATTCTCCACACGTGCTTGTAACTGTGATTCATGCTAATCAAGGGATGGGTGTCACAGATGTCAGTGGAGCTTTTTGGGGAATAATACAAAAGTTATTTCTGCACATGCGCTGCTCTTACTGGAGAAAAATTTGCAGGTTTTTTGTTTTGCTATGAAACAGCTTATTCATTAATGAAAAGTTTTAAAAATTAAGCATCCAAAAACACATAGGCAGTAATCATAGTCAGAGTAAGTTCTATTTTTAGAAACCTACTCTCATTTTTCTGTAAGAATAATGAATTCTGTCTCAGAAATTAGTATTGACTTGATCTAATCTCAGCACCATAGAATGTACTTTCAGATGAAAATCCACCAGGTCTATTAGAAAATAAATATTTTACTTATGAGGCAGAAAATACCAAATTATATTGCAAAGTATTCAAAACGTAATGCCATGACCCCCCCCCCCCCCCCAACAAACCAACAACCAACCCCAAAAAAACACCACCAGCAGAAAAACCACCCGCCAAAAACTGCTTAGGTTATAGTATGTGAATCTCTTCTATTCAAACAGAAGGAACAAAAAGAATTATCTTGATCGTTCCATTTCTGGACTGTTGAAAATACTGTCCTTTTCAGAACTGAGGGTTTTCTTGGTTTTGTTTTGAGAAAAGTTCCAATTTGTTCAAACAACCTGGCACAGGAACAGCTATATTAGTTCATTTATATAATACATTACTTACAAAAATCAATACTTCTCTCTTCTCACAGTATGGGCATGTTACAGACATTCATTACAGACAATGATGGTAGTGTCAGATCCAGGCCAGTGCCGTACACTAAAGAGCAGACTAATTTCTGAGCACATACATTTCATGGTTTAATAGTAGCAGCACATAAAATTAAGAGCAATGACATTTAAATTATGCCAATTTATGATCCACGAAGAATCTCACTGTATTACTTTTCAAAATAGGTAAAGACAGATAAGGGGTTTAAAAATACCTGTTTAAACTGCTAATAACAATCTGATTAGGTAATGGCTTTTGTATTATGAACACTCATTTTTACTTTGAAGTGTTGACACAAAGCCATCATACTTGTTACCTCTACTGAACTGGTATAAACCAATAATGCAGTATCGCAAATATAAATATTTTATGCAAATATGAACAAAGAAAGCTGGTACAGTTTCCCAATAAAGAATAATTCTTGACATTCAGAGAATTCAAAGCATGTCAATAAATGGCAAATAAGGAAACCAGAAGTACAGAAAGGAAAAGTGACCTAGGTGAGATCATGCAGAACATCACTGGAAGCATAAGGTCAGAAAATAGATTTTCTGATAATGAATTCAGAAGCCTCACTGCTAAATCATGCTGTGGTGAAAAATATAAAAAAGTGGGTACAGAAAGGGGAAGCAGAAATTCCAGAACAATCCTCAAAACACTGAGTGACATATACAGCTACATATACAGTGTAAGATGGCAATGACACTGAAAAAGCAAAAATACCAATATTAAGTTATCATCAATTCATTGCTCCGTTCAGGGTTGTAAAATATATTACAGCATTTTATCTTCAACAAGTACCTAATTAACATGTAGAACTACTTCTGCATTTTTCCAAAAGCTATGAATTGATTTGAGTGGTAATTCTGCACAAATGGTAGAATGAAAATTTTCATATACATCGTGCTTTGGTAGTGGCACCTACAACGCAGGCATGGACTATTTCTGTTTGTATATGCTAATTTAGCCTTCTGTATCATTTTGAGATGAAGAGAAATGCTCTTGATAAGACTGAACTTCAATTGCAGTATCCCTATGAAAGTTTTTCCTCCTTTTGATACTTTATCATTTTTTATTTACTCCTCCTTACCACAAATAATACTGTGCATGCTCTTTTTTTTGCCAGGTGGTGTGTAAGGATTGTTTTTCTTAAGCACCACAGTTTTCAGAAAAGAACTTTTAACGTTTGCATTTCTCAGAAAGAATTATCATGTCACCATCACTTACCTTCAACAGCTGCCCATAACAGAAAGGGAATCATTCTTATGATACTTACATCATTGATTACATCATCAAGAATGTGGGCTTTCAACTGCTAGCGTGTCACTAGTGGCATCCCTCTGTGGCACTCAATATTTGCAGCATGGCTCTCTAGGACCATGCTTGCAGCACTCCCTCTCAAGGACGGTCTGCACTAGCATGAGACACGCTCTCCAGGCACTCTGGGTATACCAGCATGTTTCTCCAAGACTTGTCACACATGAAAGTATTCTGCTTATGACCATCCACCAGAAAAAACTTCTGACTCCGGTGAAAAGTTTCTTTCCCATCGTGCCGCTTGGCAACACTGGCTCTTGACCCCGCCAGTGGAGCACCTCTGTGTGTTACCACTGACAGTCACACCCTGCAGACTGTGCTGGGAAGCTGTGCCAGCTTGCTTCAGTCCTTGTTTTCCCTCTCATAACTCAAGGTACAGTTTTTAATTTTGCTACAACTAACCTGCTGCAGGGGCAAGCTGCACTGAAAGAGAAGCCAATGGGCTTTTGCATCCCTCCACCCCTTCATGCCAGCTCCAGAGATCAGGATGCTGCAGGATCCTGTTGGTGCAGGTGGACCACCCTCACCATGTCAGCTGCCTCACTGTGGCTCCATGATCACCAAATTCAATGCTACATGGAAAGCAGAAACCATTTCAGTTAGCATCTTGCTGTTGGAGTGCCATTAAGTATAGTGCAGAACTACACCGTTATTAGTTACTGCTTCTCTTCCTTTCCCTCCTCCACCCTAAACAAAGAAAAATATTCAATTCATCCCATAAGATTTAGTAACAGTTGACTGAATAGCTGTCAAGAAAAGAAAGAAATCAACATTTGGAGCTAATATACTATGTAAACATCTTCTTACTCCTATACTCGGGGGTTTGCAGGTTGTTAGATTAAGGATAGAGCATGAAGACGCTTCAGTTGTGTTTGGGGAATATATTTAAAGATGGGTGCTTCTGAAAACATTAAGATAAATTTGTCTAAATGAAATATTGATGAATAGATATTTATCCTTGCCAGCCTTACATTAATAGCATTGAGTTTTCCTATCAAACATACAACTACATCTTTAAGGCTTCCCTTTCAATAGCTTCAGGGTTTTGGCACTATGCCACATATGGTAACTGAACTATTTTTAGTGACCCAGTTGAAAACACAGTTAACAAAATTAGTACTTTCACTTCCATTTATTATTCCACTACGCTATGTGGAACTTTCAGATTGATTACTGAAGGATTTAAAACATTGAAAG
>NW_008825271.1:1867669-1904209 GCF_000699105.1 Pygoscelis adeliae
ACCCACGCACCCACAAACCTGAACATGCACATACTCTTGCCGTGGCCTGAACTCATGCTATTTGCACCACATTTAAAATTTAAACTGGTTTCCACTTAGCCCTGTGAATTCTCAAGCCAAGGTCATGACTCTTCTGATCCCACATTTAAAAACCTGTTGGATTAACAGAGTATCAGGTCTTGAGTTCGGTTCTTCACACCAGCAAGATATTACTCATCCACAGCACATGAAGTTGGTCAAAGTTTGGACACCACAGTCCCATCCTGCAGCCCTACCCATTCCTACACAAGCAGCGACCATTGCATCATAGGTTACTGCCGTAGTGAGCTCTCCAAACAGACTACCCAGACACCTGAAAATCACTGTCCACTGTGGGAAAAATAGAGGCCACACAGTGAGGACCATGTTGTCCCTGGGCCCTCTGCTTTCATGGAGACCTGAAGTGATACACCAGCCAGCTGCAGCCTACAGCAATGGTCTTGCTGGGCCTCCTGCTGCTCCTTTCTTACCAGCGCTGGCACATCTCTGACACCCCGGGGAGCCAGGTCAGGAGCTCAAGCCAGTGGCAACTAACCCAACAGAGAAGTGAGTACCTTCCTGAACTGGCTTACCAGGTTGTCTGGTGAGAGCTGGCGCAAATTCTGTGGCAAACTGCCACTGACAGGCTTAGCTGGAGTGAATCACTATTAAGAAATCAGACCTGGAAATATCAGGTCACTCTCAGTAAGTAGAACAGTTTTTGCTTTTGCTGTTCTCCCTTCAATTCTTTCCCCCCCCCCCCCAATAACAATTACATTTGTTTAACGACTAAAGACTCACCCTCCAATGAAAGCATCTCAAAAGCTTTCCCTGGAGACTTTTTTCAAGCAATTAATAAATAAATAAAAAGCACATACATGTAAATAGTTATCATATTCATGAAAACCCTACAGAAACAAATCTGTGCATTAAAACTGATGTTCATTTTTGATTCAGGAGAATGTATAAAACACATTATAACCTGAAAACTGATAATACAGTTGGCAATTTTTAAAAAAATTACCAAGTATAACTACAAGCCCTTCAGCATCATCCCTAAAGTTGAACTTCATAGACCAAGTGAGAGACAGGAAAATGGTCCAAGGAAAAACAACACTGGATAGTCATCACATCTCTACAACTAAGATTATCACTAGCTCGTTTGAATAACCTCTAAATTAGGCTTACTGAGCAATTTCAGTGAGTTTTCATAAATTTAACTCTTCATCAGTCTGTGCTGCAGCTTTCCACACATTCAGTATGGACAATTTACCCACCATCACATCACGGAATTATGCGACCGGAGAAAAAAATAGGTTACATCAATGACCCGCCTTACGTCCCACTATGAAGCCCAATGTTAACACTGGCAGCAATGTCAAGATCTTGTGTGCTCTGGAATCCTCTATTTATTTAAATTAGAAACTCTCATGAGTATTGTAGAAGATATAATAACCATAATAATAGTTTTTAAAATGTCTGAGATCAAATGTATTTGCAAGTCTTCCCCAATCATAATGAGTTGTTCTGGTTTTTTTATTATGACAGCAGGTATATCTAATAAACAAAACAACAAGTATTACACTAAGCAGCATATAATCACCAATTACTGTTAAGTGACTATTATTTTGGAAGGTCTCTTCCAACCTTAATGATTCTATGATTTTATAAGATGGTTGAAATGTAGGTATTTTATAAACATTTACTAACTATAGTTACAAATAACATTTTTTGACTCATGGTAGGAAACCAAAAAAAGTGAAAGTTATTTGAAAGCAGCGAATGGATTTAAATACAAGATAATAATTGGGTTTCAGCTATGGGTTTTAAATTAATTTAGAAAGAGGTAGTTTGTAATAGACCAACTATATAAATAAGATCTGCTAAATTTTATTTTTAGCTTATCATGGTTGAAAAATAATACTTTGCTTAAACTACCATGTTATACAAATTACATATTTCATCACAATGTGCATATGTACTTTTTAATCTGCCTCTGAAAACAGAACCAAAATTAAAGCCTCCAAGAAACCTTCTTCTCCTTCAGAATTTTAGATTGCCCAGATTTCAAGTTCTGCTCATACATAAGAACAAACAAAAAATGTATTTCAATAAAAATCTTAGGATATTTATTACTACTATTAGCACAAGAAATTTCTTATATTGCATACTGACCCATGCATTATTTGTACACCATGATTGTGTTTATTACTACATAAGGGTTTAGCTTCCCAAGAATAAAAAGGAGGTATTCATCAAAATGGTAAAAGGAAAAAAAAATTCCAGAATTGCCCTCCCTTTTATGTGCAGGTAAATTGAATTAAATTAATAGCGATTGCTATATAAAATGCCACTAACTAGTTCCATTCATCAAAAGATTAATCTAGATTCAAAATCAGGTTTAAGATGTATATTTTGGACCTGGGCCAAAAAAGGCATGTTATTTTCCTCTGTTCACAGAGCACTAAGTTGAGTAACAAGAACAAAACCTGTTTGCAAATGTAAATACAATGAAGCAGTCCTTAATTAGCACATGCAAATGTAAGTTCAGAAAATTGCTTATTATCTACAGTGTTCAAAATTATAACTTCTATTAATACAAATTTAGAGATTATATTCTGTGTAATTAGGTGTAAATTTTAAGGATATACATTAATCATAATTTGTCTTTGCAAATAGGATTAATTAGTGTTTGTAATAGCATATGCAAGTGGAGACTAACTGTGATTCACACTTGCTCAAGTAATAGACTAAATGAAGTCAGCATCGCTTTATTTTTTTTTTTTTAAAACAAAGAGAATTACATACTTCAGTATCATTTCAGAAACTTTCATAGTAAAAGAAAATATACAAAAACACAGATCACGCCCATGCAAAAAGACACTGATAGGCATGTTGCTTACGATGGACCAGAACACCCTGGTGGAGTGCTACTGATTTGCACAGGTCAGGATCACAGGAGACAACTGAGAAAAGGTGACAGAATATTTACTTCTTTCTGCCTCAGAAGTGATAAATGCCTGAATACCCACACTGTGGCCTTCTACGTAAACTACAGTTTCATTACAAAACTGGATGTGATCAGAACCTAATTAAATATACTACAAAGGTCATACAAAGCCAAACAGTGGCAGAAAACTGCTTTCTGATAAAGCAGCATCACACTGTACTTTACATATATATATACTGTATAAGTATATATATACTTATATATACACATATATATACTGTTTAAGTACTATACTTAAAATTCTAATGTTTTCATCAAGCACTTGGCAGGTAGAAAAATTCAGATTCATTTTGCAAAGACAATAAGATTTTCTAAATTCTGAATGAGCGGTTCCCTGCTCTCTCCAGTCACAGTGCAAGGAATAATAAAACTAAATACTACCTGTCTATCTCATCCCAAATTCCTTGGATAGAGACTCAGAGAATGTGGCCTTTAAACTCCATGGAAGGGGAGCAAGGCATAACTTTTAAATAATTTTCAAATTTGGAGAGCTAAATCAAGGAAACAACAAGCAATTGCTGTCCCGTCTAGTTGTCACAATTTGTAAATAGCTTTTACATTAATCTTGATATATATGTTCATAGGAACTGTGCAAAAATGTCATACTAGTCTATTTACGCCACACAAATAAATGAACAATATATTCAATTTCAGATCCCATTATAAAAAAAAAAAATGGATAGATCCCATCTCTGACACCCTTCACAGCAGCCTATCTGCACCTTTTAAAGGCAAAGCAGATTTCTGTTCTAGCAATGGTGAAACCTCTTCCACGCAAATACAATGGAAAGTCCTTACTTCTAGGGCATAACAATTTCACGCATTCATACAAAGTGACACAGCAATTAATACTCATTAGTACAAGATAAAGTTTTCAGCACATTGCACATACAGAAGGTTCACGCTGGAAAACCTCCATTGCAAATTAAGAATACAACGGTGGAAAAAAGGAGATGCACTAATGAAGATGAGCTCTATTAAAAAAAAAAAAAGAACTTCCCCCCCCAACCTTTAAAATAATTATTAATTCTTCTACAAAACCTACCAGCTCCTCATATTTACATAAAAAGTTGTGCCTGGGTCATTTACATTACAAAGAAACTTAAAATTCCAACAGTTACCTTGATCCAAATCCACAAACTATATTTAGGTTTTTAGAGGATGTTGACTGCAGCTGGTACTTAAGTACCTCTCTGTATTTGATCAGATGTGCTACAAAATTTAGCATATTAGGTGTCTCCTAATAAGTTCCATGTGTCTGGAAAACCCTCAGTGAAGATAAGGATCTATGTACTGATCTGACCCTGTTGACCAAAAAATGTCAGTGCTGATTGGTTTGAGAAACCAGTTTAATTATTTTTGAAAATACTGTTCAAGATGCTGTTTTATGTTTTGTTAAAAGAAGACCCTGCGTCTTAAATATTAATCTAGCACAACCTTGGAGCCCACTGGTGGAAGTGTATTACGCTGCTCAAACTAATTGTTTTCCTGAAACAAGAAAACTGCAGTAACATGTTGAGTTACTGAAGTTAATGTTTGTTGCAGCAAGTAACTTAACCCTTTTGAAAAGGTTATGTTATTAAAACACATGGAAAAAAGCACTTTGGATATTTTACATTAATATTATATTAGCTTTAGAGATCTTGTGACATTGTATACTGTGATGTGGATTTTGTTTCCATTTACAGCTAGTGATGAAATTGTAATCCTTGTGTAGGTAGTATAATAATTTACAATCATAAATTGGTTTGCCAACTTTGTTTAACTAAAGGCATCGCAAATAATTCAGACTACAAAAAGAAAAGGTTTCAAGCATGGCTATCAGTCAGCCTGCAAAAGCCAGAGTTGCTACTGGCCAGCTCCTACCTCAGCTTCCTTTGATATTTAGAGGGTGTCAGTGTAGCTATCCAACATCAGCACATTGCTTCTTATAATCACGTATCATTTGATCAATTACTTCGGAAAGGTTGCATTGAATTCAATACAGTTACAATAGGTAGGCAGCTTTTGTATACTGTGGTATTTATAGTGCTGATGTACCACCTTTTACGTGGAAAAATAACAATTAACTAACTGATGACTAAATAAAGTTCACTTGAGACAGATTCTGGCTCCCTTTCATTTTTTCTAACCAATGTAGGAAATAGTTTGCACCTGAGGATGAGAATCTGAACTGCCCTGTGGATTAAATATTTTCTCTCCCAAAACTTGTCACATCCCTAGAGAGCTCTGCAAAGTCATTTTAAAGGACCCTTTTAAAAGGAACCTTATATGTGGGTTTTCTTGGTTATTTTAATTGGGATTAAAGTTACGCAAAATAACAGAAATTAATGGAAAAGAAGGTATTATAAGTAAGCAAAGAACTGCTGCAATTCCTAGGGTTGCTGCAATTCTATGACAGCTGTACAGTTATCAAAAACTGGGCTAACTGGCAGGGCTTTTCCCCATAGCGTGAGGACCAAAGCAACACTGATTTAAAACATTGCCTCCTGAAACCTCTATTGTACAGGTTATAATTTAAGTCCAGAGTCTGTCATGTGGATCCTCTAGTTGCCACAATATAGCCAAAACTGTTGCCACAGATGTTGACTATGTAGTCAGACGTTGTCTTCTAAAGACGAAGCAGGTGAAAATGATAGCAAATAGTAGGAAAAAGTGTCAAGGTGTTTAAATAGCATCATTATTATTTCTGAAGTGCCTATGCAGAAGCCAAAGCTTACTTGCATCAGTAACACTAACGTCCTAATTCAATACCCATTCAGGAAATCGGCAGCTGATGCAGTAACTCAAAAATAACAAGAGCCCAGAGAATACACTTTCAAGACAAAAAAAGATAAACTGTCTAAGGATTTTGTGACAACTGATATAGAAGTTGAGTAAGATAAAACATGTTAGCAAAAATTAAGCAATAACTTTTTTCCAATTGGAAATTCTGTTCTACATCCAAAAGTTTTCCCTCTTGACTTCACTGGCACCTCCATATGAACTTGCACTTCAAGTTATTGGTTCTGCACTATCAATATGACTCAAATAAAACCAAAAAGATATATTCCAAGGAAAGATTAAAAGCAAGAATGAAAACTGCGGATGGGGAAGATAGGACTATTCACAAATGAGCACAGAAGCAGCATGGAAACCAAAGTGCTGACAAAGACAAAGTCTGGGGACTAAAGAAAAAAAAAAAGAAATACAGGAAGGAACAGAGACTAGAGAATTAGAGAATTGTATTGGGCCAATGAGGCAGGTTTACATGAATAGGAAGTAAAAGCACTGAAAGTTTTCAGAGAACATTCCAAGGAAAGATAGAATAAAAATATGAAAAAACAAACATTTCATTAAATATATTCTACAGTCTTCATCCCTGCTCCCCTCCCCAATGCCTCCACCCTTGCCCCTTCTAAAACAAAATAAAAAGTTTCCTGTAGGCAGCAGACCTTTTTCAGAAATAATGTATTTGTTAACCTGTACAAACTGACCTAGACTTCAGTCTTGGGAGAGGTGTAAGAGTGAACAATTGTCATGTACCGTGGGAGGTTTCCCCACTAGTTATTTGAAGCATCATCTCTTACACACACATACATATAGCAGAGCAAATTAATGCAACTATGGGTTACAGAATAACATGTCACATTACTGTTGTGGTTATATTTAATGAGTTTTGGCACGGTCTTTAGGAAAAAGGAAAAAAACTAAAATTTACTATGTGCAAAAGAAAACTCAAATACTAAGAAAATGTGCAGAAGAGATTTCGAGTGACTCGCCCTAATGCCTCAGGATAGTTCAATATAATGTTCTGGCATCCCAAATTGAACATGGAAGTTGAGTCAGGCTGTCCACACTTCCTTGTGCTTCAATCAAAACAGAGCTTCCCCTGGCTACAGATATTGAGCTGTTCCATAGAAGTTTTCTCTTAGTTCAATGGCTAAGAAAATCTGAAACAGCAGCATGCTTCCCCTGAGCAAGAACTCTCCAGACAACAGGATAGTTCAATGATTTCTTTAACCTGGCCTTTAAAAAGCCTCCTGTGAAAAGGAGGTGAAATCTTGCCATGCAAAATCTCCAATGGGTGTGCTTTCCCAGGTGTATTTAATAAGATTTTTATTTGGTCCTGCAATAATCTACTCAAATTAATTCAAGAACAAGCTGAGTATTTTATGAGCACGACCTGAAGTCTTTGAACATGTTTCTTATGTTTATGCAGAAATACTGATACTAATCATAGATTAATTAATCAGAAGTAAAGCAGCCCATTTCATTACTTACAACCAAAGGGCAAGGGGAAGCAACAGCTGGAACAATGCGGGATATAGAAACAAAGCTGAAATGAGTGTCTTCAGCAGAAGGAAAGCTGCCTGATACTGTCAAAATACTAAATTCTCCTATCTTTACTATAAAAGTAAGTAACTCACCTAGAGTTTTAAAAGTCAACTTTAGGAATTTTATGGGTATTTGCGTGCAACAACAAGGATTATGAGATCTGTATTGATGTGTACAGACTAGCAATATAAAAGAGGAATATATCATGTCAGTGCTCTCTCCGCACCCTGCAATTTATTGTGCTAGGATCTCCCATGTGACATGATAAACATACAAAAAAGCACTCTGTACTTAGCCAGAACAGTGGCATGACCTACTGAAAACTCATTACATTATGAAATATAAGGTACTGCAAAGCACTAATGCAAAGTAAGCCTTCTGGCGGTCTAAAAAGTTTTCTGTAGATGCCCAAAAGAATTTAGAAGTATTTTAATTAATTTGTATATCTGCATGGTCAGCTGAAAACAGCTGTTCTCTATGCAGAGATATTTGCCAACCAGAATCTGTTACAAATAGTTCAAGAAAACCAAAGGGTGGGCAAACAAGTTTTACAGGAATTTCTTACTTGATACAAGATGGAATAAACCAATATAAATTTCCAGGTATTTAAAAAGGTATCTAAAATTACCTTAACATCCACAGAATTGAAAATGGCATTATTTTCTTTTCATAGATTTTGAACATAGTAGCTAGCATTGTGAACTACAGGAAAAATACCACTTCCTAGTCCCTGAGAATTATTCTGTATGGGCAGTTTGCCTTAGATGTCTTTTTTCTCTTCCCTTCCACCTAAAAATAAGAAAAAAGACTGAGGAAAAACAGAAGTTAAAAGAAAAAGTGTGACTTTCTGGTTTCTGTTATTGTTGAAGTTTTAGAAGCATGCTTTATAGGTGATAAAAATGATGTTTTATAGAAAAGAAAGAAAGGAGAGGATGAGCCAAATGGGACTGTAATGTGGAGAGAGAATAAAAACAATACAGCAAGATAAAAGGAAATGAGCAAAGGAGCAACAGCAGGGGAAAATAATGAGCCAGAACAAAAGCCCCACCACTAACAGAGTTTGCAAATATTCCCAACAGCAAGAGAAATTTGCAGACATGGCAACAAGAAATTTGAGAAAGGAAGACAGAAAAAAACTGGGGTTTAGGAATGGAGTCAGCCAACTAATTTCTTCCCTTCCTGCTTAAGAGAGTATAAAAAGCTCTTAGATTCCAGCATTTGGCACCTTCTTTTGGCAATACATGCCCCATATATATAATATCCGCTTAATCTGTTTCTCAGCATAAATATGTTCAATAAAGAACTGTAATGATAGTGAACTACTGAAAAAGACCTAAAAAAATCATGAACATTGTATACTAGTTTTACCACCACTGTAGATGGCGAGAAGCACGTTAATTAAACTAATAGCATAAAGAAGAAGAATCAAACTAAACCCAAAACAGAACATATTCCTTTAAGGATGTTGTCAGGATAGAGAATCACGAGGGAAATAAACTCATAAAACATAGGTCTATCAGCAATTATCAGTCTTCAGGTTAAGAAAATCCCTAACCTCCTTTGGTAAACTGGGCAGTTTACCAGTAATATCACTCTAGACTTGTTTTTCCTTTTACTTTTTCTCTACTACTGGTCAATATCAGGAAAGAGCATTGAGCTATGAAGACCTTCAGAAGACAGATCTATTGCTCTCCCTGGATATTTGTTGCAAAAGGAAATATTAAAAAGTAAAGAAAATACTGGATGGATGTAGGTGCATTCTGATGGATTCGTAAAGGTTTTGTTTTCCTCCTTGTTCTCACTAGTTTTGTTCTTGTTTTGTCTTCCACACTGCTTGTCCATGTTATTTTATCAGTCAGATCACTCAAATCACAGCTAGGACTTCCATTACAAGGAAATTTTTAAAGGCTTTGCTATTTAAGTTACTGTTGAGTTCACACTTGCACTGTTTTAAAAAGATTTGAAAATTTACTTCTCTAGCAATACAAGAGCAGGTATAAGCAATGTATGTACACCAATTTTATTCAAATTTCTGTAAGAGACTATTATTATTTTGCCAAGTAGTTTATTCCCACAGATTAAACTGCTAATGTTCGACAGATGCTTGTGAAATGGCTACCACAGAATTTGTGGCCCAAATTTGAAAGGTAAACTCTACCTGCTGTTCAACTCCTATTTGGTTGACATCAAGCTTGCGCACTCTCAAGTGTTGTACGGATTTAACAGAAAACATGATGAAGAATCACCTCATACTCAAGGACTGCTAATAAAGATGCGGCACACCACTTGGTCAAAGATTTTCCAGAATAGTAGTATTAAATGCAACACTAATTCACTGCCAATATAAGGACAGAATTGCATTCTTAAAAATATGCTATCTTTAATTTGGCCTTATTTATACAAAATTTGATTGCTAGATTATTTTGAATGAGAATGGGGAAGATTGTATCCCAACAGAACATGGAGTAAATACTGGTTTCCATGTTTTTTTTTAAATTAGACCTTTTCACTGACATTGAAGATCACCTTCTCCCAAATAAATTGAACAGAGTCCCAGCTACACCCAATGATCTCTAATTGAAACACTTGTTTGTAACTCCATACTACCAAGAAAGAATTCCAGTTTTAATGCAATTTAAAACAGTATCCCAATCAATGTATTGATTTTTCAGGCCAGCTTGCAAGCAAAACTCCAGTTTTTGTGTAACTCATGAAGGGTAATTGTTCTGAAAACGTAATTAAATAGCAGCAATGTTATTTGTAAAACTTTTCTTTCTGAGGCTTGGACCACCTGCCCGACACACTCAATGCAATGCCCAGTTCCTGTAGCAAAAAAGGGTCTCTTGGCCTGAGGCACCAATGGAAGTTCTGCCAACATTGTCTCTCTCACTCCAAGGATGAATTTACAGTAGTCGTCACCAACACCACCAGTCTCAGTGTATCCAGGTATTTTGGAACAGAAGTTATGCCAAGTTTCATTAGTTTCTGAATTTGCTACATATCTAAATTCACACACCTAATCAACCATTTTATAATACTCACTCCTCACATATTAACAGATCTGTAAGTCCAGGGAAGCATTTTCTTAACGTGAAAAACAATTATTAACATTCATCCCATTTAGGTCAACTGTGGGGCTATGCTTTGCTTTTGTTTGCTTTTGCAATGGGTTTATGTGGCAAGGTGTTGGCAGCGGGAGGGCTGCAGGGTCGCCTCTGTGAGAAGAGATCAGGGGCTGCCCCGTGCCAGACACAGACGCCTTCAGCCAGCTCCACAATGGACCCACCATTGCGGTGGGTCCACAAATGACACAGTAAGCATCAGTAAAGCTGGTCCACCTCTGTGAGAACATATTTAAGAAAGGGCAAAACACCAGAGAGCAGAGGAGTGAAGGAAAAAAGGTGAGAAAAAGCCCTGTGAACAGCAAGGTCAGTGAAGAAGAAGGGAGAGGGGGTGCTCCAGGCACCAGAGCAGATATCCACGCTGCGGCCTGCAGAGAGCACTGCGTCGGAGCAGGTGGATATGCCATGAAGGAACTGCAGCCCATGGAGACCCCACGCTGGAGCAGTTCCTGGAGCACAGTCAGCCCCTCAGTTCCAGATCCCAACTGAAAAACAGGAAAGAACAAATGACACAACCTCATAGCCCTGCCTCGAGTTCACTGGGATGCTCTCATCATTTCCAAAGAGTCCCATAAATAACATTATCTGTGGCTTCAGCTCATCTTATATTTAGTTTTGCACTTCAGAGAGCTTCTCACATAGAAACAATGCACTCACTTCTGTCCAGTTACCATAATGATTAAAAATTCCTGGATTTATTTTGTTATGCATATATATGAAACAGTCTGTGGTAGGCAACTAACCTGTTAGCTACTGTTTCTCTAGTAAGCACCTTCTAGCATCAGGGAACAGTTCCACAAGCCCTCAAAAAAATTGCGACACTGGGAGCATGAGCAGATACATGAAAACATCTGAAGAGCCAACTGTTTTTCGTTAGTCTCAGGACTTCTATTCATGTTCTGCAATTACCTGAGTTTTTTCAGAGTACCTGGATGCTTGCAAAACATACAGAATCTTAAAAGCTGACTCCACTGGAGCCAGATAGGACCACTGAACTGGTCCTTTCACAAACTTCCACTCTAACCAACAAAACTTGTCTTTCTTCACGTTGTCTTTATTTCCGTAATACCTGAAATTTGGCAATTTCTTAGGGGTTCTCTTTGAAAAATTTATTCATAACGTGACAGGACTCCTGTAGTAGATTTGTCTCTGCTTTAATCTTTTCTCCTCGATCATGTAACAGACTGGAAGATGAAATATAGATGTACACAGATGCACAAATATATATTCACATGGACACTTCATAATACTTGCACACTAGGAAGCTCATGTCTCTGATATGTGCGCTTAAAATTGTTTCATATACTTAAGGTATGAAGATCCTACTGCCTCTATCATCTATTCCTTTCATGCAGTTGTGTTTTCCTCATTCTTCACTTAAAACATAATATTATGTCAGTGAAGGTGTTGGCATTTCTCTCCAGATATTTGATAGTATGTATCAATATATAGATCAATACAGATCAAGCCCTCCTATTTTAGCATCAAATACAAAGCTATCACTTAATTTCATCATGATAGTTAACATTAACAGCACCACCAAGTTTTTCCTGGATGTTTTTAGCTGAATAAAAATCTCCCTGAAAGTAATGAAGCTGGTACTGAATATAAAGTTGTAATATGGTATATAAGTCATGTGCTTTCAATTTCAGCATGATTTAATACACGCACACAGAGAAATATATCTTTGCAAGTTTTTTTTCAGTGCATTTGCTAATAACCAAACAGAACTTTTCTATTCCTTTTATTGCTGGTATCCAGTAGATTCTGTTTTGAATTTAATGCCTTTTTGTACACTACAAAAAGAAATGTATTACTGTTCCCCAAATCTCATTTATAATCCTTTCCCTTCATGCTCCTTCTTACTGTTTTATCATTAACGTTAATATTGTGTTGACTCTTAAGAAGTAGAAACTTTCATTACTAAAAATGAATAAATTAATACTAAATGAGCACTGTGTTGAAATCAAGGTAGAGTACACAGCCTGGATATAGTTCTCACTGCACTTCTATTGACAAAGTACTAGTAATAGGTCAGGCATAGAAATGGCATTTTCTGTTTCTATTATCGGTATAACATAGGTCATATATTGTATGCTAACTTTTTCCTCCTAAGGTCTTTCAGTTTTAACACTTATATAAACATTTAAAGCATACTGAAAAGTTTAAATCATAATCTAAATGACCAAATAGCATACATATACCTAAAAACCACTGGTTAACACTGGATAAACTCAGTTCCCAAAAATAAGCCACTGATCTCCTAACTATTTAAGAACAACAAAACTTCCAGCCCTTTCACCATGCACACAGTACCTATGCCCACAAACTTCAAATTATTTGAGAGACCTATTGTAAACATTGTAAGCTATAGGAATTCTTTATTGGTCCAAATGCATATTGAGGTAGAGCAGAGTAATTTATATGCCAGTATTCACCCTGTTCTGCACGATTTCATATTGAAATTGCTTCAGAAGATTAATTTTTAAAAAAAGCACTGACAAATGAAAGAAAATCTCCCTTCAATTCAAGCAGGATGTAACCCTTCTGCCTCTCTATCCCACCCCAGGCTTTTTGAGACTTGTCTGCCTCTCTGAGTGCTTATAACTGTTAAAATCACTTTTGTTCCTTCTCAACCTCTCAACATTTACCACAGAATATTTGCTTTAGCTGTAACATTTTTCCACCTGTGTTAATTTTAAATCCAGTGACTCAATTTCTACTTTTTCCTGTCTTATGCTGTATCAAACAGCAATGCACTCGTGAAATCCCTGGAGGAAAGTGCAGAAAGCAAACTCAGGTTATCTGGTAGCACTTGCAAAGCATCAAATAGAGAAAGAACAATGTGTACTAAGTTAAAATAACAAACCTCTGCACTTGTTAAATGTCAATGCTCAGAATGAGAACAAACTATTTTGCCAATACTGTTTTACCACTGTATCCCGGTTAATACAGTGTTGCCATTGCTTGTAACAAGACACAGGCTTTGGATTAAGCTAACAACATGGGCATCGAGATTTGTTTTTGTCTGGCCTGCCTGGATATTTGTTTTAGCTCTTAAGAGCAGTTATCTAATGACCCGGTTACTATTACCTTTTTTGCACTAGCTGTTGTTCAGCTTTTCACAGTTGCGTGGCTTTAACACCTTGTATTGGGCTTACATGGCAAGGTTTTGGTAGCGGGGGCACGCAGGGGTGGCTTTGTCAGCTATATGTTTGTATCTTACAGATACCAGTAACAAGAACTTACTCTGTGAAGAATGATCTTCCAATAATGAGCAATCCAAATAATTACAGGCACTGGATGGCACCAGAGACCCCAGGACTATGAACAACTCAGCAATGGCCAGTTACTCACCATCAAAGGAAAAAAACCTTTGGAGTGTGGTAAAACCAGTTGTAAGGATAACTGAGATGTCATGTGAACTTGAAATCAATGATAAAGAGCAAGGTGTACAACATGTTAACAAACATATCTGACTTCCAACTGGATTCCAGAATGAGGAGAAAGAAATCATTAACGTTAACATCAGACTCCTGCCAAGAAGTTGTGATACCAGATTTACTGCAGTGCTACTACTCCCATGACTGACCTGAAGCCATTGACCTTCACAAGAGAGGCTGTGCAAGAGTGCGCGATACATCAAAGAAAGGAGTAGGTACTAGGAACTTTATGTACATTTAATTTTTGACTTTTTGAACTAGATGTGCTAGTATCACTGCAACTGGAATAATAAAAAAAAAAAATCTTTGATCAGACTGTTAAGACTTTAATTAGACTAAGTTCTTGTCTATGCATATGAAGCGTGGGCTTTGCCCCCACTGATCGTGTCTCCTTGAAGTCTGACTATTACTTGTCAATCACAATTTTTTTCCAGACCATTTGAATGCTATGTGAGCAAAAAAACAAACCTGAGCAATTTCTTTTTGGCTCATACTGTTTTGTAAGGTTATAAATAAATGAAAGTAAAACAAAGAAATTGCAAAAAAGGTACTGGAAATGATGAGTGATTTCCTGGCAAAGTTAAAATCCCAACTCTTATGCTCTTTACTCCCAAAGTCAAAGGGCCGTGTTCAGTTTTGCACTGAAATGACAGCTGTTAGCAACACCTCTATCAGGTGACAGGTTTAGAAATACACCAGCTGTTTGAGTATTTTAAGTATTCTTTCATAGACTTAGGAGGAACAGGTAAAAAGCTTGTTCATTTAGGAAGTGAAGCTAGTTTTCTTCTCATCGGAATCCTGAAATGATTTTTTTCTTCCACTCTTCTTCTTTCACTGCCTGATACAGTTTTTTCACAACTCTCTCCATTCCCAAGATGTATTTCTTTAAGCAAAGCATCACAGTGTTAAATGTTCCCTCTATCCTCTTCCAGATAACAGTATCCTACATGGACTGAATTATCGTAATAAAGATGGTGATGAAAAAAGAAAGCATGACAGACAGCAAGAGGTAGACATTTCTATGCAGAAATGATTTTCTAGTACCAAGGAAGAGATGGAAGAATGGCAACAGATGAAGTTCAAGAAGGAAGGTGAAGTTCAAAAGGATAATACGCACATGCCCATTTCTGTTGTTTCTTTAAATTATGTATTTGCTACTTAATTGGTTTTTCAAGCTAATTCCAGCAAATACAATAAGAACTATGAATTATACACGCAAAGAAGTTTCAGGAAGCCTGACTGAAAGGGCGAGAGAGGATGCTGAAGATGGCTGTTATGAACAAAAGAAGAAAAGATTATGTAAGACTGATAAACAATAACACAATGTTAAGTGGTACAGAATCAGCCAACGTAGTGCAACATCACCTGTGAAGAAGGCTCATACACTTTAAAGACTTGCATGAATATTGAGCTGATTGCTTTTATTTTCAGTTCAGATCCATTTAAGAATAACTGGTGAAATGTCATTTTTAAATGAGGGTAGTATGTCCTCTGTTTGAAATTAAAGCCACAGGTGCTAAACAGTTGCTCCAGTTGAATAACTGTTATTATTATATACTATGAGGCCCAATCAAAATCGCATAGTAACAAGATTCAAGTATTGTCTCTTGTTAGTAAAAAAAGGTATTAGCAGGAAAGCTTTAAGAATACTGATGGCACAAGCACCTTCTTATCTTACCTGGTAAGGGTGGGTGTAGAGTACATCCTCGGGTGAATGAAGTCATCCTGTGTAAGGGAACACTGAAGCAACTAATAGCGGTGACAGGGTTTGTGGTGAACTCTCCAGTTTGCTCCTGATTTCTTGCTTAATAAAGTCATAAACCAGGAATTACACACACACACACACACACACACCCCCAGCTTTGGACAACAACTATCCACTCAAGTAGCACAGTCATGTCCAGCAAACACAGTATTCACTTTGCTCACATGTATCGGTGCTGTCTTAGCAATGTCTCTTAGAAGCTGAAGTACTCAGAAAATAAGATAAAAAGTGGAGTAAAGCTATAATTTGAATCGATTCAAAAATCACAGTGTACGTTTTTAGGATCAGCTCTCCCATTTCCTGGGATAAAGCTGGGTAAATTCTGACCTTGTAAAAGCTTACCAAATCCCCTGCAGAAATGTCTCTTGAATCACACATGAAAATTACATACATAATTATGAACATTCATCAAATAGAGCACATATTTAAAGGTGCTGACCCTGTATTCACAACTGGTGTAAAAGTATTATTACTGGAAGACAAAAAAAATACAGGTTTTAAAAAACTAATAGTTTCCTTAAGTTTCCAGATCTTGAAGATGGATTTTTTCAATCTCAGAGACAAGCATCACTGAAGTATTTTCTTACTTGTAGTGAATCACCAATGGATGATAAATTGCACAAAATGGTAAGAATAATTGAGTTTTATTTCAGATAATAACTTTTAGATAGCTTACTAATAATTTATTCATAGATATATTTAATAATGAAGATATTACTGCCAAAAAAGTCATGTTGGACTGTCGATAATACAAATGTTATATTAAGAAGTAGCATTTTGCCAGTAAGGGTAACTTGCAGCTCATTTCATATACAGCAGTATTTAATTAAATCCGTAAGTGCAGAGTCTCCAGATGTTGTTTTTTAATTTAATAATGATGGAACCAATGAGATGCTGATAGGTTTGTAAACTAAGCCTTCAGAACATGGAGCATTCCACAGGGCCTTTAAAAAAAAAAGAAAAAAAAAAGAAAGAAAAGAAAAAGAAATGAAATGAAATCTTAAAGATGCATGGTTTGACGGCAACACAAAGTTAAATGCAAAATGATCATTTCTGCTGTATGCAGTCATGCAGGCAGCATGTCATAATAAAGCTTCTTTCACACCAACAATCAACGTAACAAGGAATTAAGTGACAATGCATACAAAACCAGAAATATGACTCGTCAGCTTGTGCATGACACAGTTCTAGTTAGAAAACAGTTATGTACAACAGATGCCATGTCTGTACAGGAAAAAGGTCACCAGAATGAGCTAGTTTATGCTAATAGAGGGAATCTACATGCAGCATGCACACAACATGAAAACATTGCCATGTTATGATAAAACTGTGTAATTAGATCATTCTGCATTAAAAAGCTCCCATTCTAAACATACTAATATGACAAAAAACATACACGTTGCTTTATAATACAGTGGTTATCCATGCCCCATTTTTGAATTTTGCTTGTTGATCTTTTCTTCAAGATGAATCCAAGTTTTTATCATTTTTAAGAAAATATACTCAAAGCCTATTGCAAAACGTTGCTATGTTTGAGAATTTCTGATTATTATTGAAAGCATTTTACTAAATTCTCTGTTCATTCTTTTGAACAAAATTCAAAAGATTTCAGTGCTGCTATGATATTCCCAAATAATTTTATGGCCTCACAAATAGGAGACTGCTAGTATTCAGCATAATGCATAAACAGAGTCAGCAAGGTATAATCTAGTGGGACAAGGTTTGTTTTTTAATTTCAATCAAATAAAATCTATTGAAAGGTCTTGTTTGTCAGTGTCCTACTTCTTTCTATCCTTAGCATAACAAGTCAGAGTGAATGTAGTAAAAACATGTTATTAATTTAAAAACATGTTATTAATTCTAGGGATAACTGCTCATTTAATTAATACTTTGAGATGTCATGAACTGCCTGGTCGCGTCTTTATGATAGAAACAATGTAACTATAACATGCTGAAAATAGATTATTGCAATAACATTTTGGTAAGTCATACTCACACTCACTCAGTACTACACAGAAATTAAAGTAAAAATAAGAAATGAGACAAAATGTCTAAATGGATTTGCTTAAGTGAAAAAGTAAACTTCTGGAGAACTCTAAGGAGAAGACAGTGATCGAGCTAAAGCAGAAAAAGTGGGAAAAGCACTATCTTCAAAAAAAAGAATTTCTAGGATGAATAAGTAGTAATAACTAAATACCCTCCTTTACTTCTTCCCCTTCTTCTCTCCCTCACCCCAAGACAGCTAAGCAAAAGTTAGTGACAGTAAGTCTGGTCAATGTTTCTAAGTACCTCATATTTTATTGCACTTTAAAAGCAAGACAGCAACAGCATAACTGCAGGTACAAAGACAGAAGAAGTTTATGACAGAGAAATGTAGAATAAGTAGAATGATTGAAAACTTAAAAGGCAAGAAAAACATTGCACTGTTATTGCAGACTATATTACAGGAAAACAATATTTTTGAAGATACAGAGACTACAGTGTTATATTAAGTTCTGGTCTACGAGGAAACTCAGCTATTATACCATCAAGCCACACATTACTACAGGTATTTAAACAGCACACAGTTTATTTATTCAAGCAGCCAGAAGCCAACTCGCATTCCACAAATCAAAACTGAAGATCATTCATACTAATTGAGCACCACTACAGAATGTAAATTTTACTGTTCTTTATACCTAGAGATGGCAAAATGAAATGCATAATACCTGTTGACAATCAGCCACTGAAGTAAAGTGATTAGTGGAAGCCTGTCTTTTCCATACAGCAAGTTTCAGTTTCTGTTCCAGAACCCAGTTACTTTTGAAGTTCGTTTACGTGAAAACCTGTATCACTTTTTGTATAGCACCACAGACACCAAACCCTCAGCACAAGCAAGCATCCTCCAGCAAGTTCAGCACCGGTAACTTGAACTGTTCATCCCTGTAGTGAGCAGTACTAGGTGTAACAATTCATTCATGATCATGACTTTGTGGCTAAATGGAATTGAAACAGCAAGTACCTAAGGGTTTTGATGGTGAGGCAGTATGTTTGGTAAGGGTTGGTGGGAGGCAGTCATGAAAACCAAAAAAGTTTCACCATAAATTTCACTATTAATGGATGAAAAGTTTGACAGAATTTGCACAAGTAGGACATGCTAAAACACATGTAGATTTTGAAATGGTATTTTGAAATTGTATACTAAAAAAAGGAAATTGGACATGAGAAGAAAAGAAAATGATTGCTAGAGGAAGTTGTGGGAAAGGAATTACCATGCCAAGAACAACCTGGATATCCAGATATGAATAGGTACACAGAAGTACAGTCAAAGCAAAGACTGAAATGGCTAATGGTTTATTTGATTTCTAAAGGTACTTATTTTTTAAAAATAATTTTGCATTAGAGAACGGTATATTAGGCATGAGTTTGCATTATTACACTGTATACATTAGAAAACAAACTCAGAGAGAAAATAAGAAATAAATGGAGAAAAATAATCTAGTAGTAACATACAATAGCAGGTGGACATCAGTCTCCAAGGCGGGGTGGGGGGGAGGCAGAAGCAGGATGTATTTTCTGTTTCAGTTGGCAAAATACATTTCATTTCACACTGAAACAAGCTATGCAATACTGTGGGCAGGAATATATTTAGATTAAACTGGGAAGTTCAAGAAATTCAAGTACTTTAGTATTCTGTTCCCCTGCCTTCCTAAAGTAGAGGACAATGCAACATGGTTCCTCACAGCATCCATAAACCATGCTGGCTGGCTGCCAGGGAGGATGGGGAGCATAGAAGGGAGGTGGAGGGGAATAGTTAGAGCATCCACCCCCATGTCTTCTGCTCCCTCCTAGTGAAACACAGAGGCTCTGCAGAAAGCAGTGCCCAGGTTTGGAGAGGAAAACAGAGGCGTGCTGTCCAAGGTAATGTACAGCAAGCTACAAAACAAATAACCTGAAAATGTATTAGTATGGATACCTATTAATTTTAATATTGCATGGTAGTACAGGTGTTCAGAGTCAGTGCCTATTTGTGTATCACCCAGCACTGTTGTAAACACAATGCTGGTGATTGCCGAGGAAAGGTAATTTTTGTTTGTAGCTATGCAAACCAAACAGTAAGGAGATTGGGAGCAATACCACACAAGTTTGTTGTCTGAGACTCTAGAAGCATAATACAAAATGTAAGGACAACTAAACTGGAAAGGATTCTCATTAAATGGGGAATGAGTTAAGGACCAGTCAAAAACCTGTTTACATCAGCTTTACTCTCAGTATGGAAGACAAAGAACAAACAGAATAGCAGTTCTGAGATGTGAAACCTATAATATCAGCACAAGGCAAACACAGAAAAGACACTGTAGGAATCATGTCAGCTCTTAGGTATTTCTACTCCGTGCAGAATAATATTAAGTACAGATTTTTTTCATCCAAAGACTGATAAAGATTGACAAAGCGGTACCGAGTCAGACTTCTTTTGGTGACAGAAATAGAAAACTGTACTGTGATTGTTTAATTCTGCTTTTGAGACACAGTTTACTGAAAACTCATTAGCAATGGCACATGCTGCAGAGTGTTTGTGTGATGCCTGCGTGATACTTTGGACTACCTATTTAGCTAGCAGCCATTACCAGAGTTGTATTGCTTAACATGATCTTGTAATCAGTCGCAATGCTAGTTTACTGTATCTATTAATCTTCTGGTCTGTTTTAGTAACCTGATCAACATGGAAGAAACTATTCCTTGATCTCTCAATAAAATAAGGCTTTGCAAACAAAGGAAGGTGAAGGAGGTTAAATTGTCATTGATTATTTAAGACACAGTAATCATTTATTATTTAGCAGTCTCCCACATCAATCTGTTGCGCACATGGCTCTTTCTGCAAGACTTCCAACATGTTTTAAATGATTCTCAGTACACATATTAGAAAACAGAATAAATTTAGGACTATCACAAGGTGGAGATCCCTTGACATTCTGCAGTAGAAAGCAATTAGCTTTCTAAGAAACCTGGATTGCTTTCTAATGTGTTCCCTTGCATACACATAGCAGCTGGCTTGATATTTTACTTTCAATTTAGTCAAGTAGCAAAGCAGTCATGTTAATCACTTAAGCAAACTGCAGCACTTCTCATCATGGAAGACCTTTTCCTCTTTATCAAAACTTATTTTAAACTTTATGTTTTAATTCCATAATTAAGTTTCATATTAGATCATTTTAATACAGACAAGAGATTAAGCAGTGTGCTTTCCAGTTCAAACAGTTTTTTATGAGAAACATTATCTTTACTGCTACAGACTTTAGCTTCCACTTGCTTGCTAATATGGTACTCTAAAGCAATTTCAGTTGAAAAATCTCAGTGTGCTGCATGGGAGAAAACAGAGAAATCTATCAGAACTATTACCCAACAATTTACAGATACTGCAGGAGACTGCATGATCCAAACTTTGCTGATCACCTTGACAGCCAGAATCTGACTGTAATTATGTTATATCCGCTAACATAAAATACACTATATTAACTTCCATTCTGGTAACCTCTCAAATACTTACCCAAAACACTCAGTCAACACCGTTTAAACTTTTTCAGAGCAGCTCCACAGAGACAAGAACACTTCTTTGCTTAGAAACATTGCCCTTCTTCCTTCTTCACCCATTCCTTCCTGAATATAGACTAGCCACTAGCCTTTTTTCATTACCGTACACCCTATGGACAAAAGGATTCATTCCTCCTCTGAGTCAGTCAGAACTTCCATTTACTTTTGACAATGCCTCTAAATGAACTCCAAGGCTAAAGAATAGTCTCTCAACTACTGGAGACATTGTCCAGAAGTCAAACAAAACAGAGCGTTGCTTTCTTCTGGAGCCTAACCTGTCTCAGGTTTTTTTGCACTGCAAAATAGGCAACTATTAAGTTTATACAGTGAAACAAAAGAATATGAAAGAATATAAAACAAACTATTCACAGAAGCACTAACTTAAGGATTTCTGAAAGATTACATTCTGAAGTGTATATCAATATTTGTACAACGTTGATGAAATAATGCTACGCAAATTCCTGATAACACTTTTATCTGACTATTGTTAGCTTCTAAAGTTGCATTAAGGAGAAATAAAACAGGTGTCTACTTTTGTTTGGTTTTTTTGGAATTACAGCAGCAAATCTGTAGTGATGATGGAATGAACTTAAATTTTCTGCTTACCTGTTAAACTAGATATCTTAAGTATTCAAGGTACGCTATTCTCAAAATGTGTGGCTAATGGGGTGAAAATTCTATCTTGCATTCTCTGATCTGTTTTGTGTTTTTCTATTTAATCTAATTTCACATTAGCACAATATTCTTGTAGTTATACACACTTACGCACATCCTGAATAAAATGATGTACAGATACTACTTGCCAGGGTTACAACCTGCTCTTTGAAATTTCATGTAAAAGCAAAGAATACAAATGTAATTGCCACTTGGTTTCAACAGAAACACGGTTGAACCTATCGTTACCTGTAATAGCTATCCTTTGAAGAAAAGCTGCATAACCTAATAAATAGGTGACCAAAAGTTTTTAAGAATATTGCGAAAGGTGTTAATACTATTTATTTGCACATTCTTCTTCACTGAATTCCCTTCATGATGATCATAGTAAGCATGTCTTGTTCCTGTAGATCAGTTCAACTTTCTCTGTAATCAATTGCTTGTAATGCAATTTTCACAAGTACTCTGTACAAGATAAATACAGGTGGATGTGTTGTTCCATACAAAAACATTCCACATTTCCTTTTGTTCTTGCATGACATCACCCTATATAAGAAAATATATGGTTGCAACCATGACATAGTAGAGGCATTTTAACAGGGAAGGTTGAAAAATGTGTTCCACTAATGTTGAAGAGAATGCTGCTAAAGAAAAGGATTTTTTTTAATTATTGTTATTATTATCTTTAATACTCAGACCTCAGCCAGAAAACTGTATCTGTTTGGGGGAAGGTGGTCTAATTTATTGCAGAATCAGCAATCATCTACTTTACTGACAGAAGACCTCCCCCCAAAAACTGCAAGGGAACACAGACTGGAAAAAGGAAAAAAAAATATCCGTTAACAGCATGGATCTCTGCAGCATGAGATAACACATATTTGATTTGGGAGAACAACCAAATACATAAATCACATCTGTTTAAAAACAAACAAACAAACACACACACACACACACACACCAGCAACCCCGCAAATTGCTTATTCTCGTTTTTGGTAAAGACTTCAATTTAACATCTGAGATGTAATAAAGTAGCTGTTAAGGATAATTAGTCCCAGAAGAAAGGGATATAGCATTGCAACATACAAAAATGTTTTCAAGTATTTTTGAATATTATGGGGGTTTCACCATTAATATATACACCTCACAGTTTCAGTAAATTCCAACAGACATTATTTCACAGACACAGTAGAACATCAGGGTTCATATTTGGCAATCCACTAACAAGAAATTAGTGCAGATAGGTACACTGAGTAACATACAGACTTATTTGCCCTAAATAAAAAAAATACTCAAAAGAAAAAAAAAACAACCCACAAGTATTGAGTAATACCTATAAAAATAATAATTATAACTACATTTTTGTCCAAAGCATTTTACTTTTTAAAAAAAAGTTAGTACTCCTGGCTTGAATCAGCTTAAAAGACAGTCTGGAAAAACACCAAAGTGTAGTTTGCTTCAAGAACTTTTCAGATTAAAACGTGAAATTTTTATGTTTCTATCTTCAGAAGACTACCCGAAGACTCAGAAGACAAAACTTTAATGCTCCACTAAAACATACTGAAAGGAAGGTTTCAAAACCTTCTTTAATTCCAGTGTTCTTTTTATAAACTTGAAGCAGCATGTTGATATACACCAATGCAGAACCACAGCCTTATTTTGCAGAACTGTCTTTGGTAAGAAGTATTGTTAGATTTTGCTCGAATCACAGAACAGAACTGTGCTAAATATTCCACATTGTGGCATTCTTAATCAAAAGCTTATTGAAGAAGGCTCATATAAACAAGTGACTCTCTTACACATATTCGACCAATGTCCCACAGACAGAATACTTTCATTTTTAAAAAATGGGGGAAAAAAATATATTTCTACAGCTAAGGAATATTCCTTGACAATGTTCTTGCATGAGGATACATGCTATCAATTCACCTTCCAGCAGAAATTCCGACAGATGCTCGTCAGGAAACAGAATTTCAACATCACTTGGCAAAATTGTATTTATTCCATTATCTTCCAAAAGCCAAACATAATAACCACATTAAATTGTCAATAAGCGTGTAAATGAATACTGAAAAAAAATTACAATCCACTAATACATATCCCTCCACATTCACTTATGTTAATTCTCAGCTCTTTGTAAAACATAAAATTAATAGGGCATTGGAATGCTGGCAGGTAGTTGTAATAATCTTCTCATGTTTCAGAAGGTATTTTAGAAACATTTAAGAGCAAAGGATGAATGGTGTTCCTGTAAATCCCACTAAATCAATGCATGGACACAACAGCAGCAGAGGCAAACAAGCTGACAGAAGTCTGAACACCCCCAAAGATGATAAAAAGTACTGTTCGATACAGCTACTTACATCATGGCCTACGAGTTCTGTCTGCGTGGATTTATCTGCTTGGGAAGCAAGAGCCTTCTGAAAGCACTGAGCCTTTTCCTGTAAACCAAAATAACATATCAGAGGTAAGTCATGTTTTTTCACTGGGCTTTGCAGCTACAAATATCCAGGTAAGTTCAAAACTCATGCATGGCCAGCTGTTCAGAAATAGATTTATTATGGCACTATTCTCACTGGGAGGTTGATTTCCTTACTGTTACTTCCTTTTATCAACTTATCTTTCTCTTAAACAGACAGGGGACTCGGAAAGTCTGACTATGCAGTAGAGCTGGGCCCACAAGAAGGATGTCACTGAAGTGTGACATCAAGCAATCTTCTTCCAGAGCACATACAGGTACAAAGCACCGAGCAGTAGCAGTGACTCTTGCAAACACCAGCACCATTCGAACAGCAAAGAAACCATTTTTTTAAGAAACAGTAAGGAACATGCAAACTCCACCGCAGATCACAACTCTGAGATGACTTCCCCCTTGCCTGATGCAAACACGTTAGCAAAGCCTAAATATTCTTGGGTATTGTACTGATTTCTGCTTTTCCCACCCTCGTCCCTCAGTACCTCTATCATTTTTGGAAGTGTGGCATGAAATCTCTCGAACAGGCTTGAGCAAAGAAATCTGACTGCTTTGACAAAAAAAAACGTTTCGATATTTCATTTGAAACTCACCACTAAGTAGAAATGTTGATCCTCATCAAGCCCTTACATATACTATATTAGTTTCCAAGAGAAAGTATACAATGAAACAACTGTAAATACGCAGGCTAAGGCAGGAAAAGGCATACAGGAGGGGAAGGTTCCATGAATAGAGAACACAAAGTCCTTTACTGCACTGATTTATGTTTTCCTATCTACCGATTCAGTTTTATTTTTCAGCTATAGCCATACAAAATACTTATCTTTGACTCAAATTTCTCAAGACCTACAAAAGTATGTTTTAATGTTACTGACAGGTACGTATTAGAGTAAAACAGAATTTGTGTAAATTGAATGTCAAGTTAATTGAATCTCAAGTTAAATGAATCTCAGTTTTTACTGAAATAAAGACATAGAAATGTTATTACTTTCAGCTATTGTCCGAGTTGTGTTTTCCTTTGTAAGTAGCTCTTCTACATATTTTAAAAATCAAATGTTATTCATTTCAAGGCAAGATGCACATCACCACGTTAAGTGTATTTTGGCCAAAAGCATGTAAACAGCAGGAAGAAGACAACACCTAAATGACCCTATCTCCAGTATTCCAACTCTTCAAATACTGGGGCGGGGCAGGGGGGAAAGGGGGGCACGGCGAGCAGAATTCAGACCGACCATTTCACTGGTATGAGACAACTTGCGCCCAAACTTGCTGATGTAACTACTGAGGTAAAACTGAATTCATAGCAAAGGTAATCTCATTTCCGACAGAAAAGCTTCATCTTCTTGAGGTTTGAATTTACTAGTCCACTGCCCACAGCATTGTTACGTGTTTAGAAAACAGACACTGTTATATATCTACCATCTTATTTAGACAATAACACTTTACTGCTCAGAAGATCCATGAATTTTCTAGTTACAAACCCAGACATTCACAGCGATTGAATGTTCAAGTAACATTATGATTGGACCAAAACCAGTATTAAATTGTGTATCTGATCAAATTTAACATTTGCATACTTTCTCTGTGGATTCACAAGTACATATTTTGAAATAATGGGAAAAAAAACCCAGAAGAACCCAAAACCTTCACTAAGGCAACCAATTAATTGGGAAAGCTGGGAAGGTTGGAATAATTAAATCCATTTCTTTCTGTGAGCTGCTCATTTAACTGCATATATGCAGTGAGATCCATTTTTAACACATCCAAGTTCTGACTCTACATTAGCATCTTTGCCAGAAGCAGAAGTTAGACGTCCATGTTGACAAGTAGTATCTTCTCTTTACTCTACAGAGTACTTTCAATTGTGTTGATGCAAAACATCCTTCATAATATGAATTAATTATTTCCAAAATTATTAAATATAATAAGAAGACAGTGTATTTTATCTTATTTGCAGTGATGCAGCGGAAGTCTGCAAAAAGTTTAAAATCACAGACATAAATATTTTCCGTGCAGTAATGTAGACAACTTATGGTTTCTCACAAAACAGCATCCTACTGGAAGAGGCTACTTACACTTAGTAGTCATTTAACTTCATCTCAGTTACGTTTCCCTAGCTTGCACTACTTTATTTCTAGAATTCTAGTTGCCAAAGTAAAGTAGTTGTTCCAAAAGACATACCTTTGTTTATTAAATAATTTTAGTAACATTAAAGGTATTAGATATCAAAAACCACTATAAAATGTTCTTTCCAATATAAAACCACTTCTTAAAATGATAAGTTGATACTTCAAATATAATTTCATGCTGCATTGACTATATCAATAGACACTTTATAATGAACTAATGTGACAAAATGCTGGAAAAAAATTTTTACACTGTAATGTGAATTTTAGATCTATAAAGTATAGCATACTATACAAAGCAAGCTAAATGCAAAACTTCAGTGTAACTGTTTCTGTAAAAGTGTAGCAGATCTTCACACAAAAATACATATTAAGCCTACTCTACACAAAAAGAAGTATAAAATGACACTTGATTTTACTACATAATAAACAGCTGTAAATATTTGGCAACATTTGCTAGATATTTAAAACACTGGCTGCTTTTGGCCATAGATTTACTGTTGCTATTCATGTACAGCACAGCATTTGAGACACAGATCCCAGCTCCCAGGTACAACCAAAAACCCTCTGCAGGGAGGTCGTGTTCTCCAGCAAAGAAAGACTGCTTGCAGGAGATTTGCCCCTTTGCCCAAATACTTTCTTTTCAAAACCTTACTGAGAATAGTCACTTTAAAAGAATTGATGTCCAGGTATCAATTAATTTTGCTTTTGCAAATGTGTTACCTAGTATACTGCTTGATATGTCTGAGTCCGCATAGTTAATTTGGTCTTTGGCATTGGAACAGACAACAACCCAGCAGCACTGCTATGAGTGCGACAGCCTGTGGCACTAAGCAAGAGGCAGTCTTAAAAGGAAGGCAATCCTTTTAATTTACTTTTTATTAAGCTAACTAACACAAATGGGAAAGACTGACAAACTTCCAGGTGCCCAGGTACTGGAAAAGGACTTCTGGAACTCAATACCTGTCCCTTTTTCTCAATCATAGCAAATCAGGCAAATAAAAAATCTTTACAAGCCAAGTAGCACACTTTAACATTAATTCATAATGAAGAAGTAAGTTACCTGGACATATATTCCCATAGCAGCCTTCAACTGCCATCACATCATTACTCCTAGAGACAGTTACTATTATAAAGTAACATTTTAAAGCAATTTTTCAAGTTCTGAAACTTCCTTGAGACCTTCCTGCCAAATTAAAACACCAAAGTTATCTTCTTTCAGAGGCTTCCAAGGGAAATTGGTTAATTAGTGACTTTCTCCATACGCGACCCAGTCTTCATACCACTAACTGCGTATGCTGCACCCTATCACCTTCTCCCCAACTACCAAAAAGCTTCCAAAAGCTTTTTCATAAGTCTATGTTGAAATGTAAGGACGTTGAGAAAGCCAAAACACAGTATAAGGTGCTTTCTTAACGCCCCCATTTTTCTTTTGAGATATTTCATAGACTCACAGAAGGTTAAGTTGTCCCATCCTCCTGCTTTCTGCCCTTTCACCGCATGTATCTGGCAGGAGTCGGCTCCACCTTCTCTATATTAGGTAGTAAAAAGACTGCAAAAAGATCCTTCCTTATCCTTCTTTTCAGGGTGACAAAACAGGTGCCTTTGCCTCTCTAAAGACCAAGAAGAGACCAAATAATTTATTTTTTAATTATTTTTAGACTTTTAGGATCAGACAAAGTACTTCTAGACTTTTTAAGACAGAGCATAAACGAACATTTTTTCTTACCGTTCTGTGTGTTGTTATTCCCTCTTATTAAAATAAATAGCATTAAGTGTACACTTGCAAGGTGACAGGGATAAGAGCATGAAAAATTCTCAATCCCTGGGTTCATCCTAATTAGCGAAAAGGCAAGAAGAGCTGTTGGCGATTTTTAAGTCAGATACTCATAGCAACATTGCCAGCAACATTCATCGCAACCCCTCCCTCTCACATACGTGTCTGTGTGTGAGAGTGTGTGTGTTGGGGGGACAGAGAGAGAAAAACTATGTGGAAGGACATTTTCTCCATCATTTGCAGTTGCTTAAATTACTGAGATTACTAACTGAAGTATTTCAAGAGCCTTAGTGAAAAGCGTTAGAGCACGATCAATAAAGCTATTCCTTCACATGGGAATAAGTTCACATGTAGTTTATATCTCGAACTACCTTTAGTACAAGAGTGTCATTGTTTATATACTTATTATTTTATTACTATGTTTGTAATAAGTCACCGAGAGGTGCTGAAATAGGAAGATAACAGGCATCAGCTGATCACATGCATGTAAAAACATTACAGATAAAATAGATAAGTGAAATATAAGATAAAAGACCAAGTGAAAAATGGGCTTAGTCTTCACCACTGAAAGACAGCTATTAGACAAAAAGTAAAGTCAGTTACTACCAGACTACTTATATTTAGGAAGTCAGTATAGGTTAATACATCTTGAAACATGACTGGTTTTTTGTAACATTCCTTCTCTGAACAGAAGAGCGTTAAAACAATTTTCATAGCTTTGACTGTGAACAGGTCAAAGTTGGTTTTTGTGACCATTCTCTTACCCAGTTCCCTATCACTGACAGTATGGTCACCACTTGTGGTGTTTTGTTTAATTGCAAATTCCAAAAAGAAAAAGGTTGAAAATTACCTTATATGGTCATACTAAATCAAACAGCAGAACTTACCATTCCAGCTGTATTGCAGGGATCAGAAGTCTGTTAACCAGTACAGCTGTGGCTTTCGTCACTAAGGAATCTATTTTTTATAGCTAATAACATATTAGAGATTTTTTTTTCCTAAGAGCTGTTTCACCTTTATTCTTAGATTAAAGAAATCTCACAACTTAACTTTTTGCCTTCAAATCTCTTCATATTCAAACAACTCAACCTCTCTCTAGATTCCAGAGTCTGTACAGATTATTGTACGACTATATGAAGACAAATCTGTTTTATTTGGGCTTTCTCTCAGCATACATCCAAAACAGCCTACTATTGTCAGCATCAGCACTGCAGTCAGATTTACAATTTACATGCAATCGTTTCCCTTGCTTCAGGCATTTACCCCACTGCGAATAACAACTTATGTTTGCCACAGAACTGGGGAAGAAAAGCTTTTCTTCGGAAGACTTACAAAAATGCAAAGTCTTTTAATTCTAACGTGCTTTGGGATTAAACTTAATCGACAGCAGCAGCAGTTAGGCAGTGAGAGCAAAGGGATAACAAGTAGCACAAAAACCTGCTCTCCAACATCTATTCTATCTAATTTGCAGGCTCAATAAGCTACAGAATTGACTATATGACAGCTATTTCCACAGAAATTGAGTCCCTGTTGGTCTGAGTCTCAGTTTGGGATGAAAACATAACATATACAGCATAGCTGCAGTGATCAGCTGTGGTACAGCTGAATCACATCACACTTGAAAATGCTTTGTGAAGCCCAGCCAAAAGCCCAGCTGTCTCTCCAGCACAGGCTAAGAAAGCAGCTACAGCGTGGTTCAACACTCAACAGATAAACTACTAAGAACTAAGGTGCTAAAAAGCCACAATAAATTTAGAGGCATTACTCTGGAGTCACAGCAGCGAATGGGTGCGATCATCCACAAGGGTAGTAGCCCATTGTTCAGGAGGAAAACAAGGGAGAACTTGGTGGGAATGCACCCAAGTATGCACAAATAGAGGTTTCATTGAGGGTTTTGGTTCTGTCAAATCACTGTAAACGACAAAGACCAAAACAACACGCAATTTCAGTGAACGTTTCATAGTTTTCACACAGGACTCTTATACAAACCAAAAGAGTTTTTCAGTTATTACATAATAATTTTTTTGTAAAACACAAAGGCAAAGTCCCATGCATATGGTAACTATGGTATCTGGAATGAAAGATGACATCCCTTCTGCTTGGATTTCTATCAGAACACAGTATCCAGGTGTGAATCAAGAAAGGCTAAGACAAGCCTGTCTTCAAGCAGTTTGCAATACTTCAATAATTAGTTACTGCCAAGTCTGAATACATTTAATGAAAAAAACCCAACTTCTAAAAGTGTGATCACTTCATAATAGCTTTTTGAAGATGAACAATATTTAGTAAGATTTCAAATCTTAGTAGAATTACAAGCCCCACTATAGTCATGCCAGCTAGATTTACTCACAGTAATGCAAAGGTTTACTAGATCCTAGCCAGAGAGGGTTATTACTATAATTTTAAAAAAAGTTTTGAAATCCTTATAATCCCAAGTATTTTCTTAAACTTTCCGTCCCCAAGCTCTGCTAGAGAAAGCCTCTTCTGTTTTGCTGAGTGCTGTACAACCTTACCAATAAAAAGAAGACTCCAAGCTTTGAGAGCACAGGCTATCTAATCAGAAACAGAAAACACACAAAGTGAATCTCCTAGTCCACTGAGTTGATGAATGCCAGACAGGAAAAGAGCCTTAAAAATTGTATCTTCTGACTCCCATTTATCTGACTGGACTATTCTGTATTCTAAACGTTACCATTACCACTTTTGTATGTATTGCAAAATTAAAACTAAATGTTTACAGGGACATGAGACCACCACAGAATTTCAGGATAAGGATTTTGCAAACATACCTGAGCTTTTAACTTTGTTTTTCAAAAGCATCTTTGGAAGATGCTTTAAGATATAGCATTAAACAGTGGCAGATATTTGTTTATGCTATATTAAAAAAATAACATCGCATTTCTTGGATCAGGGGAATTTTTCTGAAAAACAAATGTATTTTGATTATTTCCTGGTTTATCTGTTGCATCATCAGAAAGTAAGAGACTCCACTTCCATGTGGCATTACAATTTATAATTTATATTTTAAAGCAATACCTGGTTATTATTTATTACTATAATTCAGTAAAGCTGTATAGCGAGTAGTCATTTCCTTACTGATTATGTTTCCCATAATAAATCAATGCTACTTTAAGACATAAATTTATGTACACACGTCACTGAAAGTACAGAGGAACTTTTTCTAGTTATCACATCTCTAAAATAAAAAAATTACAAATCACAAATTCATATATGGCCCAGACATGGCCATGCATGCTTTGAATAATGCAATACAATAAAAAATTTATATGGCCACAGTCTATGAATAATATGGCCATAAGAAGTGATGCCAATCTTAACATCCTCCCCATCACCACCACCACCACCAAAACCCAAAACCTGAGAAAGTTATTGAAAGGGAAGAAAAAACAAGCAGTAGTGCAGTCATAAAAACCTTCAAAAGGCTGACACATCCAGCATAGTCATTCATGCAGAAATTATCTCTGCAAGTACAGTTTTGAACTTTCAATAAGCATTGTCGTTAGTCTTAATTTGTGTTATGGTTGCATCTAGATGTCCCAGAAGATATCCTAAGTCTTATACTAGCTCGTCTAGCTAGTCTTATACTAGCTCTCTTTCAACCCATATGTCCTTAGATTATCACTGCTACACCACCACTAGGACCACGTAGACAAATACAATCCTGTCCCAAAATATAAGACGCCCAACAGACAAGCCTAGGAGACAATATTATCCCAGTTTGATAATTCAGAAATTGTGATACAGGGACACTAAGCCTTACAGCAGCAGAACACAAAAAAAATTAGTGCTATTGACTTGATCTTCATACAAATATTTGAAGAAAAATAATCAACAGGTGATTTATTTTTCAAGGTCATGCATGAAGCCACCTGCAGAGTTATGGAGTGCTGCACAGATCCGCAGTCCAAGTCTTATGTCCTATGCACAAAAGCAGTCTTCCTCACACCGTTAAACTTCAAGACATTCACTTTAGATATGAATTTCTGGGCTCAGTTGTTGTCCCAGAGTCCACAACAGCGAACAGTATTTAATACAATTATGTGCGAGATTACTACAGATCAGGACTACACATTTAGGTTCAAAGATCCAACTTGCACACCTTCGATTCACAATATTTCAGCATTTTTTTCTAAATGGACATGACAGATACAGCAGTGAAATTTGTTTCAATTACAGCTCTCATTTACTTAACTGTACAGTATTAAATAGCCCCACTGAAGATGTGAAACTGATTACTGTTCTTTTTCACAGCAATTGTTAACCCATCGGCTGTAAAATACTTGATCATCAAGAATAACGCGGTTTTCCCTCATTTAAGTTGTGCTTTTCCTAAGTTTACTAGCTGAAAATGGGGATGAGACATGTAAAGTGTTCAATTAAATTGCTTATAAGCCGAGCAAACCAGCTTTCGGGTTTTTTAGAAACAACTGCAAATTAGAAAATTACTATCCTAAACCTCAAACAAGGATATAAACATATTTATTTCAAGTATTTGTATGGTGGGAGTAGCACACTACTTTTCTCATAGCATAGCGAGAATTAACTCTTCCAAGAACCTAGATTAGGACAAAATGGGTTGAATAGATTATTCCTGCACTTCTACTTTCATTAAAATATACTGTCACAACATTGCCTCTAGTTGGTATGCTCATGATTCAGCTGGCAGAGTTGTGCTGACACACAACACAAAACTAACATGAAAATGAACGCAGACCTATCAAGTTTGGTAAACAAAGAAAGCACACAGTTTATAGCCTTGGGGTTTTTTCTTCCTTTATTCCTTTTTAGAGCAACCGTATTTATCACTTCCACGGCACACATGAATTTAAATGCTGCCAGGTTCTGCATGGAGGGTACGCTAACAGAATTTCACAGTCTGTTCCAAAACATCTGTTTTGGAAGGTTTTTTTTCTTTCCATAACTTCTTCTGTGGTTTTTTGGTGACTATCAGTATTCATTGAAGAAAAAACTCTGGTTAAACAAATACAACACAAAATAACAGCATTATGAAAATCCTGTAGCAATTACTAACAGATGATTCTGCAACACATTTAATATAAGGTTTTACTTAGGGAAATTATTTTATTGACTTTTGAAAGTACCAAAGGCACTCGTTATCTTTTTGTTGTGTTTTTCTTCCCTACCATGTGAAATGCTAACGTTACGCACTTTGTCCTTTAGGTCTCTAAGTGGAGATGTTTAAGTGCATTGCCTGTCAAATGTTTCTGTTTGTTTGCAGCTTCCTTTCCCTCTGTGCACGCAGGGACATTCGTGGGATGTGATTAATGTGCCAGCCACCTTGCACATAGATTTAATGGCACGTGCATCAGGCAGAGTGCAGGAATCATTAACTCAGCACATTCCAAATTGCAACTGATGTTTATTGAAGGCTTCTGGTATTAATTAAACCTCACACAGCTGTTTACAATAATTTTACAGATGACTGTCCTGAGGAACGAGATTCACGATTGTGGCATTGGAAGTGTATACGACAAACACAACCAAAGGGTCATTTTCAAGTCGCCCCAGCAACAACTGCATGGGGCAGATTTTGATCATTTGTTGGTCAAATGAATTAAAAAAAAATAATAATATAAATCAAATAATTGCTGCCACCATGGAAATGAACAAAAACATGTACCAATCTTTGTGATAAATAAGGCTGCAGTTTTATTCACTGATATCAACAACGTATGATCCCTGTATCACTGAAAATAACCCACAGCTGCCATTCTTTGAGTTGTTCCCCCTGTGGCATTATGCCAATTATTCAATAAATTATCTGTACATTTTGGCAAGTATTTCGGATAGAACCATCGGTTTGGGTTTAGCACTGCCAGAACAGGACAACTATGTGACTTGCTTTTGTCCTGCACTCATATGCAGCCCATTAAGTGTGCATATTCATATGCACACGCTGGAAGTGATCACACTGCCTGTCCATCTATCTCTCAGTAATATTTTTTTATTACAGTGGTCAATACTAACTAGTCCAAGCAACAGAGTTAGGAAATTAAAGTTTCTGTAAGTTTCATGAAAATCACTGTCTGGACAGATGCGAAGGACTTAAGCTGGCAAGGGGCTTCAGCATGAGCTTCAAGCTCAAAGTCAGCCAGATGGGCAGCTGGCAGACAGCTGTGCAGCGCCTTCAGCCCAGCCCAGCCACCCTGCGCAGCAGCGCCTTCAGCCCAGGTAACACTTAGGAGCCCAGCAGGATGTTTAGGGACTGTATGGGAAAGTGGGGCATGGAGAATTACAGGGAAACTGAGAACTTCAATAAAAGCCTGAGGAGACATACACAGAATAGGATTTAGTGGTATTGCTCGTGAAAAAGCTTCGGTCACTACACCAGGCTCTCAGACGCACTGCAAAGACTTTTTCCTACGCAATTTTTTATTTAAGCAAGGACCAAAAGGCACTTTTACCCTTTGTGAACCTGCTCTCAGAGGAAGCCACAGCATGGGTTTTGCCAGTAGTTGACACTGGAAAGTTATTAAAGCAGATACCTTTTTACTGTGAATTTAGCTTCAATACTCATGCCTTCCACCTCAACTGAGATACTGAAAATTAAATACAATTAAGTTCATCATATCTAATTCAATAGGACAAAACCAACATGCTTTAATATGGATTATCATGATATTCCCAATACTTCTGCACATCTAACAAAGGCTCATGAGTAACGTTCAGCAGCTTTGTACTGCTTTGTCAAAGCAGAAGAGTTTTGATCAGACAACAAAATCTGCTTTCACTTTTACAATACCAAAGCAATCCAAACCAGCTTTTGTATTTTTGATAATACTTGACAGACTACGACACAGTAACATTCCAGCACAAGATGGGAGAGAAGCATATCAATCTCCTCTTCGTTCAAACATTTCTTTAATTAATCCAGAAACTTCCCCAATGAAGGGAGTTTGACTTCATGAAAGCTGTGTGACTGTTACGAATTCTACAGCAAATCATTGCGATGCTGGAACTTAGCTGAGCATTTATAGCACTGACATTTTGACTTCAGTTGATGAAAGTAATGAAATATGTAGCAAAATATTTTCATCACTGTATAGAAGTTGTACTTTTCCAAGCACCTGCAAAAGATACTGACAATTCTTATACTGTAGAAGGAAAGTAACCATTACATTCTAGTTTTTGATATGATGCATATGCACAAAGAAGCTATAGCACAAAGAATCTGAAATAAGTTTTTTCTTACTATTTCTAGTAGCATTACGGGATCTTCAGGAAAGAGCATTAAAAAAGATCTCTCCTTTTTTCTCCCTTTTAAAAATACAATTTCTCACCATTTAAGGAAATGGTGACTAGACCTCGATTTGCCACTGACATATATCATAAGCAAAACATGTTGCTATGGTCCCCAGATTACTGCTATAATGGAACCAAAAAGGCGACTTATGACCATAAGCAGCTGTCACATAAAACTGTTCGAAGAGGGGAAATAACAACCCAAACTATGACACATTCATAAAAGCATAAGAATCACGTTACACAAGTCTAAAGAGACACCCTGATACTATCTTATAGAGTTTTTCCGACAAAAGAGGAATAAATTCTAATTTTGCCTCAGAAAACAAGAAGCAAAAAAGAGATGAAGGTGAACCTATCGCACTTGAGAAACATTAGTAGTCAGTTTATAGCATAACATAAATTCAATCTACTGAATAAACCCTCTTTATTGGCTCATAATCAGCCTGTTGGTACACTACTGTTGATAAAATTGTTTTGTTAAAATTTTTACAAGTGTTCTTTAATGCTGCCCCAGTGCTGTCTCAGCTCATAACGTGTGCCTACTATCAAAAAAGGATTTGTTTGTAAACGCTGCTTTTAGATAAGCCAGCGCTGCTTAGGAAGATGCCTCATTTCTCAACACATGCTACACGCTATAGTATCTTGTAAAGATGCAGTAGAAGAGAGCTGAATCCTGTTTGTTGGTCGAAGACTAGGGACTCCCTCTGATCTGTGAGCCTAAACCAATAAAGGCAGCTTTGAAACAAAAGCACTTTCAAACTAGGCATATTAAAAGATGCAATGAATGGCTGAAGTAGAAGATGGAGGTATAAAACTACAAACACTGTAAAATTGGATTGGACAAGTGGGCAGCAGAGATAGAATCATAGAATCATAGAATAGTTGGGGTTGGAAAGGACCTCTAAAGGTCATCTAGTCCAACCCCCGTGCTGTGGGCAGCGACATCTTCAACTAGATCAGGTTGCTCAGGGCCCCGTCCA
>NW_008825271.1:1906425-1906811 GCF_000699105.1 Pygoscelis adeliae
TGCTTGGTCTTCCTGGTCAGGTGGCCTATAGCAGACCCCCACTGTAATGTCACCTGTCCCTGCCTTCCCTTTAATTCTGACCCACAAGCTCTCAGTCGGCTCCTCATCCATCCCCAGGCAGAGCTCCATGAACTCCAGCTGGTCATTGACATAGCGGGCGACACCCCCTCCCTTTCCTAAAGAGCCTGTATCCCTTCATCCCGACACTCCAATCATAGGAGCCATCCCACCACGTCTCCGTGATGCCAATAAGGTCGTAACCCTGCAGGCGTGCGCACGTCTCTAACTCCTCTTGTTTATTCCCCTTGCTATGTGCGTTTGCGTAGAGGCACTTAAGTTGGGCCCCCGATGAAGCTGTCTTACTTAAGATCCTTTAGGGGTTAACA
>NW_008825271.1:1907132-1930492 GCF_000699105.1 Pygoscelis adeliae
CATTAAGGAAAATATCACATGCTTTCATGGACCAGCTTTCTGTAAGCGGCTGCTTTTGGCCACCACTGGAGACAGACAGCTAAAGGGCTGGATAAGCCCTTGCACTGACCCAGTACAGTTTTCCTTATTTCATATTCTGAAGCGTAAACCAAATCCATTCTGTTTTGAAATACTGCAATATCAGCCTCCCAAGCACCCAGATGATACTGTTTCAACAGACAAGAAAACTGGTTGCCTTTACTTTTTATCCAGTTATTCCTTCTTTCTTAATAAGGAAAAGATACTTTGTGTAGATACTTTCCTCCTTCTTCAGTTAAGCTTATAGTACTAGGAGCTAAGAAAAAAATAAAAATGAGCAAAAGCTACCAAATGGCACAACCTGGGGAGAACTCTCTAGCCAACTAATGTAAGCTCAAAGAAAATAGTAATCTCGGATTACATTTCAGTAATGTGTGTCACGTGGTCTAACAACAGTATGTATTCTCAAACTGGGCATTATAAAAACAGTCCACATGGTGTTACCAACTTTGAAAAATAAGCCTTGTCTACATATTTTTGTATGCAAATCCAAACCTGACTATACTTTGAAGATCCAGAATCCAGAGTTTAAATCAGGAATACTTAATGACATAGGAAAAAAAAATTAAAAATATTACCATAAACAAAGGCTAACGTGGCAGATAAGGCTACAGTTTATATGACTAGGTGGTGGGGTGTGGATGGGAGGGGAAAAGGGTATACTTCAGTAACCAAAATTAATGGGCAACGTACAGTGAAACGTACTAAGTCGATGTTACAGTCCATGGGTGATTTTACCAATGCACAATGAAGTAATGTTAAAAAAAAAAGTCTTTGCCAAAACTAATACTACTACTACTAAGATCATCATCAAATAGCTCACCGGATGGTTTGATCTTGAGTTATAAATATTTAGCAACCACACAACATTATCCAGGGACTAAGTACTGGTTAGCATTTTTAGAATACAACAACAAACATCTGTTTAATCTAAAAGAACCCAAACATCTTGTTTTAACCTGCAACTCTGCACTCAATTGGGAGCTGTATGGCAGCTCTCAATCAATTTTCAAAATTTCAAACTGATCCAAAGTTATAAAACATGCTAAAGAAATGGGTGTTTTATTACCACAGAAGTGAAAAGAGACTCTACAAGACCCTCTAAAGATACATCCAAAAACTAGTGGCAAAAGCAATTTAGAATTTACTTGCGAGACCTTGGGGTAGGGTAACAACCTGTGCCTCTACACCATACTACTGCTACTTGGTTCAGATTTCTGTTTTCTCCAGAAGCTTCCTGCAGTGTCCACTGTAACACGATATCCATGGATTTAGGGATCACCATAACACAAATAGCAACTACAATCATTAAGTGTAAGCTGTGCAAAAAGCTCAGCCCATTTTTGTTTATTGATGATTTAACAAAATCAAGTAAGGTAAAAAACTGTTTTTGCTCTGTTCATTAAATGGGTTTTGCAGAACTTAAATCTGACTAAAGCTTATTTTTTTTCCTATCAGGACATCAATCCATTTGGTTCCCAGGTTCCTATATATTTTCTTGAAACTCAGACTGACTCAACAGACCAACAACTCAGAACATCACTGAACTCTCAAAGTCAGGTGTAGATGGACAACCTGTTTTAGATTGTTGCATATTTGATAACCACAGAAGGTTTGCCAGTTTTCATGTCTTGAGCATTTATGGCATGTTATTTTATTCATGACAACAAAAAGCCTCATTCCTCTGAATTCAACAACATATTTACAGTAGGCCGTCACACATCTATTTCCAAATTGCATAAAACATGAAACACAAAAGCAGAAAATAAAACAGAATTACTTGAACAGATATAATTTCAAAGTATAGATATTATCAGAAATGGTAGATCTGTCTTGTCTTTTACGGAAAAATATCTGAGTTTTTAATGAGTTCCACAGAACTTCTCAAGTAGGTCATCTTAAACTTTCAGGTTATCCTAGCTGTATGTTCAAGAAATACTGCAGACAAAATTGATTTGTCATTCACAAGCACCACTCTATGTCAGAAGAGTGGCAAGCTTCTAGGAATGTGATGCAGCATTCAACGTTTTTAGGAAGAGATGCTCAGTTATTCTATATACACTGACTTTTCTAGCACGACTTACAGCATTTGCTTTCCTATCAGAATTTGCACGCAAGCAAAAGTGGAGAAAGACAGTGATTATATTTTGAAGTGCCAAAACTGCACCCAACCTGTGAAAGACTTAATTGATTTTGGCAGCCTAGACTCCAATTCTACCACAGGGACTACGGTAGACATTACGAACAGATGCATTTTCCTCATTTGTGTTCTTCTGAGTGCACTTCATTTCTATCCCCATCTTAGCCTGTTCTCCTGAGGCACTACAGAGATCTTCCATGGCATCTGATCCTATATATTCAGCTCAGCTCCATTCATCTGCAAAGTTTTACCTGCTCCTCAGACTACGATGTTCCATTAGTTGTCTGTTTTATTTATTTACTGGTCCTGATGGTGGTCACTACATAGACTCTTAACTAGAAGGAAACTGCACCATGCAGAGACCTAGTCAAAGCACTTACACACAACACACAGAGCAAAGGAAACGGGCAACATGAAGAGATCATTAGTTTGTCAGTGGATATCAAAACTAGGGTTGTAAGAGGACTATGTCCAGAAGACCACCTTTAGCCCAACAGCTGGTCTCCCAGAGGCTCAGGTGGTACCACTGAAGCTTTTCTTGCTTAGGCTGCTGTAGTATGTGTAATCCTTACCTGGTTAAAGACAGTGAGTGCACTCTCCCAATAGTGCAGTCTAGTCCACTGATATGAAACAGGAACTTTCATAGGGAGAAGAGAAAAAAAAACACAATGCAAAAAACCCAAACAAAATTGCTGATGCAACTTCTTTATGATCAGGATAGTTAAGGATAGGATGCAAACGCTACAAAGATAAACTCCTGACACAAAATTCTCTGTTCTATTCAGCTGAGTTCATCTCCTCTTGTCTCTTTTCATCTGCACTAGATTTGAGATGACCATTTCTCGCATTCCTTTCTTTCCACTCACGTTTTCTCCTAGTAGACCTGTTCCTTCCTTACTCATACCTTTTTCTGGTCCTTTCTTTCCCTGCTACAGAATGACTAATAACCTTTGTTCTTTCTCTGCCAGTGAGAGATTTTGCTCTTCCCTTTAGACTTTAGTTTCCGATACATGGGACCCTTAAATCCAAGGTCTCTCCTCATTACAACAACTTCCATTGCAGTGGCAGTCATGACAATTGGCTGCTAAAGTACCAGGGCTGGCACCCTTTTAAGAGTTCTTACTGAAGAAGTAAAAGTGTCACGGGGAGGACAAAAATTGAACTCAATTCACTGCAAAAGTTATCTTTGAACTGATACTTTTATGGCCTTAGAACATTCTGATGCATGAAAATACAAACACATAGCATCTTTGTTACCCTCTTTACCTTCCCCCCCCCCCCCAGCAAGGGGAGCACCCGTTTTCTCCATCATAGAATAACTTACAAACTGTGTACATTTGCTTTATATTATATCCCAAATGTGCATCTAGACTGTTAAGTCAAGGTCAGCAATCCTCCAGAGGGTGGGGTGACGCCCCTCACTTTCTGCTTCATCTTCCAACCACTACCTCAAATAGGACGTTTCTGTTTCTCTGGCTGAACTCCAGGCAGCTACACTGCAACCAACAGTGAAGCTGCAGCTAGGTCTGTTTCTGTAGCTGGGACTCCACGAAATCATCTAAAATACAGGACTTCCCAGTCCCACTAACAGCAGAGCAGTATAGCCTCAACCACACTGCATGGCACCAGTCTTCACCCTACTTTCTTATACCTTCCCCACCTCCAGAAGTCCTCTGCATTCAGCAAAGCAGCCCGCACAGCTCAGACCTTATAGGAAAGCTGAGCAGACTGGGATGTTAGATAGGTAAACATGGAGGACATAGTCAACACCACTTGTCAATACACACTCCTACATTACCAAGTTCTCAGAAGAGAAAATAAGAAGACCCTTTTCATTAACTTGCCATCCCCACAGCTGGCACATTTAACATAGTGGGCTGTCATCAGAGACAGGTAAGAATGCTTTTTGTAAAACGGAGTCTACAGGCCATGTCCTAGGAGCCAGTTGGTATTGATTCCTAGAAACAGCTTATCATGGCAAGAAAAAATACAGCTTTATGCTGCATGCTGACCCTACATGGTGCAGAGTGGACACAACAGAAAAAGACTAAATCTGTTATAAACTTTTGCTTAATACATACATATATATATATGCACATTTACATAGGTGAAAAAGATCATCCCTCTGATGGTGGGTGACAGGCGGTGCCTTCCACTGATGGAAGCCATGCACCATTATACCTTCCTGTTCTTGATATAATCCAATTTAAAGAGAAAAACACTCCTGAAGTTGCAGTCCAAATCACTTTTAGCTGCAAAGACACCATTAGACAATCCAGTTGCATGTGTATTGTGAGATGACCTTAGCTTTCTACAGTTTTGCAACCTTCTTACATGGTGCAAAATTTGTTGTCACTAATTACTCAGTTACTGTGAGCCTGCAGGAGGTGCATTCTGCAGTTGAAGTGCCCCTGGAAAAGTGGAATGAAATTTTAAGTGCGCAAGCAGGACAAAAGTGTATTGCTGCACTGTGCCTTTACTGCTAGAGGTCAGAATTCTGGAAAATTTAGTTGCAGTGGTCTAAAGAAATGTTGAAGACTCTTGTATGAATGTAACATCAGTATTGCAACAGTCTTAACTACTTAAGTTATACTTGGTAGAGTGTAAGTATCTCTTTTGCACTCTAGGAAAAGCCTGAAGATTTTAAATTTAATTTAACACACATTTTTAGTAATACATTCTCAGAAAAAAAAATACGCTCCAAATTGCATTGGCTTTGACGCTACCTTTCCAGGGAAATCTTTAAATTGGACATAATAAGAGATCCAAGGTCAAAAGGGCGAGAGGGACTTGTGCTGTACCATACTTCTCTCACGCACCCTTTCCTCTTATATTTTCATTCATTTTGCAGTTCAAAAAGGTAGTCACCAGAAATTCAATGTTCTATACCAATGATTCTTACCAAATTGCCTTGCAGTACAGGTCACACAGTTCATATACTCCCCTCTGTTATGTCTGCTCTTGTGTTTTGACTGACTGCTTTACACAGATGGTTTCTTTATCCATCTCTGAATTTCTGTTCCCTACAGTTACTGAGTGGTAGTATGAGGATGCTACTCTGCAAAGAACAATAATTCTGATTTCCCCAAGTGTACTGTGTTGTTACAATCTGCCAGGTTAGAATATCCAGCTTACTACTTCATTCCCCGTCAAAAAAGGAAGCTTCAAAATCATGTATACCCTTTAGAATTCTTTTGCAAATGTGAACCATGAACACAACATCATGTTTTAGTCACAAGCACAAATGACAGAATACTTCACTGCAATATCAAATTAAAAACATTTGTGGAAAATATGGAGAAAAACATTAACATCTTCCTGTATGCTTGAACAATTATTATTATTTATGCAATTCAGGATGCCACAAAATTAGTTGTCTAGACCTTGTAATCTACTGTGAAACTCTTTCATACTGATGTGGTAATAGGAACATGTTCCTTAAAATGCTTTGGCACCTGTGGGAAATCAAGTACGGTCAGACATTAGTTCACGCAAAATATCCTGGTGAATCAGGTTCCAGAGAAGACATGCAATTGAAGAAAAAAAAAAAAGTTCATCTATATTGTAGTAAGTTGTCAGAAGACTTGTTTTGTATGTGATAGACAGAATTTTTAGTATTACAGAGATCACTGCTTTCTAAATCCAGGTTTCATTTTGGTTTTTTAAATTAGCAACACCATATAAACGTATTTCCCTCTTATTTGTTCCTTAATAGTAACAACCTTACAAAATGCTGGGCAACCGTCTTTGTATCTCAAAAGGGGTAGTTTTCCCTCGGCAATAGCTTCGCTGAAGTTCAACTTTCTCAGTTAGTGTTTTTCTTACTAGATGTTTTGTCTTGGGACTTTTTAAAAAAAGTGTTTAATGTGTTATCAAAAATTGATCCATGTAAAATACAACTTTTTGATCAACTTCTAAGGCCTCCATCCTTCAGCAGCAACTTCTGGCAGGAAGGTGGAAATTTCCAAGGCTTAGACATGCTATTCCAAGGATTTAGCTCACATGGAAATAAATTTTGTGTTTGGCTGAAAAAAGGAAACAAAATCTGAATTGCATAACTAACAATGACTACATTAAAAGCAATAAACTCTCATCAGAAGATTAATTTCTCCCTCTTTCAGAGGCTGGGGTGGGGAGCGGGGAGGCAGGAAGGTGGCTCATGTAACTGGAAATCACTGCCAGCAGGAACACAAGCAGAAACGAAGGCAGTCTTCACTACGATACTTCCCATGGGAGTGTTTTATTTTGCAGCATTCATTTTCCTTCAAGGTTTTGTAATTATATTTCCATAATTTAGTCATATAAACAATATTATGATTTAGGTACTTCTCCTTAATTCTATCCCATAAAAAGAGAAGATTTGATTTTTTCAATTATCAGTGTAATAGCTGGCTTATTAAAAACATGTGGCAGAAATAAGTGATAATAGGATATCCCCGCTTTCCGATGTTTCTTTTAGAAACAGCTTTTACATACCTCCTTGGGACAGAGCTTCTTGAGCAGTATGGCTCTCTTCATTGTAAAGTGATTATATCAGATTGAAATTCATATATCTGGTTGATGGACTTGCTTGTAGTTCAAAGACTACATAATGTTAGCGTTGATCTTTTAAATAAAAACAAAATTTTGGTGATCACCTGACCCTACTACTGAAAAAAGACTGTTTTCAATCATATTTTCCTATGATCAGCACAGAAAATTCTGTTGCTCAGCCTCAGAGACAGGTTTTTAAAGAATTAAAATTCATTTCTTAGGAATTACTGTCAACTAAACTATTCATCTTGATTAGGATGTCTAGCACTATTTTTTCCAAAGCATCTACGCCTGCACCAAGACTTCTAAAGCACTTTATTTAACAGATGACATACAGTTTGCCGGGGGGGGAGTTTGCTGGTTTGTGTTTTTGTGGGGTTTGGTTTGGTTTTGTTTTTTAATAGAATGCAGCTCTGGATTAAGTTATTAAGCCCATAAACAAGACATTTTTCAAATGCTGGAAGCACCTAATGATTTCTTTTATCTTCCGTGAGACTCCCAAATACCAATTGTATTTGAAGACTTATGCAATTTTCTAGGTAAGGACCCAGAAGTCTAACTTTAATGAGAGAAAAAAAAAAAAAAAAGGCAAAAAACCCACTTAGTCTCCAAAACTTGGCTGTATGATAAATTCATGCCCTTAAACCAAAAGAGAGGAGAAAGGGGAGTTAAGTACTTTACTTTCTATAGCATCAGATTAAAATAACATTTACATATTCACAGCACAACATACTGTCACCAACTGAATTAAGTTTTCAAAAGCCAATGAGCAACAATTGTTGCTGTCAACTTGTCAAGTAAAACTAAATTAAATGAAAACCTGAATCATTAGCACAGAAGTAGAGGCATTTAAAAAACAAACATGAATACAAGAAATTAAGTTGCAGGAAATGAAGGATATTTTTAAAAACGTTATGAAAACCATATCCTGGAAATTGGAGAACAGGTGCTTTGTGAAAAAACTAATTTCAGTGAACATAACAGTCTGTTTATTTTTATTTACGTAAGTATTTAGCAGATATTATTACAGGTATGTAACTTTTTTTTTATAGACTGAAGTCAATCAAATAACTACTTAAGTTAATGAATGTACCTTTTATTTCTTATTAACACAGTAACTTTCAATTAAATTCTCTATTATTAAAATGGTGGAAAGAAACAGAATGAAAATGTTTTAATGCAGCATTGCCTTAGGTCATTAATTCACGTTATAGCAACAAGTCTTGAATCTACAAAGGTTGAAGCCAATTAAGGTTGATATATCATAAATACTGAATTTGCACCACATTTGATCCTGGGCATCACAGTGTGAATCCAAATGTTATCAACCAAAATCGCTACATCATCACTGGAGCTTCAGGTGTAAAACAGGAAAAAAACTATACTTAATTTCACACAGGTGACAAAGTAATTTAAGGACCATATTCCTAATACCACATCAATTTTAAAGTGGAAGGATAAACTTGCAAGCACTTGCAAGTTAAGAAATAGAGGCTTTACTTTACAGTCAGAGGGATTTAGTCTCTCAATAATTATTCCTGCTATGCATTATTACACAGCATTAATCATCTAATCACATGATTTTAATGTTTTCATAAGTTCCATATAAGATGACATAGCTGGGGAAAAAGAAAAACCATACTTGGTTTTGCAAGAGCGGAGAAATGGGCAAGCAGAAATAAAGTATAGAAGTAGCAAAGAAAAAAATGCCGTTTTAATGTTACAGGAAAAAAGCTTAAAAAAATATTAAAATAAGTATCTGGAAATTCAGAACCATGGAAGATGGTAATGAAGGAGATACAGTCATTGCTTATTAACTGAATACATAAAGGTATTCTACCAAGAACACTATGAGCAGAAAAGCTATGAGCAACAGTACTTGTATGGACTTTGCTTTGTAATAAAGAGTTGATGTATGAACTGGGATATTTCAGTAGATTAATACAGGTACCACAGATGCAAGAACACTGACAATTTAGATCAGAAGACCATAAGATGAGAAAGGCATGATTAAAACCTTGACGTTTGGTGAAGAACATAGAGTAACTTAACTGGACTTTCAGAAAATCTGAATTCATATAAATGTATATGAATACACTTCTTATAAGAATAACACTAGTGCAAGCCCTAATTTCTGTCTCAGACAAGCAAGGTAGTAGCAAAATGAAAAACAATACAGACAAGCAAACTGAACCAACAGATTTCTGCCAGTATTTCTTCAATCTAAAGGCTTCATAGGGCTTGCTCCTCAAAGGACAAGTCATTATCCTTGGTATAAACTGGATCAAACTCCTAGAGCACATACAAGTTAGAATTACCTACTGCTTAGGTGAGTGAAAACTGCTGGATCGTGTTTTTGAACTTTGTATAGAGGTATGTACACCAAGTATGGTTATAGATAAATTACCAGCTATATGGATTTTGGGTGCATATTAAAAAGAAAATTTACAGAGAACTCCAGTACTCAGTGTTAAACATACTGTATTTTGAAGTGTGCCCTGACTACCTTCATTTTCTTTGTGGTAGCTCAATTTAATGTTTTCTATTACATAGATATGAATTCTTAACACGAGACTCATATTGAATAGATAGGAAGCAACGGCAGCTGCTTTGTGTTCCAGGCCTTTTTGAATACAGAATGACGCATTTTCTCGGTCAACTAGAAACACAGCTAAAGATTAGATATCTCTAGATGCCTAAATTTCTATTGTTCAACTAAGAAATCCCCTAAATGTGGACGAGATAGCAGCCACACTGACTATGTTCTGAAAAAGCAATAAAGTTTAATGGGATAAATGGATTAGAAATTAGGATTATGAATTATATGAAATACATATTTCTATATAAACACGTAGGAAAGAATCAAGAAGATCTGGCTATCTGGAAGATATTCTGGTTTTAATTTCCTTCTGAAAATTTGAGACAGCTATACTATTTTGGACTTCTTTATTATACCATATCATTTTTAAGCAAAACTGATTGAACATCCTTTGCTAATCTGTTCTACCCTGTCAAATTCCATTCCTCTAAGCTAAGTTCCACAGAATACATTTAATATATCCAAATAAGGGAAATTTGCAAATCACTAGGCAGCATGTGCATTGACCTTCGCTCTTCTTTTGAATTTGCAGTATGGTTCATTTTAGTCAAGCTGTTGAAACATTTGTGCTATAATGCATCAAATTAAGGCAACCAGCTGTGATGTTTAATTTAAGCTAAAAGTTTATGATCTACAACTACACAACACCTTAGGGAATAATTGATATTTCATGTTACTAAACTAAATGCAGTTACAAAATGGTTACAATCTTCCCCACATTTTACTCAGAGCACATTGTCATTTAAGCTTTGGATCTGTAAAGAGCACAAGCATTCAGTCAAACCTGTGTATTATAGAGAATAAATGAACAACCAGTTCTAGCCTTTGCTGAATATATAGATGGTCTAATGTGTTGTTAGATTATTCCTACCTTTTATCCTTCATTATGTGTAATGGAGTTTCTCGATTTGTGAGAAAGTGAGAATTAGGAAAAGTTGTTAACTATTTTGTCATAATGCACCATTTTTAGCAGATATTTTGTCCAAACAGATACAGTACTTAGAGTTGAATAACTGGAACAAAACCAACAAAAAAACCCCCAAGCATTTTCTAGCTATGAAGCACTCTTGAGAGAAAACCCCCTCCAACACTGGTTAAACCATTATATTGTTCTTGACAATGGCAATGTATAAAAGGAGAAAGATTAATAAAGGAGAGAAAAACTAAGGTATGGCTATATATCAGATGCAAAAAGTGTGAAAACTAACGTAATGGCAGTTCAAACTTCAGGTTACCCATCTAGAAAGGAACGAAGTCAGCTAGAATATTGATATACGGCAAAAACATCGTGCATAGTAACTAGCTCACTGCTTTGTTCATCAGTGGTCGGCTGTTCTTTTAAAAAGTGTAAGCTATAGATGTGATGGTTTATCAACAAAGGATACATAAGGCACATGCTCCAACTAGAAAGATACATTGATAACTCTTACTGACAATGACAATGTGCCTCCAGTGAATTAGAAAGCTGATTTCCATTGATTCCGAGGTGTTCTGGGTAGCTCTTTAAACATTTTCTTAGTTACAACTGACTTTAGCAATCTTCTGCAAGAGCCAGAACACCCAGACAACATCAGCAAAATGAAAGATAAGAACTTCGTGCTTACTGCAGCTTTCTGGTAACAAGCTATGTCATGGGCAATGAGATTCCAGTATAAGGACGGTCCATAATGGACACAGCTCCACCATAGGGGTGCACTGGAGCCTCTAGCTATTTTTTTCCTAGCACAGGACCTATATGAAGGCAGACAGCTATAGGAAATTTAATTTTATTAAATTAAGCATTTTGTAGATTCATTCTATTTGGGTTAGTGCAGCTTCCTGTACTTGAAACTGGGAAATTACTGCTACATCGACAAAATCTCTCTATTAAAACTTGCTTCAAGTAAAAAGAAGGGGGAAAAAAATCTGTTTTTCTTATTACTGCAAGAACAATGAGAAACTCTCCACCTTTAACATCCAGAAACTCCCAGAAATTTTAAATACACGTTAATAAAACACATTGCCATTTTTATTTCTCTAAATTCATTTCATTCACCACCCTACTTCCCTGCCATATTTCAATCTTGCATGATTGCAGTTGGCAATTTCATCAAAGGGTCATGCAACTGAGAAAGCCATGCTCCTTGAAAGCTGATTACTACTCCAACATCCTTGTGATAAAAACTATTAAGATCTAGTGAAGGATGAAAGCAAGCACAGAATCAACTACATGCTGTTTGATACCACTCTGGAATCGAAAGAGTCTGCTGTATTAACATTTGAGAACTGGAGATTACCTGGTACAACATAAATGTCTGTTTTCCACAACAGTATTTCAAAATCTTTCCTTCAGACTCAGGAAAAAAACCCAAAAACTCAACATGAACAAAGCCAACCACAGCCTAAGATGGCTTATAATATTCTAAACAATTGCTTAAAGGATTTTTAAAGTGAAAACCTGGTGCTGAATACTTGGCTTGATCTTTAATAACACAATTATGAAGTGACAATCATTAAAACACTCATATAAAAGTTTCTGCAAACCATATGCCATCTGTACAATTTCAAACAAGCACTATAATTTCACAGTGAGAGCTAGAATCTGTGAAAAAGCGAAGTACTTTGTGGATACAAGATGCTGGAAGGCATAGCTCTAATATCTACAACATTTTCAACTGATTACAGTCTTTCATTCAAGCAGACACTAGTTACAACCTAGAGAGGAACAAAAACAACCCAACGAACTACAAAATAAAGATCCATGATAATTATACTTAAACACAAAATACTTGACAGTCAATTCCTCCTTTGTTTGCCTGCCAAACACTGAAGTCAGAATTTTATGTTACTCTGGCAACAGTGAATTAGATCAAGTGCCTGTAAAAGTAGACTTTAAATTCTGTTGCAAAAATACACTACATCAAGGGTTGCAAAAAAAACCCCAGAAAATGAATCCACAATTTACAGTTTTCAATGTAAAAAACCCCCGAGTTGAAGCACTTTGTTCTAAAATGCAGGTTATTATGCTTAACAAACACCTAGAAAAGGTTAATCATGAGTGATTTTGTTCTGCTTTTAACTGTTAACAAAGATTATTTCAACCTCAGTAGCGCTTTCTTTAGTGGCCATGTAAATACCAGCAAAAAGTACTGAAAGAACAATGCCGATTTCTCTCCCTAAGAATCTGCTGTGTCGGAGACTTCCTGGAGACACTGGCATCTCTAAAATTCAACCAAAGCCTTGTCCATAGATGACCATGAATGACTTGAGATTGCTGTTGCTTCCAAAATTTTTCTACTATTTTCTCCCAAAGATACCAGAATAAAAATAATGTTTAAAAAAGGTAAATGTAAGTATAGTTACCTGCATGCTGAGAAAACAATTTATTTTGTTCCATACTGGGACTTCAGATGCGCAAGACTGCTGCACATAGAGCTGAAATCCTGTTACTACACCTAGAAAGTGTTCTTTGAGGTAGTGGCTTCCCATCCATCAGCATAACTGCTCAGATGTTTGCTCTTTTTTTGATCAATACAATTGAGTTCCTACGAGTATTACTTCTTTATTATTCCAGGTTAGCAAAGTAATGAAGCATGTGTTTAACACTGAACATATGCCAGAATCCCACTTGAATTTCATTTTAGAGTTGACTTTATCTTTTCCTAACCTACACTGATGACCAAAATTGGTGGAACTTGCAGGGATAAGCATCTGCAAATGTAAAACTATCTCACTTTTGTGTATCAAAAATTATACATACAGCATGTAACTTCAAACTGTTGTTTACAAATGGTGGACTTGGTGGAGTATCACTTGAATTTGCATTTTGCAGCAACATTATAGTGCGTAAAATGGTATTTTCTGTCAGAAGCAACTGAGAACCTGCCAACATTGATAGATGTATGTGTGAAAGACTGGATAACGCTATGGAAGAAATACGCCTTCAAGGATCTTGATATATCCGCAAAAGTAGTGTATTAATTTATTTTCCATTTTGCCTTGTGGAACAGAAAAAAACACACAAGAAAGTTTTCTGGAAAAAGTTCATATTCTGCAACTTTTACTGTAATATTTTACTAAAGTATTACCTATCAAATAATAGTAATATTCTGTATTCTGCTCTATAGCAGCTTTGCTGACTACAGGTTTCCTACACACTATTCTTGGATACATAAATTCAGTGTTTCCCCCCTTCTATTTCTCTTTTACATTCTAGAAGGACAATGGTTATTATAAAGCTTACCTTGAAGTTCATTTTTACTAAGGATATATGTATAACTTTCTTAACAGTTTTCATTTTTGACAAACCAATTAGGAAAAAAAATCCTTATATTTTGTAAGGATAACTATTAAATATCAACAGCTAAGATTTGATTCCTTTTTGGAGGGGAAGGCAGCAGGGGAAGGAGGGTAGTAATGCTTGTATTTTCCCAGAATATATCTGCTTTACATGAAACCACAGGGATGGTTCATAAAAATATAAGTTCTGGTAATACCAAGAATTATATAGCCAAAGATTTTAGGATAAATCCATATGAAAAATATTTCATTTTCTCACCATTGACTATACTACAATGAGGATTGAAATTACTTATTTCATAATCCATACAATCTCTTTCTAAAACACATTAGTGCTGCGTTCAACAAAATCTTACATTCTACACATTTAAATTTTTCCCAGAAAATCTCAAGTAACTAGTAATTCCTTATAACACTCATGTAAAACTGGCCAACAGGCTTTTTAAACAGACAGACAGACACACACACACAGATTTACAGCTTGAGAACTGTATCCGGCAGAATAAATTCCTGTGAGGAAAATTCCCTTTTATCCTACAGTTTCAAGACACTACCAAGTGTGAAAGTACTTAAGCAGTTTGTACATTCAGTAAGAAGTCCCATGGAATAATGGAAATACTGCACTTTCACCCTTTCAAAATAAAAGCTTTGCTTGTCATTGGACTTTTATTTCTGTTTAAGAGATTAATAAATTACTTTTTAATTACAAGGAAGGCTACTGTTTGGTGGGTATGGAATATGTTTTTTGAAGAAAAGCATTGTCTTCATGGTAAGTTTCATTTTCATGGCTGAAAAGCCCTTCTAGACATCAAGTCACTCATTGCAAGCCACTGCAGAAGTGGCTCGCCAAACATAGAAACGTATGGCCAAACACAGAAAGCACCTATTCTTCCTGAGAAAAAGGATTTGAAGGCTTCAGTACCCCTTACTGGTCAGCTTGTCACACTTGCTCTTTCTATATTTCAAGGGGAGCAAGAAAGCTCTGGAAAGGAGTGGAAACCAGCTCCCTGCTCCGCTAGGGACTGCCCAGGAGACCTCAGCAAGCTTCTGGGGAAGAGGGCAAAAGAAGTCAAAAATCCCGATACGAGCAGTATTGGTTTTACACACCCAACATTGCCATTCCAAAGTGCAACAGACATTTCCAAGCCTAATTTAAACGCACAGCCTAATCAGCCTATGAGAGACATATCACAATGAATTGCTAATACTGATGCGCATATTTTATTCTCATCTACAGATCTGAAGGAAGATTAAAAATTTATTGGGAGAACATATGAATACTTATGAGACATGTTAGTACATATCATTACCTGTGGAGTCAGTGTTAACTTCTTAATCCCACATTAATGGAAGCAAGGAAATGGAAAGTGACACAAATTAGTCATGCTGAATTTTGATGGATTTTGGGTAGGAATATAAAGTAATATTGAAAACATTTGCATATGTATGTAAATAAATAAATAAGTATCCACATCTAGGTTAACAGTATATTAGATCGAAGGATCCAAAATGAAGGAACTAGTTAGATTTTTTTATACAGTTTATAAAATATTAATACCTTGGCAATATTTTAGCAAATGCATTTTGTTCATATTTAATTCTATTATGCTCAAAATATAGAAATATGTTATCTTCAGTCAGGATAAGTATAATTTTTTTTTCTTTTTGTCTTAGGCAAAAATAAACAGTGAAATTACCACCAAAATGTTGGGGGTTTGGGTAATTTATTTTGGTAGACACTTCCCAAGAATGTATCTGGAAAAAAATTTGAAGACAAAAGAAAAAAATCGCATATTCACCTGATACAATACTGGAAACCTTGAAAGGTGACCTCAGCAAAAAGACAATTTCTTCAGTATCCAGAGTGTTAAAGAAACACCATTATTTGAAGACCTCTCCTAAGCATAGGAGCATCTTGACATAAGACAATTTGGCTGAATCTGAATTTCAGATGAAAACCTGGCAATCTACAAACGTCAATGTCATACTGATATAAAATGGAAATACTGGCTGCATACATGTGCCTATGGGAGGAGAGAATTTATTACTCTCTAGAAAGCTGAAGTTTGTATTACCCAGACTGATGGTTGAACTTCACATTACGCCCAACCTACAAGAGGCATCCTTATCTATCCTTACTCTTCTCCCTCAAACCCCCACTGTCCGGCTGTTCATTTCCACTGCATGTCTTGCATCCCATCTAGCACTTACGTGACCACAAGATGAGCTGGATCAGCTCTTTGACGTGACAGCAAATTTGTAATTTATTTTTGTTGGATCAGTTTCCATTATATTCAGATTGACACTGTTCAGTTACTAGCCCTTAAATTGGAAAGGAAGAAGGAAAATGAGCAAGAACATCCCTCGCAGAAGCAGATTCTGCGGTCAAATTCAGTAAAATCAACCAACAGAAGTGTGATACCTACAGAAACCAAGCATACATTTGAAAGGATTGGGATATTATTCTTTCACCCTCTGGTGTTTCTTATCCTTCAAGAATTGGGAGGAATGCTCAGGTGGGAAGCAGAATGCAAAGAAGGGAGTTTCTGCACACACATGTTGCTAAATAATACCACTCATGGATAAAGCATATTGTGGATGTAGAAAGTGTAGACTGATTCAAAAATTTATTTGGCAGATTTGGAAAAGGAAAAAAAAATCCATCAGTGTTTATAAAACATAAAGATAAAACTTCAACTCAGAACGCTCAAAGCCAGCAAATTACTGTAAAATGTGAAGCTATGCTAAGAAAAGCAGTAGTGTAGTGTCTTTCCCAAGGCCTCTGCCACTGACCACTATTAGAGATAGGACTCTGTATGAGACAAACAGTTCAGTTGAACCAACTGATGATGGTTCTCATATTTTTAGAAATAAGTGATTGTTCTTATACCCTTATATTTTTTATGACCTTATGGAGAAAGCTGCAAGCATTACAAAGGAGCAGGCAATATAGTTCACAATGAAATTTCAGGAAAATTAAAGCCTAACTTCTGGCCAAGCACTTAAACATATGCCTAATTTTAAGGCCATGCATAATTCAAGTCACTTAAAAACCCCCTATTTAAATCACACATAATGCTCAAGTGCTTTACTGCAGCAGGAAACGACCTAGAGGATAGTATGGAACTGCTCATAACCTTTCTTACTTTTCAGTTTTAGGTTAACCTCTGGCTTATTATAAAGAGTTTTTGAATACAATTGGCTCTGTCAGTGTCTTAGAGATTGGATGCAACTTTAACATGCTGACAACACCACTAATGCTTTTTGAAAACTAAACCAAATAATTTCTGTCACTTTTTAATAAAGATAAAGGGGAATCACTGAAGTCATTAAATGAGAATATGAAATGCATAATTTTGTTTTAATATGGTTAAAATGGTCACTTTACAGATGTCACTGTTTAAAGGGGTTAGTGTTAGGCTATTCATCTTGAAGACAGTATTTCATATGTAGCCTGTAATATGAAAATGAAGTCTTACTTTCATTGTATAATTAATGTGTTTGGAAGTAGGCACTTCCACTTCGGAAGAGAATAGTCTACAATAGTCTACAATAGTCTACAAAGCAGACTATTTTGTTTGCTCTAGATAATGAGCCCTTGAACATCAAAATGTTATTTTCCTTTACATTACAAAAAGGTATGACAGTTATGGAGATGTAAGAAATTCAAGTACCCAGAAACATACACATTAGATAACTTCCTTATCTTTCTGTACTCACCTCTCCGTAGCAAAATATATTTGCTCTCTCATTCATGATCATACAAACTGTCCTTCCCCACATGGCAGTAACTTTGTTATCCCCGTAAGACAATAAGGAGATGTTCAAATACCTCCCTAGCAAAATCAGTTTGATCACATTTAACTGTCCACTAATGATACTATTTGGTAACTCATTAAACTTCCATAATCAGGTAAGCCTTTAATAAGGTAATTGAAAGAGATATAGCACATCTTGACAAAAACAATTTAAGTTCTGATGTTTCAGCTCGTCAGAACAAGGCTGTTGATTGCTGCACATCTGCACTCTACCTAACACAGTGTCAACTCTTAGATTGCCCCTTTTAAAGTAACACAAATAGATAATAAAGTTTTCTGTGGATAAACTGGCAAAAGCAAGATCAGGTGCTTGTAGAACCACTGTAAAACACAATCATTTCTGAAAAATCTATTTGAATAGTTTTGGTGTGGTTTTTTCTTTAATTAAAAAGAGTTATTCATATTGTTTGGCAAATGAGAAAATTTATGGCTTCAAAATATGGATTTTCATTTCAGAAGTTGTTTCCCAACAGCTGAAACAAGGAAAATAAAAAAAAGAAAACCAAGAATTACATGCACTCAACTCTACAAACCACAGTCAAGAATGAGATCTTGATTTCCAATACAGATCAACTGTATCTTTGATTTCCAATGTATTCTTTCCCTTATATCATAGATCGTTTAGGTTGGAAAAGACCTCTAAGATCATCAAGCCCAACCATTAACCTAGCACTGCCAAGTCCACCACTAGACCATGTCCCTAAGCGCCACTTCTACATGTCCTTTAAATATCTCCAGGGATGGGGACTCAACCACTTCCCTGGGCAACCTGTTCCAGTGCTTGACAACCCTTTCGGTGAAGAAATTTTTCCTAATATCCAATCTAAACCTCCCCTGGCGCAACTTGAGGCCATTTCCTCTCGTCCTATCACTTGTTACTTGGGAGAAGAGACCAACACCCACCTCACTACAACCTCCTTTCAGGTAGCTGTAGAGCGCCATAAGGTCTCCCCTGAGCCTCCTTTTCTCCAGGCTAAACAACCCCAGTTCCCTCAGCCGCTCCTCATAAGGCTTGTTCTCCAGACCCCTCACCAGCCTTGTTGCCCTTCTCTGGACACGCTCCAGCACCTCAATGTCTTTCTTGTACTGAGGGGCCCAAAACTGAACACAGTATTTGAGTATTATGTGACTGTATGCTAACATTTATCAATGAACTACATTATTTGTCATGCATAAGCAATTTCCACACTAAATCTTTGTGTAGAGTATCCTAAAAGGTCTTAATCGCTAAGGTACTTTATCATAAAAAGTGTCCTTTAGAAAAAAAATCTTTTTTTTCAGTGCTACAAAATGCTCTTCATCTTTGAACTAGCAGAAAACAGCTCCTGAAAGCATTTAACTCCTATAAACAACCTGTATTCTGTGCTATGTTTAGACACATTTCTTGTAATAAGGAAATTTCTCTTAATGCACAGAAAACCAGAAACATTATTGGGCAAACAGAAACAATTTAAAAATCATGCTACTTCCTTTGGTTGTTACATTAGTCACCAGCTCCCTCTGAAATCCCATTTGAAATCTCAGTCAATGGGAACATCAGAAGAGATACAACACCTTCAAGGTTAAAAATTCAGCAGCTTTTCAGCAGCAACCAGCTAAGCTGTTCCTCACCTACACAGCGTGTTAGTTAGGAAAGCAACTTCTTACTGAAGCGGACAAACCGGCATACTGCGTATGTTTACGACTTGTTATGACTGCATTTACACTGATAGAAAAGCCAACCACTTCGTTTGGGTGCTTAACATTTATACAGCTCATACCATCGTGAGAGAAGCAGGCAGCCCCTGCTGACAGAACCAGCACCTGTGCAGCTTATGTGTACGTGGAATATAAAAGGAACAACAGTTGGTTTTATATCAAGTATTAGTTTGCTGCTGTAGATAGAAACCAGCTGCATTCAGCAGCTCCATCTTTCAGACCTACTCTTTAGAGACTTCTGCACACTCACACTGCAACAAATAAACTCTGCTACAAGCACCGCTCCGCTCAGAGAGCAAGCTCTGCTGGCATAAGAGCTTTTGAACAGAAGTAAATGGATCCAAACTAGGATTTGTATTATATAAAATTAAGTGTAATGGTTTTGTAGAGAAGAAACTGTAGGAGCACAACAAATTTTCAAAGCAACAATAGCCTCTCTGTTGCAAAATACATCCAAAGGGTTTAAGGGTACACTGATTTGGACTTAAATTGACTGAACTAGATGAGTAGATCTGCACAATGCATGAAGACTAAGGTTATACTCTAATGCCCTTGCTATTCTTTAACTCCATAATCATGGCCCTTCAGCTTATGGAGTTTGGCCAAAGCACATCTCTAGTACCTCTCCAGGTATGGGTACATCCTGGTAATGTTCACTCATAATGAAACAGTCCATTCAAAGCTTTCAAAAAAGCTGCTTCCCACTCTAATAAAGAAAAAGAAATATATTTGTAACCTCGAAGCGAAAATCTTAGGTTTTACACACTAAATCAAACATTGGAACAGTGAGGATAGTCAGCTCTGTTTTGTAACAAGTGGCTTAATGGAAAATCTCACTTAATAGGAAGAAAATTTTCTATCCCACTAACTCATCTTTGCAGTAATTCAGGACCACTGTACATATTTAGTTTCGATTGTCATTAACAGTTTCCCATTTAATGTCAATTGAAAAATCACAGATTTCCTGTTTGTGATAGCACATAATATCAGGTACTACATGTCACACAGATATCTTTTTCAACCCTTCAAGAAAATATATGGAGTCCATTTACGGCTTTGTTCAAGTTGCTTCAGTGAAGGACTATTCGAAATAATAGCTTCAAGAACAGGACTGAGAAAAGCACTATATGGTGATAATGTCTCTAGAACCATACTTACAGCCTGAAAACAAACAGGCAATTAATAATCCTGGATAGCATAAAAAAAAATCCTACAACAATCTGGAATTCAATTCCAATTAAGGGAAAAACTTCCAATTTTCCTCAATCTTTTATAAAAAAAAAAAAACAACTCGTAACTACAGAAGTATTCCGACAACAACAACTGCAAAATCTTGGGAAATGTGAAAGATCTTCCCCAAAGGACATTTTGAAGATTTTGTTGAATTTTATAGAGGCTGAGTTCTCATAATGGCACTTCAAAAATAAGAACATCAGAACTATGCCAATGTTTTTAATGCATGCGAGAAATGAAAATGACTGTATTTTGAAGCACTTCCCAAAACACACAGTCTTCCTCTAATTAGCAATAAGGACTAAAGAATATGTAGGTCTTATAAGTGATATGCACAGCATTTAGGACACGGTTGTCCTGTTCATTATTAACACACAAGTGATTTCACTTTCTTCATCACTGAAGGTTTCTAATGTTTGAGAAAGCGGTCAAGGATTTAGTATAACCATTCCAGCACTGTGAATAATGCAGTAAGAGCCAGACTTTCAACAAAACTCTTTAGGTGCCTAGAGATTCAGTCCAAGTTACCCGAGTGGAATAAACCTAACTGCCAGATGCCTCATTTCCTCTAACTTCTAGTAAATATAATGTCTGTGAGAGGCTCAATGACTTCCCTAAAATTATTGTGCTTTACCTTAAAGAGATTGTTCTCTTTGCGACTTAAAGATTGAAAACAGACATTTAACACTCAGACGTCTCATTTTTAAGTATCCCCTATCAGAACTAGGCAATGTTCAGCTATTCAAGGCTTTGGTTTGTTTTCATTACTGTTGCTTCTAATTTGAACACACAAATATTTAAAATTTATTCTGTATAGCAACATATTCTACACATAGTATCAATTTTGGAAGTAAGCATCACTCAGTATAAAGACAGAAATCATGTTTTGGCTTTGAACTTTTGAGAGATGTAAAAAGAATAGACATACAAAAGATCTATTTAATCAATATATTTAGAGGCAACATACAATAAGAAACAACATTCAGTGAGATAGAAGACAGAGCTATCTGTAGGGAATGGAGTTTAAATGGGAGCAAAGCCCAATAATCATCACAAAATAGCAGCATAAACCTCTTCCACAGCAAATTTGTTTTCTTTCTATCCATAATCACATGGGACAAATCTGACCTAATCAAACATAACAGAAATTTTGTCATCAACTTCTAGAAGCGACTGGTATCTGCTTGTTTGAAATTGTAGAACTGCAGAGGTTTTTAATATGATGAATCATTCAGAGATAATCAGAGAGAATTAAATTAATTCTGTGCTAGTTCATTCATTAACAGCAAAATTTTATGCTATCACCCTACATTCAAGATCCCATTCTCTCTTTAGATATCAGAATGGCATAAACGCTACAATAATGGTACTAGCAGGATTTTTATAAACTGATTAGGCACTGTAAGGAAGAAATAATGACTTTTCCACTTGCAACCTGTGCATCTTTCAGTGATTCACAGTCACTGAAAAGCAGCAAAACATGTGGAAGGGCATGCAGGAAGGGCATGCAGGAAGGGTGCTGAAGCTCTGCCAGCTTGACCAGGGAGCGATGGTATCCACCCAGCAGAAAGCCATGGCCTCTCTAAGCTCTGCACCCACCACGGCCGATGCAGCTTCCCAGACAGAGCTGCGGTGGGAAAAAGCAGCAAAACATGTGGAAGGGCATGCAGGAAGGGCATGCAGGAAGGGTGCTGAAGCTCTGCCAGCTTGACCAGGGAGCGATGGTATCCACCCAGCAGAAAGCCATGGCCTCTCTAAGCTCTGCACCCACCACGGCCGATGCAGCTTCCCAGACAGAGCTGCGGTGGGAACACGCTGCCACCTGGGTGCCAGGCTGCAGGCTGTGCCCTGCTCTTATGGCAGTAGCGGGCGGCAGCGGTGCGCGCACCTGTGGGAGGTGCGCCCAGGGAGGGGAGCTCCTCCGCTTATTGACAGAGCTCCGGGGGAGGTGAGTAGGTTGAGGAGTATCAGGGAGTGTGAGAGAGAGATAGACTACTGGAATCGCACCCTATCTTCCCTGAGACAGGTCCAACAGGCAGACGGGATGCATGATATGGAGGATTCCCTATCCTCTCTCTGCCTGGCTGAACACAGTGACTTAAGGAATAGGGAGCAATGGCGACAGGTTATTGTTATAGGAGACCCCCTTCTGAGGGGAACAGAAGGCCCAATATGCAGAACGGAACAGAAGGCCCGATATGCAGACCGGACCCACTTCTTAAGGGAAGAAGGGAGGAGGTTAAATATGTGAAGAGAAAGCTTCCTACCCTGCTATGGCCCTCAGATTATTATCCATTATTGACTTTTCAGGTAGGCAGCAATGAAGTTGCAACTAGAAGTCTGAGGGCAATCAAGAGAGACTTCAGGGCCTTGGGACGACTGGTTAAGGGGTCAGGAACACAAGTCGTGCTCTCCTCTATCCTTCCAGTTGCAGGGAATGATGAGGGAAGAAACAGGAAGAGCCAGCAGATCAACACCTGGCTCCGAGCCTGGTGTCACCAGCAGAATTTTGGGGTTTTTGATCATGGGTCAGTTTATACGACACCAGGCCTGCTGGCAACAGGTGGGGTACACCTGTCTCAAATGGGGAAAAGTATCTTTGCATAGGAGTTAGAAGGGCTCATTGAAAGAGCTTTAAACTAGATTTGAAGGGGGAAAGGGATAAAACCAGGCTCGCTAGGGATAAGCCTGGGGGCGGCATGCCAATATTTGAGGGACAGTGTGCTAGCGAGGTCCTTCAGTCTGCCGTCTCAGTGGAGGTAGGGGATGGAGATCCATGTGGCAGCAAAGACGCAAGGGTTATGGATATGTTAGAAACCAGGGAAGCACCTAAGAATGGTCATGTAGGAATTAGGGCTTCTCCCCCCAAAAAGGTGGTGGGATCAATAGCCCAACTGAAGTGCATCTACACCAATGCATGCAGCATGGGCAACAAACAGGAGGAGCTAGAAGCCATTGTGCAGCAGGAAAACTGTGGTATAGT
>NW_008825271.1:1932902-1934789 GCF_000699105.1 Pygoscelis adeliae
GGCTGAGGGAACTGGGGTTGTTTAGCCTGGAGAAAAGGAGGCTCAGGGGAGACCTTATCGCTCTCTACAACTACCTGACAGGAGGTTGTAGCGAGGTGGGTGTCGGTCTCTTCCCCCAAGTAACAAGCGATAGGACGAGAGGAAATGGCCTCAAGTTGCGCCAGGGGAGGTTTAGATTGGATATTAGGAAAAATTGCTTCACCGAAAGGGTTATCAAGCACTGGAACAGGTTGCCCAGGGAAGTGGTTGAGTCCCCATCCCTGGAGGTATTTAAAGGACATGTAGATGTAGCACTTAGGGACACGGTCTAGTGGTGGATTTGGCAGTGCTAGGTTAAGGGTTGGACTTCATGATCTTAAAGGTCTTTTCCAACCTAAACGATTCTATGATTCTGTGGAGTTCAAGTGAACATTTCAGGCACTTCTTCGAGAAAGAAGGAGACCTCAAAACACTAACAGAGCATTTCATGGTGCTTTCTTCAAATATCAAAGAACTAACATTTTTAGTGCTTACCGAAGTCACACATCACATGTTAAAGTTGTGCAAAGAATCCATTTCAGATCACCTTAAAAAGGAAATACAACTGCATATGACATATATAGCTGTTCATCTAAGGTGGCCCTTGAATATATCCAATTCATATCATAGCTCCAAGATGAGAGGAGAAGATCATAGTCTTTAAATCTTGTGACAGGAACCATAGCATCTTCATGGTTAAGAGTAAGGAGAAGTCCACTTCCACTTTATTCCATGACATACGCTAGGTCACACTTCCAAATGTAAAATCACATGCAAGCCATTTAGCTTAATCCTGCAAAACAAGTCACCAAAACCTGAACCTGTCTAGGCGTGCATTCGTATAGACATTTGAGTTAGACAGGGTTTCAAAATGTGAACTCCCCTATGAACTTTTGGTTCATACCAGGTAACAGTCTCTGAGTGCACAAACTCAGCTCCTTTCAGATCAAATTGAACAAAAAACTGTATTTGAGGAACACACTCGGTATGCTTCAACTCTTAATGAGGGTCCAATCCAGAGGACCAGATTTAAGAGTAAAACCCCATGAAACTGCATAGAGTGGATACCTGATAATCAGAACCAACTGCTATAATCTTCAGATCCATTCCTACTCATGCTGATAAATACTACTTGATAGTACAGAAACAACAGATATTTACAGACTCATAACATAAGCAATGCAGACAACTTCCCTGGCTACAAATAACTATTCTAATGAACAGTGATTTGAACCCTGCCTAAGTTAAAAAAATCTTTATATCTTAACATCATTATTCTTGTCAGGTTTTTTAAAAATGTTAACATGAGGAAAAAAAATACAGTGATACTGAAGTTAATTCTGAATGTTTCAACCAACTTCAAACAGAAATCACAAATGCATTTCCTTGGATTTGGAATTTAACCCAATTTCTGACTAACAAATTATTTCTGTCTTGAAATAAGACAACTTTGAATCTTTAGGTTTTTCCTCTTCGAGACTTTCAAGAAAATTTTAAAGTGAAACTAACTGTTAATTTGGTCATAGAAATGAAACCAAAGATGCTTCAAGCCACACAGGCCCTGCCTTGCTGACCTGAAGATACTCTTCTGGATTTTCATCTGAGGAGATTCAAAACCTAGCCATACTCCCAGAAATGTTATAAAAGTCCATTTAAAAAAAAAAGCTGGTTTGTAATGGATGGCCTTTCTTGTGGTTTAACACCAGTTGGCAACCAAGCACCACACAGCCGCTCGCTCACCCTCCCCGCCCTGCAGTGGGTTGAAGGAGAGAATTGAAAGAGCAAAAGTAAGAAAACTCATGGGTTGAGATAAGAACAGTTTAGTAATTGGAATATAAATTATTATTATTATTATTATTATTATTAATG
>NW_008825271.1:1935021-1935246 GCF_000699105.1 Pygoscelis adeliae
TCCTACTTGAAATGAAAATGAGTTCTTCCAAAACCCCCAAAATAACAACAACAAAAAATTTGTTTTTAATAAAAGTTATCTACTACATAAAAGGTTGCACTGAAATTTTTAGAATCTAAGTATCCTGATGCCAGGGAGAGAAAAAACTTTTCACTTTCACAAGTCATCTGCAGAAAAGTATTAAACCGTTGTGGAACTGCACACAAAGAAAAAAGAACTGCTGAA
>NW_008825271.1:1935281-1938992 GCF_000699105.1 Pygoscelis adeliae
GTCCACACAGTGGTTTAAATGGAGTTTACCATTATTTTTAACAGTATTTTTAAAGAATGGCCTGAATGGCATGGTATGTTCAGCCATACTTTTTTAAGAACGAATAAAAAAACTTGTGTTAAATAGACTGTAGGGCCTTCTCAGATGATCATTTGGAACTCCATCGTCTAAAGCTTAAAGGGTAATGTACTGTTTTAAACCCTGTAACACCATGTTGCAGATCTCTCCTTACAAAGCTAGCTTTACATCTCTCTAGGTAGTCATTACAGTATATTCTGTATATATAAAAAAAATGCCCTGACTATTAAACTATAAAACTGTACTCCGCTCTTAGTGCTTTAACTGTATCTGCCCCAAGAGGAAATACCTATCTTTTTTTTTTTGACAATAAAATTGTAGTCTACCAAATTCATGAAGACAATAATACAGTTTTGGTAGGGTGAGCCTCCTTTGGATGACCATGGAAAGTGAGAGATACAAAAGAGCACAAATGTTCTTTCTTTCATTCTTATTAATCTCCCCCAAGCCTGGGTGGACATAAATATATGTAATTCTACTATCGCATCACCAAGACAGTCTGCAATAAGAGTAGCATTCAATTTCTTTTCACAAAAACAAATCTCTTACCATACGTAGCTTTTTGGTAACTCCTCTGTCAAAGCTAACATATTCTGATTTGGTAAAACCTTTTTTTCAGTACAACTGCAACATCCCTTTAAGCTGATTCTAGTGCCTAAAAACCACTCCAAGTCATTTCCTACCTAAGTTTCATTAAAGCTTAGATGTGTTTTAATGCATTTCTGATACCTCTTGGTGACAAAAATATTACAGCATTCACAGCAGTTGCAGTGAAAACGACGGTAATAATCACCTCCACCAGACAACCTTGTGAATAGAAGAGAAATTTTCTCTAGCATTCAAGCACAATTGTTTCAAATCTTCTCTAAAGGCCGTCTGCCATTCTGGTTGATTTTGAGATTGCACTCTTACAGTTGCTATTGTGTACTTCAGCTACCATAAACCAAAAAAGTCTCAGAAAACAAAAAGAATTACTAAACCTTCACAGTTATTCTCTTGTTTTCTTCATTTTTACCACATGAAGTCTGAGAGACACTGTTGCTATTTTACTTCAGAAAGATTAGCTTTCAATTTTCTATACAGATTAAGAGAGCGGGGGGTGGGTAGTTGTGCATGTGAGATAGCATACAGCATTGTCAACCTTTTCCTTTCTTCATTTCCAGCCTGTTAAAAATAACACCTTGTTCTTTTGGTTATTTGGTTAAGGAGGTCACACCATTAATCACAGAGGGAGACCTGCAACTTGGTTAACACTGGCCTTTTTTGCGCCCTTCTATTTCCAGTGCAGTACACAAATCATCTTTAAATCAAAAGACACAATCTGATCTAATGAATGACAAAGTAAGTTGCCAACAATCTTTACATGTGAGGTATTGCATTAATATACCTGTCCATCAAAAGCATGTTATTAAGTAAATGAAGCATTCTATTATTCTCCTACAAAATGGATACTTACACTTTTCCCCTCTAGGCATACAATGACAGGACTTGCTGTAAATCAGCACAGCTCATCAGCACATCAAGTAGCTACGCTTATGCATGCCTGCTAAAGACCTAGCCTTTACTGACAGATAAATCATCATGAGCAGAAATTAGAGCTTTCTTTCCTTGTATAATTTCACACTGAAGTTTTGCAGAGAAAAGCGTAAGCCACAAAAAATTACTTTTTTTTTTTTTTTACATTATAAAATGGCTTAATTGTGATTATGGTAGACAAGCTCTCACTTAAGAATTTGTTTTGTTTATTTGCCTATTTTTTTAAAGACTTCTTGCCTCTGCCAAACAACATATGTGGGTATTAATGCAACCAAAGACAGTCGCCAGGAATGAAGCCTACAGATGAGAGCTTTCATGGCATGATTTAAGGTGCTTCCCAACCTTGTGCGAGAAACAGAAAACAGCTACTCTGGGGCTGGCACAAGAAAAAGACTGCATTATTACTTCAAGTCTCACAATGGAATAAGAGATTACATGGCTCTAACCCTAAGACATGAATGGGATGCTATCAACTTGTTTTCTATACCGCGTTTAGGTTCAAAGCAGACACAATAGGGAATCAAGTCCAATGCACACATTGATGTACAGCTGACAACTGGAACTGTTAAACTATTTTTTTTTGAACAGCAAAGAACCATGCATAAGCCTGTCCATGCAATCCTCTCACAATAATTACATATGAAAAACCAAAGCAGCCAACATTTCACAGAAAAAGTAAGGATAGTTGTTTTCACTTATAGTAGCATAAAAACAGATGAGCTGTGAAAGATGTCTCCTTGTACATGATCATTCTCAATTGCATTAATTAGTCATAAGTATAAAATTCTATTCCCATGCCTTCTGAGAAGTGTAGCGCTATTTATAGGACAATTCAGGAACTACCTCACTTCACTGAGTGCCTAGTGGGAGACTAGCAACATTACAGGGCTCTGGAATATTATTCTGCGTTTTATTTACTCACATCAGTGTATACAAGTACAAGGACTCCAGCACCACAAAACACAAAGAGGGATGCTAATGATTAATAGAGCTCTACGAAAAAAAGTGAAAATCATAACAAAATGTTAGGTAACTGGGTTTGACACTTCTTGAACATTCTTCACCAATAAACATTCCTAATTCTGCAGCCTGAAGTAATTACCAAGAAAGCTGATCAAGAAACGCTAAGGCATTCACAGAGCTAAACTCATGTAACCTGTAAATGTGAGGCCCTTAAGACCCCTTTAAAGATGCTGTTCCGTAAGTTAGACATATGGTACAACACAATTATGAAGAGATGTTCAGCAAACTAAATGAGAAAACTTTTATTAACGTTTTATGTTGACACTTTTAGTGCACACTAGTGTAAGTATACATAAAACCCTGAAAAGCATTCCAAAAGTTACCTCACACAAAAGCCTCTTCCTGTGTACTAGTAGCTACCTGGGCAGCAACTCTCCAGGGAGAGGTGAATAACTTCTTTACCTTTCTAAACAAAATTCTTTGTGTTGATAACTCTTAGCATGGGATGTTCTTTCTGTTAATTATATTATGCCAAGTCGAAAAATGATTAAACTACAAAGCATTCTGTGCAAATGGATGATACTGACTACAGAAATTACAACAGCAAGAGATAACCATTAAAAAAATTTTTTTTTCAGTAGTGCATGCATACCTATCTATGCATACTGAATAAAATGGTAAAAATAAAAGCAATGTCAACAACAGCCTACAAATTTTACAAGTTGTGTTGGTCAAAGCTGTGGAAAAAGAAAATGAGAAAAAGTCTGTTCTGAAAAGGGAACCCATAAGCCTTCAGTGTCTTATTTTAAGAAGAAGGAGCAATTAAGGAGTAATTGTATCCTGGTTTCACTGTGACAAAGCACAGAAACGTCTAGCTGGTGCACCATGGGGCAACTTGAGCCTGCTGCTTATCTGAGTTACATGGTCCCATGTAGTGCTAAAATTCTGAGCTATAATCACTCATACAGTCTTCCCCTTCCTCCTCCTTATTTTTTTTATTATTTCATCTACTTTAGTTTTATACTGTTACATGTCCTCGACATGAAAGTATTTTTCCACACATTAATTTTCTTAAAAGTCTTATTCTTAAAAATAAATCCTATTTCTTTAAAGATATATCCCATTTCAACATTG
>NW_008825271.1:1939034-1960779 GCF_000699105.1 Pygoscelis adeliae
GATTCTCAGCTCTATAGGACACCTTCTACTAGGTCTTTGTGTGATTATCCCAAAGGCCAGTGTTCGTGTAGAGATTTTATATATGTATATAAAGTGTCTTGTTGGGATATTCACTTGTAATGCTTACCCTCAAGCTGGAGTTCACTTGAATTACTCAAACTCGCTGATAAGAGTCCTTGCTTAAGAAAAATCAAATTGATGCTCACCAGCCTTTTTACACGTAAAAGGGACAGAAAGAAGGGGGCAGGGGGACGGACAAAAAAAAACTCCCAAAACACCACACCACAACCCAAAAAGCTTCTCCATGGCTAAGTTTCTCACATTTTAAGAGGAAGAATACTAGACAGCAGAAACACCAAAGTATTTCACTTGTAAGTCATCGAATCAAATCTAGCTCAAACCCACAGTGAGTCAAAGCCCTTACTACCTATTAGATGATTACTAACTTATGTAAAACGAGCTGAATCCTGCTCCTACTGGCAGGCATCTATACCACCAAATCATCATTTGTCATTAATATCCACCCTTCGTACAGCCTAAGCAACCTGATGAAAGATTAAATGAACAAGCAGGCTGGACTTGACTCTTTCACGTTATAATAATGTGATTTTTTTTTTCATATTAAAAATAATAAAAAATTATTTTTCAGGTGACAATTCTCAGTCCAGGGCTCAGTCATATCAATAAAGCAGTATAGGAAAAGACATGAGAGAACAAAATTAAGACTTAATATTTGGTGCTTGTGATAAACAGGTTGATTTTTTAATCTATACTTATCCCTTCCCAAAGGCCTCTGGATGGCTAAGTAGAGCTAAAAATAGAATTGTAATTAAAATTTGCACAAATACCAAATCAATACAACTGATGTATGCTTGCTTGAAGCAGAACTCCGTTCTCATTATTTAATCTCTCTTTACTCAAATTTTCTCTGACATGCCATTGATCATTTCATAGGGTGTTTTATAAAGCAGATCTTCATATTGAACTTATTTGCATGAAAGAATAAGCCCTGTACTATTAGGGCTTATTTCTATTTCCAAACAGACTCTGACAGCAAACAGCAAAGCTTTATTCTGTTTTACTTATCAGTATATCTAAAAATCATAATACATTGTACTTTTAACCCTTTCCACAGGCAAAACAGTATGTATAGGAGAATACAGGCCTGTCTTGAATCTTCCTTTTTCTGTGTTTGTTTAATTTATCGTTAAGCATATGAATCTATTTAGGGAAGGAAACACTACAGCATCTGGTAGAAAAGGTGGTGTTTGTGATGATTGTTTCTGAGAGATGTTAATGCCTCATTCTCAGAGTTAAACATTTACCTGGGTTTCAGGCATCTTTCCCAACTGAAAAACCAGTATCTGCACCTTATCCACTAATAGGAAAATATTATTCAGCAATACATCGCACATGGTATCAATTCCCTATCCTGGCCTGAATCCGTATTTTACAGTTTCTTAAATAATAAGTTTCTAAATAGTAGCTTGACATCTGATAGCATTAGAAGACATGCTAGGAGTCTGATAACTAGCTAGATTTTTGGATAACACCCACATGAAAGAATGATCATGTTTTCAATTAGCCCAGCACTCCTTAAAATACAATAATGTAAATAATAATTTGATTATGATGGAATTTGATTATGATATTGAATAATAATATGATTTACGCTCAGCCTCTAAGACCAGAAGTTTAACAGTACACTGGGCTACTGTGCCAAGGACACAACCAGCAAATGGCTGGAACTGTTTTTTCCCCTCTAATCAGTGCTGTGGAGGCTGCATCTGAAAATAACACACATTGTTTTGGGGGCCCCGGTACGAGAGGTGGATGCAAACTGGTGAGAGTGCAGGCCACTAAGATGGTGGATCCAATGACATACAAGGAGACGCTAAGGGATCTGGGTTTGTTTAGTTTAGAGAAGGGAAGGCTAAAGGGGGATCTATTTGCTCTCTTCCACTGTTGAACAAGGTATGGAGAAGAAGCAGCCAGATCTTTCTCAGATGGGCACAGAGAAGAGCAAAGAGCAACAGCGCATGTTGCAGTGAGAGAAACTCCTACCGGACAGAAGAAAAAGAATTCTTCACAGGACTGGTTAGAGAGGTCTTCCAAGGACGCTGCAGAGTTTCCACCCCTGGAGAATTTCAACACTGGCTAGAAAAGGCCCTGAACAACCTGGTCTAACTTTGAAGTGAACCCTGCTTTCAGCCAGGAGGTAGGACTAGAGCACCCCTGAGGTCCTTCTCACCTCATTTGACAAATAAAATATCTCACCTGATTTGACAAATAAAGATCAAATAGTACTAGAGAAGATGTCTTAAACTTCTCTAGTAGAAAGAAGGGTTAGAGAGGGTAGAGAGAAAGGAGCTGATAAACCACATCATCCCAGTGGTTCTGAACTGGAGGGAGAAAAAAAAGCAAACACCTTTGTCCCTTAAGAACTGAATGCCATTTCCATAAATTAAACAAGATGCAACAAAATAAATTCCACAAGATTCCAGAAACTGATCTAAGCTTCCTTATTCACACTGGCTAAATGAGGAAGGATCATTTGCACAGCAAGTTCTATAGGCTGAGCACACCCATGTTTGCAGTCGTCTTCAAAGGTGGGTCTAGTGACAATTTAAAAACTCTCAGTCCTCTCTATACCACCCTTCCTTTCAGAATCTATCACCCTGCTCTTGAAAGGAATACGATAAATAGGCACTTCAGCTGAAAAATAAAATGAGCTCTCCTGCTGCTTTACATTATCCTTTAATTGCACTTTTTATTTTTCCAGCATATTAACCTGAACTCCTTCACAAGCACACCAACCACACTGAAGCAAGTTTACATACAGATAGTTTATTTTTCTTCCTTCTCATCACCGTACTACTAGTACAATAGTTCCACTTGGTCTTTCCAAAACGGTAATAATACAGCATCCTATTGCCCAACTAGCATTGTTTGGTGAAACCCTCATTTGTAAGCTGGAATACAAATATCACACTGTGAGAAAGTCTGGTTTTATGAAGTCCTGTGTTGATAATCAGTGAATTCTGATAAATAGTACAGCCTGCAAACTCTATTACTCTTCTGGTAAATCACGAGAGTTCCATTTGCGAAAAACAGTATCATCTGTAAGTCAAATTGGGAAATGTAAGATAAATGTCTTGCATTATTACTAGAAAACTCCAAAATATTTTAAGTACATTTCAAACATTCTGAAAAATTCATAAACAATAGCTCTAGGAAAAAAAAGACAAAACAACCAAACCCCAAAAGATGTATTTTCACTCTATATTCTGAACTCAACAAAGAATAGCAAGAAATAGTTTATTGCTTTTATTTTACTAGCCATACAGAGCAACCTAATGAAAAAATATTCAGAATTGAATACCCCAAACCAAATAAACGTATAATGTGTGAGGTTAAGTTAATTTACTATTAACCAGTAGCTATTTTCTACTCCTTATAATTTAAATGTAATATATGGTTAAAAGTCAGTAAGATCATTGTTTTTTATTTTATTTTCTGACGATGACCATATATTACCTTTTTACCTTCTTCTAAATCAAGGTACAAAGAAGAATAAAAAGCTCATCCACTTAAATTATCAAAGGAGCCAAAATATGAAAGGAGATTACCTGAGCAGTATTTTTTGAAAGAATTTACCAATGAAAGTAGAAATTTGCAAGCTAGCTTGCTGCTAGGACACTAGTCAGGCTTTTTATATAGTCTTGTAACACGCCGTTTATCAATGATATTCCACATGGCACTTTTTACTACCACTCAGCACGAACACATTACAGCGCTTCAGTCATCTGTCTCCTTCCTGAAGGGCGATGAAGCATTTGTAGAGACCGCTGCCTATCTCACCAAACCCCCAGTTTAAATACAGGGTAATAAGCAGGTCATTTATGAAAGCTTTGCCACAGAATCCATCCCCTTCTTGTTATATTGGGATACTGGTGAAATCTCATCGAGAATCAAAGGTATTACAGTTGAACATCAATCCGAATGACTGAGCTTGAAAATAATAGCAGCCTCCACCCAAAAACCAGAATCGGGCATCAAGTCAAACTTCTCACACAACAGATAAAACATGCACAGGACATTAAAAGAAATGCACACTGTGTGTGGTTTCTATAGAAAGGAAGAGGGAACAATATTTCAAAAGACGAAGAAAGATGCAGGAAATCAAAACAGCAGAAGAAAGACCCAAAGCAGAGCATTAAAGAGCTGGATGGAAGAAAGAGGCTTGGCACTGTGACCAAAACCTACCTCTTGCTGTCAGATTTCTACTAGGCTCAAAAAAATAGGATTTTATCTAAATTCTCTGAAATAAATGGCACCACTTCCAGTAGCTATCTATAGCATCAGCATCCTTCTCTCCCATCCTAGGAAAAATACCACAGGACATCCAAGATGTCCAGTAGCTACTCAAATCCAGAAGATCAATAACATTTTATTCTGTTTAATTCATTTCTCTCAAGCATGGGAAAATTTGTCACCTTGATCTCTCCACTCCGTCCACTTCCTGGCCTCTAGACCAAATCAACCTGAAATAGGTATGGAAAAGGACATAACAGAAATACATTCCCAATTTCAGAGCTAAGACTTCACACAGACAAACTGGATATACAGCAGTATCTTCCATGAAAGTTACAGGAAAACTCCACAAACACGTCCCAGCTCTAACACAACTTAAAATCATTAAAGACTCTGTCTCAAAGAAAGCAGAGCACCTGAGGAAGTGTTTGAGCATCCTTTGAACCATGCAGTATTCATGACGCCATAGTATAAAAAGTATCCTGAGTGAGAAAGTTCTCAGTCTTTGAAACAGAGGTTAAATGAAAACTCTTAAATCTCTTGTACCTGAAATAACATTTTTTCCTTACACTCAAACTGAAATTAAGTACTAAGAGAATGACAAAAAATCATACAAAACTTGGAGAGAATCTACAGAGTCAGTTTCTGTGAAGCAATATTAGTGAGATCTAACAAATACTATAATACAGCTAATTTCTTGTTAGGTTATTTATTTAGGAAAGGACAGAGATTGCAGTTCAGCCTTTCAGTGTCTTAAGAAGAGTTTCCCAGTCCTTACATCAAAGTATTTACAAATAAATGTTTACTATTTTTCTTTATAAAAATTCTCATTTATGGAAAAAATATCTCATTTATGGACAAAAATATTTAATGTCTTTTAATGCTGGAATACACTGTAAGTGAAGGAAAAAATATTCAGCAAAATTATAAAAAAAATGAGGATGAAAACCACATAACACTGTTGTTTCCTTACAGAACTTCACTAGAATGTAAACAAAAATGGTATTTTGCTATTAAAATACAGATGATTCTTCATTTATGACGTTTGCTATACCAGCATGTATACACAGACTTTTCTGTGAATCATGCCCAGGTATGGCAAAGGAAACGGGACAAAACACTAAATTATAACTGGGGGGCAGAGCAAAACATCATTTTTATATTAGGTCCCTAGTGAATTGCACAGACAGACATCTCCACATCTTCAAAAGCAAAAATATTTCCCCAACCAGAAAATTAATTATTGAGAGAAACAACAGTACCAGTTGATTCATTAAACATTGCTGTGCAGAGCTGAGGATAAAGCATTTATTAATCTAAAACTCATCCGCATTGTATGACTGCAGCAAAAATATGTCACACAGATGCCTTTAGCAACATACTGAAGCTGTGAAGTCATACAAATTAAACTGCTGATCTTAAGAAGCAAAACAAGCTTTCCAGCATATGTGTATTTGTTTTAGGCAACAGTACTTTTCTTTTTGCTGTTATTAACACACATAATGCAATAGCATGTCGCTAGATGATACTGACAGCAATCATTTTCATGCAAGCTAAACTCTTAAGTACTTCTTTGAGAATTTATCCAATACCAGGAATATAGGGCCATGTCAAGCAACAGTAAATTTCCATATTTTTAGCCAACTTTCCTTCTATAGCCTTCTTTATCTTAAAAATGTTAGCAATTCTTGAGTGGAAAGTAACTACCAAGAAGCATACTGAATAAGAGAGACAGTGCGTGTGTGTGTGAACACGTGCATGTTTCTGCGTATCAATATATACATATTTCTGTATATATATATTTATATGTGTGTGTGCGCACATGTGTATGTATATATGAAAAACACAAACTGAATTTTTAAAAAATCCAGGATTTTGAGCAACCAAAACTATACAAAAATCACATTGGCTCTTTGCTGCCTTCTTCATAACCTTTATTCCTAGCACTTATAACACAACACAGATTTTCCTTTACCTCAATTACCCAGCAAGCCTTGGTATAAATCCTGTTTTGCACCACGAAAGCTCCCCTTGCAAGTCTTAGGTGAGGACTGCTCCAGTCAGCCCCTCAGGCGAGGCATAGCAGCTTAGCTCCACAGAGCTCCAAGGACATGGGTTAACGCTCTAGTTTGACCTTGACACAGTCATGGTATAAAACAAATGCTACACTATATGCTGCTACGTAGGAAATATAATATACCGTAATCTACCATCATTCATTTAAGGAGAAATTTGAATCTCTCAAAATAGATGTCAATCAAAAGTATGTAACATCTACAAAGCCGATGAACTACAACATACAAAGTCTTCCTTCCCATCACACCTCCAAGACGCTGCCATCTCCATTTGACCTAAAATTGATCTTTAGTTGGGTATCTTTATGTTTTCATTAGAGTTAAAATTGGTTAATTCAAATTGGTTAAAAAAAATGAAGTGAAAAAAGGAATGGTGACGTTGAGACCTACTTTTTGTCTCTCACATAAACCAAAAACTGAAGTTCTCTGAGATTTCGGTGTAAGGCCAGATCATATTTGCCTGCTTCTACTAAGACCTGCCAGTAAAACGCCTACACGTCTCATGAAGCCAGCAGTCTACAAGTGACACTGCTGCCAAAGACAAGGATATGCGGTGCATTATTATTAAAGGAACGTAAGCCTCAGCACTGTATCTCAAGGGAGACTTTGGACACGTTCTGTATTTCAGATTTGCTCATTTCTGCAGTGTTATTTTGATGAAATACTCGGGAGCAGAACCTCAGTGAGACCAGGAAGACACTATTCTATGCCAATGACATAATCGTTTATCTATGCCAAACACTATGATATGACAACAGTTTGTAATAGGGACTTAAACTCATATGCAGAATCACCTCCATAAGTGCCAAGGAATATTAAAGATCCTATCTGACTGGTAGCTTCTCATCAAGGGACTGGCATAGACAAGGAATCAGAGCCTAATCCCCACTGTGTGTCATAGGATATTGACACTTCCACACTCCATGTCTGTCTTGTGGAACTGACTCAGAGAGTAATTACAGCTCAGATAAGCCTTTTCTGGAATACATGCAATTAATTCTCCTGTAAAAAGGGGGGAAAGAAGCCTGACACTTTAATAATGTTTAAGTAAACCTAATCTGTTTCTTTTCTGCTCCTAATGTTTCCTAAATATGAGGAAGAAAGAGGATTTGAAAGTACTTACAACTGCCTGTTCTTATGTAAATCACCTATGGGTCTGTAATATCCCCTCATAAAATAATACTACAAACCAGCAGAATGTAGAGCAACTGGGGACTCAGTGTAAAAATTAATCTAGAAATTTTTTTTTTTTAGTATAAGGACTATTATTCTTTTCAAATAGGAATTACCTCATTTCTTTAAAATTTCAAGGGTGACTTTTTTAAAATTTTGAAAATAGAGTGGACTAATCCAAATGTCTTTTTCCTAACAATTCAGAAAGTGGTATTCACCATGACTTCATTAATTTATTTATCCAAATCTCACTCTTAGCCTGTCGAAATAAGTTATGATTCTAGGACTGTACAAATTCAAGGTATCTATATTGGCATAACTACATTTTGAGGTGATTTTTATACTTAACCCGAGTGTCTTTCATAAACAGTTCATCAGCAGGGTTTAAGTGCATCTCAGGCTTTCTGTTACACTTCAAAGCTGGATAACAAGTACTCATCTTCACGATACTTCAAAACTGCAGCAATTGGCTAATTGCCCATTATTGAAATCAACCTACAGGAAAGAGCTAAGCTTGCCATCTTTCTGCCCTCCAGGAATACACTCTATTGGGGGCGCAGGGCACCCAAAAAACTCAAAACAGCCCCACCAAAACCCCCCCACCGAACACCACAAATCTGTCTCCCCCCCCAAATAATTTAACATAGGTTTTGGATGAGGAAGTAGAACTTGTTTACAATTTGCAAAGATAAAACAAAAAAAAAGAGCAGTTATGTTGTGTTGAGCTGATTCTAGAATATCTAGTCCTAAAGCATTAATTTCTACAGCTTGAGGCAAAGCTCACTTAGCTTTAAGCTAAGTGAGCACTGTACCTAGCTATTCCATAAATGTAAAGTCTAACATTTGATAAAGAGCCACCTCCACAGCAGAAAAATACCTCCACTAGCTGGGCTATAAGGGGGATTCATTTCCTAACCTAATTTTGCCTCCAGTTCCACTCACAATCCACCCAAACCGCCTCACTACGTTTTTCATTTCGATGGGACAACACATGACTCATGTTACACAGGGACATCAAGGTTGAAAGAATAATGTTGTTAACGCTCATTTTTCAGTGTTAATGCCGCTGTACCAGTGACAGCAGTACAATAAATGTTACTGTAAGCAGCACTCCGTTATTTTTGCCACTATACCCTGAAAATATTTTTCTGCTTAAAGTCATCCTAAGTGCTCATGCTGTAGTGGAAAAAGATTGATTTGTAGAAGGTACGCATAGGTGCAGTTTCAGGGTAGAGCTTGGTAGGAGACAGCTGAGGTTTTAAACATCTTTCTGTGTCCAATGAAAACTGAGACTTTAATTTATTTTTTTTATTTTAGGGGGGAAAAGAGAACAAGAGCAAGCAAATGACTCCTTTTACCAAACCCTGCAGAATGGACTCACTTCGTTTCTTTGATTGTCTGGGTAAGAGGATATTTTCACGAACGAGTACAGCACTGAGACAAAGCAATGCTTTGAACCCAAATTTTAAGTTCCTGCTCAGGTTCACCATTTCCGAAGAACTTTAGAGCAATTTTGGATGCCTGACATCTTGGAAGCCAAACTCTCCTACAATTCCTGAAACAGGTATTTTTCAGGAGATAATAAGAGAATAGAAGAATTAATTCCACTGCTGTGTCTACCTCTATTTATTCCTCCACAGATGACAGACACACTTCTGGTGACCAAGGGAGTCAATCCAACATTATCATTAAAAAGAGAACAAACCAAAAAAACTGGCGAGGGACTACTTTTCTAAGTTCTTCTTTGTTTGCTCAGAGATAGGTGAGGGCTCCTTGCATTTTATGTTTTGTACCTGGGTCTTGTAGCTGAACATCTAAACCCCTATTTTCATTCCTCAAAGATTTACCCTTTTCTCCCTTCGAGAGCTAGATAGCAATTAGGAGAGAGAACAGTTGCAGGTGCTCTGCAGCTTCATCAATTTACAGCAGGTCAGCTCGCACTCCATCAATGTTTTCCACCATCAGCTCTGTTAAAGTTCTCCTTCATAATGCACTCAAATATGGTAGAAATACTTTTTTTGAAGTATTTGAAAATTAAAAAGATCAAAGGCGGGAGGAGAAGACTACTAGAAAACTCTAGAAAAACTAGAGAAAAGAAAGAGACAAAAGATCCTGAAGAGCCAAAATTTACCTGAAGTACGCTTTAGGTTAGTTGCAGAGTTCTGCAGAAAAACTAACTAACCAGGTATTTTAAACCTACATGCAAGCATTCAACTTAACGGAAAACCACAACAAAAGTACAGACGTTCATATACATCTCTCAAAAAGTACAAAACCGACTCCCACTCAAGTTGATTTTTATGTTAAAGTGCTATCTCTGAATTAATGTAATGATGCCAGGATTTTAAGACAGGCAGGTTGTATTTACAACCGTTAAATTTCTGTATTCAGAATGACAATGGTCTGAACACGGGTTGCCCTAAGACAGAAGAATAAAAATGGTAGTTATCCATCAAGTGCTATGTTGCAATATATTGTAGCTAAGTGAAAAGGCATACACTTTCATTAGCCAAAAATTACCATTCTACTTCTCTTTTGTAAACATTCACTTTCCTAATATTTAGTCTTACAGACACATAAATAACCATAGGATTTGCAGAATATTAAAGCATGTTTTGCATCAATTTTTGGCTGATTTTATGTAAGTAAAGAAAACATTTTTATCAGCATTTTCTAGTGATCATTTCAAATTTATTTCATTTTTAACAGCTCTAAAAAGAGAGCTTACTTTCCCTGAACAGTCTACCACATGCAGCTCCTTAAAGCACCTCAGCAATGAGGAGCAAACAGCATGAAGCTCTCGTTGGGAAAGCAGAGAAATGCAAAAAAGGGGATCGCAACAACTGCCCGGCACCTGGAGTGGCTTCCTTAGCCAGCAGGACAGTGAGCAAAGCTGCAGCAGGGGCTTTCCCCAAGGGCCTGAAGCCCTGCAAAAAGCCCCAGAGCAAACCAGAGAATGGGAACCCCGGGTGTATCTTTTGGTGTGCCTCAATATTTAGCAGTGCCGTAGTGGCAGGGCCCAGGGCACCTCCATGAAGAGGACACTGGATGTGCAGTGCAAGAAGTGGTGGCCAGAGGGACCGGAGCCCTGTTGCTCTTCAGAGGACTTCAAGTTGCATCCTCAGCCTCATACAGGCTCATTACAGGCATGAAGGAAACAACAGGGGCTCACTGTAAGTATATCGGGGCTTTTTAGATGCTTAAGATCAAAACTGTGGTTGAAAAGAGCTGCTCCATAGCTGCCTAACTTCAGAGAAGCCTAAGCTGAGTTGGTGCTTCCCCTGTTCGATTGCTGAGGTCCTTTGACAAGTAGACTTTAGTTTAGTTGATCCCATGGATGCTGGCAAAGCAATACAGTTGCTTTGCCTCCAGAAGATTGTCAAAATGTTCAGTTCTGGCACAAGTTCTAAGTGTGTTTTTTTACTGAGCTCTTTTACTAGCCCGTCACTTTAATTCTAGCTGCTCTAGAAATCCTGGCAGTTCTTACAACACTACACCCTTACACAAAATAAAACCCCCAACTTTTTACAGATAAATAGTACTGCAGGACAATACACAGTAGAGGTTAAAAAATACACTGCTGGTCATGTGTACGCACAACAATCCTTTTTTTCCAATCCTGTGGGCATCCACTACTTTTTTTAAGTAGGGTTCATAACCTTAAGTCCAGCTTCTGTGATAGTCATCTCCCAATCTGGCTTTATTTAGTTCAATAGAAGTAAATGAGATATACTGAATCCTTTCAAAACTTAATTTCAAATGACTAAATGTGCTCCCACCTGTACCCTTTTAGAAGTCCTAGAGTATGAAAACTGAAGTCAGTTACTCATGGATTAAATCCATGATACTTATTTTCACTCATATGGAAATCCTTATTTCATGACCCTAGGAAGATGTACTTTTCTGTCTATTATGAGGAGAACTAAATTCCCTGTGGGACTTTTTGCTGCAACTGACATATATACAGATGAACTTTGACAACAGTTAACAGCAAATGAGCTACAGCTCACTGTATCAATACAGGATAATTTTACACTGACAAAATTGTCGACCAGTTAAATAGCATATGTTCTGAACCAGACTGATATAAAATTAATGCTCCAGGACTGTGCAGAAGCTTGATGTTCCCTGTGTCCCATTTTGTCATTTAATTTTAGATAATAATTACATCATACATCATTTCTTAATGTAGTCAGATATGAAACAAAGAATATTGATGACTTGTATGTATTTTGCAGATGTTAATATAGCAAAGGAATCTTTCATCCTTGAGCAGCATTACGTTTTTCCCATGCAACTTGAAACTTAGCTATTTGTGCTGGTGTAAAAATATACTGGTGTTTTTGGTTAGTATATAAAAGATGCAGTAATGGATGGACCTGAATTCATTCTGTCCAGGTTCTGAGCTAGCCACCAGGCATGAGACAGAAAGGCACAAAAAGCCCCTTAGCTAGATCAGATATTAAGGTCTAATTAAGGAAACAACCTCACCTCACAAAGGGTGCTTATACAAAATCATAGGTGCCTGCACACCTGCAACTTCCATGGAAGCAATGTACGTGCTGAACACCTTCCTGAATGTGGTGACCCTACATGTTTTCTCTGCAGAGTCTTTAAGTTCTCTGTCTGTGAGAGAGGAGGCGGAAAAATCCGTCTCCTTTAATTAAGACTACTGAAGACATACCTGTTTTAATCACGTTCCATCAAAAATGGAATTTTAAAATTACGTTAGCACAGTCTTAATAGGACAATAAAATGCATTTTCATGTGTTTAGGTTTTTTTAATTGCTATATCACATATTTTACCTCAGAAAAAATATGGAAGGAAAGGAAAGGTTCAGCAAGCATGGGAATATTTATTGTTTTATTTAATTTAAAAGACATCTATTATGGAGAAAAAAGTATTTCATTTTCTACTGAACAATCTTGCAGATGTGAAGAGCAGCTCATGGGAGAAGTATTCACAATTCATCAGGACATGTGCACGGCCCTTCAAGATTTCTGCCATATGCATACAGTGCTGTGCTACTTCTCTGCCTCTTTGATACTGCAAGACAACTGTCAACACAATCTTTTAAGAGAAACTCCTACTAGCAGTGCATCTAGATAGTAGCCACTTCAGAGGCTGACAAGTCCCTAGAAATCTAGTCAGTGTTATCAGTGTTTATCTGAATGAATAACATAGCCTTAGGCTAGCTATTCTGTAGCGGGTATGAAATTGTATTTCTTTAGTTTCTGGTCTCGATGAGTGACATTATCAGGTAAATGAACTTAAACAATTGCTTCTCCTGCTTACCAGCTCCTCACGAAGTTGGGCTATGAGTTCATCTCTCTCCTTCAGCTGCAGCTTCAGCACTGAGCATTCATCTTTTATTCCATCCTACAAAAACATCAAAACAGATCTTATAATAGGCTTAATGCTTTTACTTTGCTCTTGACAAAAGACTGTTTCACATAGTGTGAGATAATTACATCCAAGTAACGAAACTCAATTCTCCTTTGTCATGTGTGGTATTTTCAATAACATATTCTAAGTTGCAGCATAAACAAATTAATGGATTCAAAGACATTACATAGAAATGTGAACAGCTCCCTGCACGGAAGTCCATTTCATTGTTTTCTGAATCTTCTAAGCATTTTTACTGAAGATCCTATCAGGTCATTCCTTTTCAGTTAAGGAACAGCTATGAAATGTTATAATTTTACTCATACAAAACAACATTAGAGAAATATCAATTTAGAAGCATTATTGTGGAGCTCTTGATCTTGGAGAGGATGAAAAAGAAAGCACAACAGACATTCACAGGAAAAGTAAAGCACCCTTCCCATGCATACATCTTTTGTCCCATGTCAGCCAAAACAGCAGCAATTCTGGTATTAGCAGGGTGGAGGAAAGAAAATAGTTACCACTTAGTGATATAACCATTGACTATAACTCAATTTAACTTGAGTGAAAATGAACTTAACAGCTAAAACTGTAGCCAAACTCAGGTCCATGAGGCAGTCTGCAAGCTGCCCCCAGAAAATTTTGTGAGTTCATGTAAGTCTAAACACCTTATTTGGAGATGAAATGTCAATCACATATTTTTATGTTGTTCTGATAAACATCCAAGAGGAGAAACTCAAATGAAAAGACTGAAATGTTGAAGAAAAAAAAAACCCAAGAAACTAACCAGCCAACTGGCTGGTCATACAACTATAAACGAAGCACTGTATCTTCACATCCTTCTAGTACAAAGACATATTTACAAAGTTTGGGAAATTTACTGGTTTGGAGTATCGTTATTTTCCCCCAAAAAAACAAGCCATACAACAAGAAAACTTTTGGGAATACAGTGATACTTGCACAAGACTTTCATCCTTAGTTTAAAAATAAGAAAATTGGGCCTCTAGCTAACAGACGATAACAAGTATAAAAGTGTAGAATTTATTTAGACCATGAAGAGCTCAGGGGTTCAAAAGGTTATCAACCGCTGTGATAAACTTGAACTCTGTCTGTACTAATGTGTTTGCAACTCCAAATGAACACACAAATATGAGACAAAAAAAAGAGTGTGAAGTCCATTTTCCTCAGTTAAATGTTCAGTTATAATAATTACCTTTCAAAGTAATTATATTGCTCATCGTCTGCTCTAACAGAATGTGAAAAAGAAACAAGACATTCCTCACACGTAAAACCACAAATACTTACAACTACAATAAAAAGAGATACCCCATTTCTGGCAGACATAATGGACCTGCTTACATACTACTTCAGTACTCTGTACAGATCTTATGAAAGATTCAAATTTAGAAAAAAAGCTGGGACTTGCACCATCTCCTTTAGGGAAAAACTCACAGGAATTTTTCTTTGCTATAAGGTATAGCAGCATTATACTCAATACCTACTAATAGATCTCTGTTTAGGAATGTTAGCTGCAAATAAAATACTAATACATCCCAGAATACAGGCCTCAGCACACAATGTTATTAGTACGTATTTAACATTTTAGTTAGCAAAAATATCTACTTATAAAAAATATAGTTTAAAGTATTAAGAACTTCACTATTATTTTATCAAAGTGAGGTCTTTATTTAAAAAAAATTGTTTTAAAAATGATGTGGCATTAGCTATTGTACCTCAATTTCTAGTTACATTATTCTGAGTTCTTTTTGTCAGCATGGTTTCAAATTGCTGCTATCTCCTACTTTCCCCTTTTTAACTTTAAAAAAAAAAAAGGTTAGTGGAATACACAGTGGAAGAAGGAAAACAACGAGGTCCCATAACCATTATGGGACTATTACAGACTATTACAAGACTATTACAAAAATAGCTTTTAAAAAGCATGCAAAGCCAATACAGCAATGAAACCTGTAATAGTGTATGGTAACTTAAAGCAGGAAAGATTTTTGAGATGAGCTTTGGCACTTGGTATTGCCTAAGAGGCAATGCAGGCCTCCCTTGGACTAGTGAGAGCTTGAAGAAAGGTTTTGCCTCCCAGAGCTTCCAAAGACTTAAAAATCACAGTGCATCTCTCCCAGCAAAAAGCAGTCATGCACCCAGCTGGATATTCCTCATCCACACAAGGGACAGACCTCTCCTGCGCAGCGTAGTTCTTCAGGCACTTAGCTTCTATATTCCGTGCAAGAATTTTCTCATAGACCATAACTGTCATTACAGTTTGGAGAAAAAAATCTAGCGCTAAGGTAATTTTTCCCTTGTCTTGCCACATACCAGTGAAACTCTGATTAACATGTGCCAGTGGGACAGGATTCTTGTAAATCAATACTCCACATTATCAGCTCCTATGCAGACCATTGCAGCTTAGTAAAAGCGTGTCCTGCAATTTCTGGGGGACCCACTGTGCTGGGATACTCGAGACTATGATATCAGGGTTGGACCCGTACCCTTCATGCATTTGCCAGCTTTAGAGAAAAGAGTACCTATCGTTTCCACCCCTTGCTTAAATAATTTTCAGTATTAAGCTAAGCTAGCAGCAGTTAGGTAAACTTAACTGCAGAATGCAGGCGATACAACCATTGCCACCAAACAGAAGACTTCATCTGCACCCAAGCATCTCAGCAAGGACTGTCCTTAGACAAGATCTTCCCTGCAACTTGCTATGCAGGTACATCAATGTGTATGCAGGAGTTACCCAGAAATGTCTAGTAAAAGAGAAATGCTAGCAATTCCCACATTTTTATGTTATTGTTTAGTAAAAGAAGTGATAATAAACAGTCTATATTCCATCCACTCTACACCACACTGGGTTTGCAAGCAGCAGAGAGCTCTTTTTCTTGTTGAACACAGTGTAGAATTAGGATTTTATAATACCATTTTGCTGCATGGTATCTGCACAGGCATCGTTTGTTCTGCAAATGCAAGACAAAAGGTAAAAGACAAACGGTGCTTGGTGCTTCTTCTGTTTCTATTATATTTTGAGGACATTTCTGCTATAATACCAACTGAGAATGTGAATAGAAGAAAGAAAATACCATACAGGAATAAAAGAGAAAAAAGTATTCAACTGCAGAAAGGCTTGGGTAATTTCAATATCCCATACATCTGTCTGAATGCAGTACTAACAGAATAAAAAATGTTATAGAACCAACTATCTGTTGCCAAAACAGTGAATACAGTTCTTCCAGAAAGTAACTACTGAAAGTAGGGAAGGAGAGAAGGCTCAAAAAAATCACATTCTTGTGCAAGAGCCAAAATATGTCAGTGAAGGCTTGTGCGGAGGATACCAAAGAAGTAGCATCCCATTGAAAGGTGCGGGGGCAGGAAAAGCTGGTGGAATGCTGGGTTATTTATTAGTCCAGGGGCAAACAGCAATGCATATCAGACAGTGTGAATTCTGAAACAGATCACCTTTACTCCTTAGGAGGCTTGAAATGTTTCATTATCTACTGTGAAACTGTAGTACAGTGCAAGGCTGCTATGGAAAGACCAAGACGTTTGTTGAGAAAAGCTTCTCAAGGTGAATGAGGAAGAGGAGACACAGTCCAGTAGCGATTTATAGTAAAAAAGAAACTACCTGAAAACCAGAATTCCCTGGAATTGTCACAACAACAGACACCAAAGACGAAGGGACTTGAAAAGGATGGCCTGCTTTTAGCAGAGCGTGCAATCAGTGTATTCTGAGTCTACACTGTAATTACAAAGCTGGAAGAAACTTTTCCCCCCATGAAGTAGGGCTTTTTAATATAACTTTGAATACTCTGGGGCTGCGCAATTCAGGCTCTTCACTATCCCCACATTCCAGTAGATACTTGACCCATGTATTCTTATGTTTAGAAAGATAAGCTTATTTATAATACTGGTTATGATCATGTACGCAAAATATTTCTCATGTTTTTGCAGCCCTTGTAATATTTATAGAGTGTAAGAGAATAACAGATTGGCCTATAAGTATAGCTGAGTTCAAGTGCCAACCAGAATCAATTAAATGACCATAGATTTAAAATTCTGCTAGGTAACATTTACCATTTCCAGTTACTAAATCAATATCCTTGGACACTCTGGTTCCTTATCATTCTGCAAAATGAGTTTATACCTGTATATTTTATCAAGGCTATCAGTCCAATGAGAACAGTGATGCTATGAAAATACTAGTCAACACTCCAAATAACTGAATCACATGCTCTACGCATGTGTTCGTAAGCTACCTTTATACACTACAACTTTCAGGCCATTTTGTTGAGTTTAATAAATTATATGTACTACATATTACATACAGTATTAGATATTGTAGTGATATTCTCATTATTTTTATGAATGTTGTTCATGATCTCATTATGAAAAAAAAAGGATAAGAATTCTGCTCTCTGTTGTAGTGAGCATGTTCATAACAGGCTTGTCCAAGACTCTGCAAATACCTGATAAAAAGAGAAGTCAATTAACAGCTTATTCTTAAAGAGAACTATTAGACACAGCATGCTCTGTAAATAAAATGCTGCATCTTCAGACTACTTTCTTTTATTAAATGGAGGTAATCAAAAATGTTTGAAGTCTAAATTCCAGGTGTACTTCATGAAAATGCAAAAGCAGCTGTGTGCAAAGTGTCCATTGTATGTTCCTCACTTATATTCTCTGATATTGTAAAAAAGTCCAGGATTTAACTGTATATTCACTATGGATCTGCTGTTATTATTGTACATGTTTATGGTCAGAACGTTCTTCAAATTATCATCTTTGTACTTCTTCAAATTATCACCCTTTTACTTATTTTCAGTTGTAGTCTATGACAGTGATTGCTATGTCTCAGTGCTAGTATCTTCCTATTTTAGTTTAATTCTGTCCATCTGGGAAAATGCTAAACATAATAGCAAATCTGTTTCTCATCAGATCAGGTCACAAGATGACAAACTGTACTGCGTGTGTGAAGACAGCTGCAGCAGGTTATGCGTAAGGGCCAAAAAGCATCATCGTTTCCATTTTGAAAACTTACTTTATACCTCTTCATACTTCAGAACAAATAGGCATATTGTGCTTACTGTAATCAAAGCACTATAAATAGAACTAACCGAGTATTATGGAAGATAAATTTACTACAATTTTACTTTGATACTAAACAGAATATGCTGCCAAAATAGTACCATGAAATTAGAATATTATAAAACTCATTTGATAAATGTGCTGAATTTCCAATACTAAGCAGATTGTTTACCAACTTAGGGCAATGCAAAAATCAGCAATTACTTAGGTTGTAGTTTCTTTAGAAATATCATCCTGGAACAAACCAAACTAAGAAATTTAAAACTGAGTATCCGGTTCAGAAAGCTACATAAATGCCATAATAGTTGAAGCTTCCTTTCAGTTGCGCAGCAGATTCATACAGCAAAATTAATAAATTTCTGGATAACTAACTAGAACATTCAGAGAAAACACAGGCTATTTTAACATGTACAGGATTTTTATGCCAGCACTGAAGGAGTCTAGACTACGTACATGGTTACGGATGTCTTTTACGGTTCACTTTATACCACCTGGCATCTGAAAAGCGCTAAGTACTTTTGTGGATCTTACTGGAAATTTGTAGAGAAACACCATTATCTACCTCTGAACTGGGACCCCACTTGGGTTAACATGTATCATGACACACACACTTTTATTAAAAGGAAAAGCATCTAGATATTTGAGATTATTCATGTGAGTAGATTTCTGGACATTACAGACTGTGTTTTCAGAAATGGGTTTTTTGTCAGATCATGAATAGTTATATTGGTTGTTGTTGTTATTATTATTATTGTTGTTGTTGTTGTTGTTGTTGTTTTAATGACAGTCTTAATGATGTTAACATGAGGCAGAGAACCTGAGACTGCATTATTTGTTTCAGGTGTCAAAATGAAGTCACTGGTCCATCTTTGAGAGATGGTCCCCTGATGTATTTACACCATGATACCGTATGACACGGTACGACTGTCCAGTGTTTTATTTTCCCTTTCTGCGTTCACTCTAGCTCTACATATTGTATCAATTTATTTCTGTCATATCAATTCCTTTCAATCACACCAAGAGAGATATGAATTGGCTGGCTGCAATTCTTTACATGTGCAAAGCACATTGATTTTGCTTCTTTGGCTCATCTGTTGTTTTGGTGCTGTGCCAGTCCGGTTAGTCTTGCTGGAGTCCTGACAATGCTCCCAAAGAGAGGCCACCGACCGCAGGCAATGGTCATACTTAACTCGCATGCTTCTCATGTCACACTGCTGTGCCAGCTGTTGCTCAAGCCCAGCACAAGGGCGAGGGCAAGTCCGTGCTTCAGAAATTCCCGTTAAAGCATAACACGGCAACACAGAGTGACCTCCCACAGCCCCCTTGACTCAACACAAGCAGAGTCTCACTACAGGGTATCTTTCCAGTAGGAACAAAACAAATCAGTAAAATCCTGAATCAGCTTTGGAAGTTATGGTCATATCAGAAACAGACAGCATTATGTACATCTTCTTTCAATGCAACTACAGCATTCAAACGACATATCTAAAGGAACAGCTCTGTATTTCATTTCTTGATCATGAAATCAAATGGAGTTTGGGTAGCAGAGGATCTGATCTTACAATGATAAATAAGGGTGATTAAGCCTCATAAAACCTTATGCAATTCTATACCATGTTCTATCTAAGTTCAATTACATAGAATATGACAATGAATATTTTACTGGAACAATTTAGGGCAGCTATATCCATTTGAATGTTAGAATTCAGCTGAGATTTTACTATGAAGGTAACACTCAAAAAGACTATGTAGGCTATGCTACTTTAACCTCAGACATTTATGAATACAGAGCTAAATAAACGACGTTTTCTTCATAGCGATCCAATTGTCAGTTAACTGTGAAATACAGATTGAGCAAATTAATGTGGTGGGTTTTTTTTGCTTTTTTTTACTCTCTTCAGCAGCAATAATAAAAAGCATGGAGTTTAAAGGAGTGCAGCTTGAGCAATAAACTGCAAAACATGAAACTGAATGATCATTCCAGGTGAAGCCCAAGATGTATTCAACCTGCAGAAATCGTGAACAGCAGCCAGGAGTGAAAACGTGTAGCAAACACATAAGCGTATTTTTCCTGACATGACCACTCCATTTACTGTCTCCTTATGGCTCTTCCTGAGCCAGAATTCATATACACAGTACCACGCCTCCTTTGGTAATATCTCTAAATAAATTATACATTCATAAAAGAAACCAAGCAAGCAAAGCAAAAAACCCAACCCCCCAAACCTTCCTTTTGTTTCAAACACACTGCCAAACAATGTCATTGTTCCTAACCTAAGAAAAGACAGGAGTATTTCCTACTCATCTTCCCCATGTCTCCCATAGTTTTACACGTCTGCATGCTTACTGCGCAACTCCTGCCATCTCCATTTGAAGCTTGGGAATCATTGTCTATATAACCTCCTTTCTTACATAAACCACCCTGTATCTCTGAGCAAAGCCTGTGATCCACCTTTTCTAGTTGCACTGTATCATTCATTTGAAGCGGGTCATCAGGATTCCACGTAGCACTCGAGCAGCGGCTTAGCCATCCATTCACACACCTGCACTATGACATTTTGGTTTGCGTTCATTTTGAAGTACTTATTCAAAATAATTCTTAAGGGCCCAAATTTATAGAAAAACCCCATGTCTTCTATATTTTCTGTAGAAGGGGAAAAAATTCCATCACAAACCCTTCCGTAAAACTAAAATCATAGTCACAAACTTCAGAATAAACAGACTTTGGGAACAATGTCCCTGTACCTATTCATCAAGAGCCCTGCAAGGACTATTAAGAATAACTACTCAACTGTATGTACTTTTTTTTATTTTGATTAAGTAGTAAGCTGGTGTTTTCAGGGAACTATCCACATGTCTGAAAGATCTCTTTCCTCATTTAGAAAAATAGGTTTGTTCTTCCCCATGTGTATTCCTTTGTGTCTGCTGACACTGAATCTCAACGGCCTTTCACTTTTTGGTATGATGAGATCTTTCCGCAAAATTTCACACTCCATTTTAATTCTGATTATTCTGGACCCTTCTGGAAGTATAATTCTTCCTTTAACAAATGACTACTTACATCTTCTGTACTCTACATCTAATCTGCCATTAATCCAAGAGATGACCCCACTCATCCTCTTATTTTTTAAAAGCCTTTGATGAAGGGCCTTTTTGAAAGCTTTTTGGAAATTGAGTTAACTACACAAAACAGATCATCCTTGTTCACATGCTGATGACTCTTCCAGCAGACTTCTGAGGTATGATTAAAATCTCAGAAAGTCAAGTCTGCTCTTCCCCATTTATTATATTCATTCATGGGCCAACTAAATCTATTTTCCAGAACACTTTCTACTAATTTACCTGGTAACAAAGTCAGATTAAAAAAACTTTGAAAAAACCCAAACAACAAAACAAACAAACAAACCAACAAACCAACCAAAACCCCATACCCTGGCATCTTATTTCTATTTGTCATTTCACTAAGAAGATTTAAGCAACAGAAAATGGGCAAGAGTTAGCAGTTCAACAATTTCTTATATCAGTTTCTGTAGCATATTTGAAGGAGTAGCTGGTGTGAGAGTTTTTTTATTCTACGTTATTCCATTTTATTCTCAGTTATCTTCAGCTGACATTTCAAGACTTATTCCTCAGACTAGTTGCCCCATTGAGGCAACTATGTGGAAACAACACAGACCATTTATTTACTTTTTTTACAAAAATCTTA
>NW_008825271.1:1960806-1968068 GCF_000699105.1 Pygoscelis adeliae
AAATCTCTTTCAGCATTGCAAATTCTCTGGAAGACCTCAAGCCACTTTTTAATTTGAAGAAAACCTTTTATAACCAGGGTGGGGGTTTTGTTGTTTATTTTAGTATTTTGGCCTTGCTTATTTTATTTTTACATTAAACTGTAAACATGAAGTTCAGCAATTTAATATTCTCCTATTAACTCTCATTATCATCAGGGAAAAATATCCTTTTCTTATCAGCAAAACCAAAACCCCTTCACACTCGTACATGCAAAAAACCTTAATCATGTAGTACATATAGACTGATTCACGTCAAAGAATATCCGTAAAAAACAGACATAATTTCACTCACAATTGAAATGCAGGCAGTTTTTCACTGGTGTCTCTCAGTTTCTTTCTGCCAAGTAGCATGACAAAACCATTTAGGCCAAGAAGTAAAGTAAAAATATCTGCCAACCGCTGCATTTTTGTAAAAGTTTCTTTACCACCAAGCCAGTAAATGCATTTCTTGCTATTTAGCAAATAATGCCCTACACAAAATCTCATTTCTCTAAATGGAAGGAGACTGAGCCCAAATCAGATCCTGGCTCTCCTGGGAGGAGATCAATAACAAAGTTCCTTCTGGCTCCAACACAGCACAGGCCACCGACTTGAAGTCTCCCCTGCGTCCACTGTAGTCTTCTACTATCAGCTTGAAAATGTTACAGCATTTCCATTATTTTATGTTGAATTCAACATTTATGCTTTAAAATTTTCTTTCTCCTGCTTCTTGGAATCACAAGAAAATTTTAGACAGAAGTGACTAATAGTGACTTCAGCTTTTCCAGTTGTGAGGAAAAACGTGACAAAAACCTCTTCTGCACAACAACCAAAAGACAAAATATATTTTTACATTTTCCAATTACTATTTTTGAAGTCAAGTCAAGATTTTCTTTAGGATCCAAACAAAAGTAATTTTAGATTGACCAGGATGATTGAGAGAGGAAAACAATGAATACATTTTTAGATCTCCCAAACACATAGGAATTGACAGAATTAATCTTATTAAATGCTCTCAAGAGAATAAGAAAGGGGAAGCGATCCGGCAAGCTCTGGTTGAGGTTATGATAATGAAAATAACATGTAATTCCAGGAGAGTTTTTAGGATCAAAAATACAAATGTTTGCACACATGGATAATGCGTGCAAATAACAAATACTCACAGAATTAACAGTGATATACAAGTTACCATTAAATACCATTTAGTGCAGGTCTGGAGTTGAAGTGAGAAGAATGTGAAAGCTCACGGTGGCAGGGTACCTGGTTCTCTGCTAGATCTTTAAGAAAATGATTAAATAGGGACAAATACTACAAATTCTTCAATTTGTATAAGCAAGGTGTCTTCATGAGAAAGAATTTAGAAATTTTTCATGGATCACATGTTTTGTCTTTGTATAAAATGGGAAATATGTTACACAGACAAATGCAACTTCTAAGGAAAGAGGTGTCAAAAGAGCATATAGACTACTAGAACAGCAGAGGATACACAAATATACTTCAGAAATAAAAAATTTACCCCAGATTAACCTAAATGTTTCCTTCACTATTTTGGACTCTAAAGTTTCATTTGGCCACTAATACTTTATGATATTGAGACCAAAATTATTAATTCTGCAGACCACCTCTATTCTGGTAGGCAGACTGGGGAAAAAGCTGATTTAGAAAATACCTATTACCTAATAAATGTCAAGCACACTGCCATATGTAAAGAACAGTACTATTTTGAAGGTAGGCACAAGTCCACTTGTAATTTTGAATAAAACTTTGATTTTGACTGTACTTAGACCACCTTAAGTCCAAGTGGCTTTTAAGGTGCCCAACAAAAAGAAAAGCATGAAAATAAGCTTACTATTAAGTAGACTACAAAGGGTCTGCACATTCTTTGGTAAATGTTTATAGGAACCAATATTTATTTCATCACTTAAAGAGATGCCTAAAAATTTCCCATTACCTTATTCTGCTAATCATCCTGTTTAAATTGCTGCATTCTGGTTTAAATATCATTGTGATTTCAGTGACCAACATAAGCATTCTGGAGTTCTGATGTTATGAATGAGATCAAACTAGTGCCAAGATCAACAATTTCAAAAAAGGCATCAAATCCAGTAGAATTCTATTTCTGTGTGCCCAATCTGAAACAATTTCTTTCCAGAGACAGTGAGTTCTGGAGCAGTGACCCAAATCAAATTGTAATAAATTAGTACCTCTGAAAAGGTCACGACCCCCCCCCCCCCCCCAATTGGGGACCTATTAAAGGATGAGTAGATTGAAAATTACTTTTTAACACATAATATAAACTACATTTTCAAAAGCATATTTATTCCACTTTGTGCAATGTTTTTGCTCCTATATTATTAAAAGAATACTGCAAGTATTGAGTTAACCATGCATTTTTAAATACAGTGAATTTGGTAATTTTGTTACGCTTTAGTGGATTACAAATTGCTTCCTTATTTTCCCTTCAATCTCCAAATTCCCATATATACAATATCTTGAACTATGTGTACTTCTTAGTTGTAGATTCCAAATACTTCCATATAAAGAGGTCCATGCTACCCCCTTTTTATCTTTCATTTTATTATTTTCAGAGTAGGAAATTCAGACATACAAAAGGGAGGTAAGCATTCACCTGGGGTACCCAGAAGAACGTGCAACAGGTGACAGGTTTCCTGAGGTTTGTGCCTATCAAAAAGGACTGCTTTGTTCACATCACACAAGACACCATGTAAACACGAAAACTGTGTTAATGCCTAATGAGATCTCTACCCATGGCCATATTAATTAAAAAAAAAAAAAAAATTCTCAAAACATAATAGCTTTTCTGTGGCAATTCTCAGACTACTTTCACACTAGTCTAATGCCATTTATTCCAAAAGGCTCCCTAGATCCACAATGGTAACACAGAAAAGTAAGACCCTCGTATTCAGATAAAATGAGAGTACAGAAGTACGATACACTGTATTTATTTTTGTATCATTAAGGGGTATTGTGGAGAACATGATGTCCTCTCTTAAACTATATGTAATACTTGTAATTTGCTACTGCTTATAGACTATCAAATGTATTATTATATCAATAAACAAACTATATAATATTACTGACCAATTAAATAAAATAGGAGCGAATAGCAAAATGACACACAGCAGGTGGGCAAATCAGTAATTCATTTTGATATTTCAGAACATCTTGCTACACTTTACGTATAACTTGCAGATATAAACCATGAAGATCGTTTCCTGCCTTTACCACAGCTGCTAAACACAGCTGAATTTGTTTCTCTAGATGAGGAATTTTGCAAGTTATTGACATACCCTCTTTCACCTACTGACATTTAGTACACGGAGGTCTCGGACACCCATTTCTTCTATAAAACCACTGAGGTTTTATCCATTCTTACCAGGTAGGCAAGAGTAGACTCTGAATTGCAGTGAACATACTTCACACTGAGTATAGATAGATGTATAATATAAAGTCAACCACTAGGCTTCTCACTTATATAAATAAATATGAGGAAATTTCATGGCAATGAAAGGATGTCATTTTCAATATATATCTTACCAAAAGGATAACTGGCTGTGTTTAATTTTTATTGAAGCTATTCATGCTACTCATTATTTTGATGCTTTCAATGAAATATTTTGCTTTTATTTTCCTCTTCAAGTGGTTACATATCCATCAGCTTCTTATATTCTCTAAAAGAGAATCCTGAATTTTGCCTGTCAGTGTTCAAGCTAGGTGGTCACGGAAAAATAAAATAAAAAAAATCTAAAAAGACTTAACTATACATTCAGTGCGACTCCCTCACAAACTGCATACCCAATTATTTACTGACCTTAAATGAAAATGCATTTTTCATTTGAGAGTAAACCTTTGTTCAACCAGTGTGACATTTTGCTGGTAGTTTTTATGCAGCTATATCAATCTTTAAATACCACCAACTTTGCATACATACAGAAAACCTAATTTCTGGACTGACATCACGATCATTGCAAAAGAAAAGACATCTTTATCTTAATGAGCTTTTAAGCAAAAATAAAATAAAAAAGGCTTTGTCAGATAATTGAGACAAACAAAATTCAGCTATCAGAAGATAGTTATGCTGCCACAGGACAATTACAAAGATACTACAAAATCTAAGTCTCTTAAGACAATACAGTACCAACTATAAATATCTACCTAGTTTGGCCAGTACAGAAAACAGTACAGTCTAATTAGTACAACACTCATTGGCGTAATCAACATGCTAATACAGAACTGCTCTTCCTGTTTCTGAGATAATATGTATAGAGATACATCACTGCACTAAGCCAAGTAGAAATCAAATTCTATGCATAAAATAAAATAATATAGAAATAGAAAGGATTGGGTTTTGTTTGGGTTGTTTTTTTATACTTAGATCCCTCTACACTGCACATTTTAAATCAGAATATTTTCAGTGCACAAATCGCGTATACAAGAAGAAACCTGAACTATATCATTCCTTTTCCTAAAAATGAACTAAGAATGTATTTAGGAGCACCACAAATTTGGCAGACAGTCTCTATAAAATTTTCCTCTGCAAAAAGAAACAAACAAAAATGCTAATAATGCCAAGATACCATGGGAAACAACGATGGCCATGAAGCAAAGACATCTTTTGTTTGTTTCTTTGTAACCAAGTAGTTACAAAGTATACCACTTTTTCTTTAAGACTGAAGCCATCTGGGGATTTTATAAAAACACATCTTCTCACTTTAAAGTGTTCATTTCATTAGAAAAAGCCCTTGACATTTTGAATAAAAATTCATCAGTTTTGAAGAACATTACAGGGGCAAAATGTTTTCATCCCGTTGAGCTACAAGAATAGCCATTAACCTGCACCGCTGCCTACCCACCAGCTCAGTGGCTGAGGTTACCCCTGGGGAGGTGGATACAGACGCCCGTGCTTCCTCACTCTCACAAGAGGGACTTGAACCCGGGTCACCTGCGTTTACTGTGGCTGCCCTGACCACCACCTTATTGAGATTTTAGAGCAGCCCGCACTTTTTCTCTCTACAGAAAAACGAAACAAAGCCTCAGTAGTTTGCATAAAAATGAATTCCTGTTTCAAGCAGAGCATCATTCAAGTTTCTTTGTTACAAATGAGAAAAGAGCACTGAGTCTGCGGTGGCGAAGACACCGATGGAAATTTACTGTTGAGTATGGCTGCTGCTCCTGCTTTGGAACAGCGTATTTACTTTAACTTCTTTGCATATCCTTGGAACATACGTTTTGCAGAACTTTTTATTAATATTAAAATACTTGAAATGAAGGGAGGTAAACTAAAGATTAATTTGCCTGCTAATAACATTGTAATTATGCCTGTGGGATTTGAATTAAAAGCATCCAAATGCTAATAAGAACTAGTTAACTCCAGTGGGTAGCTGTGATTAGCTATTACTAGACTTGATCTTTTACAGATGGGGAAAGTTGCAGGGTTACAGTCTAAGAAAAACAGGTGGTTCTTCTGTATGGATATTCGTATGAATCATCTCTTTCCTCTCATAAATCTTACCATTTAATTCTTTAATATTTGTCGTTACAGAATTGGGAAGCCTAACCTTGCAACCTCTTCTCTGCTCATTTTGAACAAAGAAAAATGCCAAGAAACTCAGCCAAAACCGAGCTTGATGTTATTTTCCTTAGGCAGTTTCCCAGAGATCCAGTTACTAAAACATTATTTGTAAGTCATATCTTAAGTTAATTGTGTGTGCCACAGAGGCATTAATTATGCTGTCACTTGCAGCGCAATATTACACCTAATTAAGTTCCTGCATGATTCTTCCTTTGCCACCGTTACAGGGTCTTAGCTATATACCCTTTCCCATTCTGATTATTAGAAAGCATATTCTACTTACAGCAGACCTCTGCTGTCTCTTGTTTTTTGTTAAAAAAAGGAAAATAGATGCATTTCAGTGTCCATTTTTTCCTGGGCAAGAGTTCTATCCTGACATACCCCCAGAGAAGCTTAGCCAATAGATGTGGTGAGTGAGACCGGATAGATTAATGAGCTCATTATAATTCATTAAAGAGTGATGTGGGGATGACTGCCCACTTTAATTAGTTTTATTACTGCAGGAAATTGTTTCATATGCCAAGCTCATCACCAAGCATGCCTGGAAAACATTTGAGTGGTAATCAGACTTGATACGAGAACCTTTCATTAGCCTGTAAGGCTAAAGGCACTTATAATGACAAGGAAAGTATTAGAAAGATGGACATGAGAGTGGTTAGCATAAAATAATTTATCATGTCTAATAATTCAGCGATAAACAGCACAACGGTGATTTCACCTTAAAAATTTGGTGGAACAGCCGTGTTGCTATGGCACACCATGTACTCTTCCTGTAATCATGACATTAGCTGACAGTAATAGATTTAGAAGGTTTAATAGGTCAGGTTTGCTCAGATAATAAATCCTAATGCAAATTAACTATGACTCAAATATTCTAATGAAAATGTTAATTGGTAACTGGAATTTCTTCAGAAATATGTGGGCCTCTTTTCCCAGTCAACCCCCAGATTAGTAAACACACATTTCCGCACATTTCCTGACAACTGTAACTTGCAGGTGAACAACAGGTAAAAATTTTTTGTAGATAACAGGTAAAAAACCCCAGGTAAAATAATAGTAGATTTGGATGGAGAGAAATGGAAGGTTAGCTTAAGAGTTTTGTTCAGTCTGCGAAAGTCCCACTGAAGAAAGGATTACATTCTAGGATCCACTTTTTTAACATTTAAAGGCCTAGAACATATTTGCCGTCAAGGTCTCTCAATCATTACGCAAATGGTTTAAGGTCTAATCTCTGTAACCTCAATAATTTTTTATAATCATGACTACCTTATCACCATTTTAATTACACTCTCTTTCACTCTAAGCAACAGTAAATCTTCCTAAGCCCTACATTCCTGATTAGGTGTATTTTGAATATATTGTTTAGTATTATCAGGCTCTATAACTTATCAAGAGTTAGGTATTTGTTTTAATACAAATGTTAAAAGAATACCTGTAAATGCCCCTGTTCTATTCATGAACAGAAGAAAGCGATGGCACTATAGTCTAAATTGGCCATTGATAAGATCATGGATAATAAAGTTTCTCAATAGTATGTCATAATGAAGCATGGCAAATTATGGCTGAGCATATCTTTAGTGATAGGAATTCTTTCCATGCTAAGATAATTTTCAGGTGGTTTTAGAATAGCATAATGCAAGATTCACGCCAC
>NW_008825271.1:1968094-1993688 GCF_000699105.1 Pygoscelis adeliae
TCCCCGCGCCCCCCCCCCCCCCCCAATATATGAGGTAATTAAACAAGGTAAAAAAAACCTGCTTCTGAAGTCATCTCAGTTCTCAAACATACCATTATCTTTTCATGCCTTGTTCTGTTCAGCCACTCCGAACACCCACTACCTCAAAGCCATTCTTTCTCCTCAAATTTTCACAAACAAATCCCTGGTTACGCTTGAATTTTCTAGTGCAAAAGAGCGGGTTTCTTTCTGATTACACAACAGCGCAACTGTCCATTGTTATTTTGCTTCTTGTAAGAAAACAGGTGTCACTAGCACTTCACTCCTTTGCATAAACTTTGCAACATTTCCCTTGGCAAGTGGCCCCACTGATTATTAGTTGAGCATGATACTGCTGAGACTGACAGCATCTGGCTGTCAGATATTTTCACATTCCTATTGTAAATATGGTGCATATAAGTATAAAAAATGGAGGGTTAACAAAAAGAAATAAAGATAGCCAACACACAGATTCTTGGGATGTCTTCTATACAGTTCTGTGTGCTGTTATCTTAAAGGCAGTCCTTGCTATTGCACTGTGGCTCATGGTTCTCATAAAATAAGTCTTACGAAAGTCTTCTGACACAGGTTGTTGTTACGATCTTACAGAAGAGGAAGCTGAACAAAAAGGAGGATGAAAAATCTCCGAATAAAACTCTGAGTTTTTTATTTTCCATTTGTTGCCACAATCATAACTCAGTTCTCTCTTTTGCTTGTTATTGCTCTCGCACACCTTAATCCTCCTTATCCTTGTATTACACCTGGGTCAGACATGATTAAGAGCTGTATACTTTACCCAAGTGACACTGGTTCTGATCCCAGGACTTTATATTCCCAAAAGATTTCCAGTTACTTGAGAGTGGGTGGGGTGAACCAATACTACTGAAACTGAAAATATTTACCAATAAGATTCCTGGGTCTACTTTCAATCGTTGAAACAGACGGAGGGATTTTTGTGTTATTTTAGGAGTGATTAATACTGATTTCCAACCAGTTAGTATTTGTATGTTTCACCCTCTTGTACATAATCTTTTTGAGGCTTAACAGTATCCTTAGCAACTGAATTGGAATATCTAGTCCAACATGTGAACTGGGAATCATTTTATATTTTAATAGTCCAATGTAAGGAGAAACATTTTCTGCAGTTTAAGCTGTGAAACAGTGAAAAGAGAAACAAAACAAACCCACCACACCATACCACCCCCTCTTCACGTCTAGGTGGGAGGATTTGAGCAGATTTCAGCATAGTCATCTGACAATTGTACACAGTGGATTTATGGGAGCTACAGAAAACAGAAAGAGTAATTTCGCAATGCAAGATACAACAAATTCATCTGTTCAAGTAAAATTTGTTCAACATCACCATTGTTCATGTAGATAGGACAAAGCTAGCTGTAGCTTAGCTACTCCATGCAGACTGATCATTCTGCACATTTTGAAGACTGCCAAATTACTGTCATCTCACCTTGTTCTCACTTGTATCACATACTTATTATTTGCAGTTTTCTGGGAGCTGTGGAGTGGAACTGGGGTTAAGAATCAAATCTCAAACAAGGCAGTAACATAAAAGAGACATTGCAGAGCTGTTCTGTCCTGCTGCTTTGAGTTGATTCTCTCTGAACTTGGAATATAATTGCCCTTGATGGGACAAAACTAATGTAAAGGCTGGGTTTTGTCTGTTTGAAAAGCCATTCAACATACTAAAAAGTTGTGTTTGCCCTGAAGTAAGACCTATTTGGTTTGATTTCATAGTTTTGTTTAGCAAGGGGATTATCCTGTCTTTTAATTCAAAAGGCTTATCACTTATCAGAATAAATCTCTGTTTAGGGGGGAAAAAACAAATAAGATTCTGGAGTTTGGGAATTTTTTTTTTAAAGAGAGAAAAGAAGTCGGGGAATATTGCATGCAAGCGAGGACACTTCTTGTTTCCTTCTGCGTTATAGTTCAAATACTCTGAAAAGTTTCATTCTCTTTACTAATTATGCTTTATTTATTGTTGTACTATAATACCAGCTTAACACCATTTTAAAACAGTTCCCTGAGACTCATCAGGGAATCAGACAAGACTGATCTGCATACTTTCTGTCTTCTTTTTATAAGGCTACACAACAGAACCCATTTGTACAGCTAATGCTTAAAATTCTTACAATAAACCTGTTGCTTAGATGTTTTGTAAATTAGTATGTCGTGCACAATAAAGACATAGTAGGAAAATAATTTGTTTACTTGTGAAGAGAATACTTTGAAAATCCCCGTTGAACTGGTCACTGAATCTGTAAATGATGCTAATGTTGTTCCCTGTCGCCACTGAATATTCTATTTATATCAGTCTGGCCGTGGAAAGAATACAGCCACACTTCTACCATTTGCTGTCAGTTGTTAGTACTAACAACTAAAGCTGTCACTGAAGTTCTTGGACACATACACAAGAACCTTAGTTTTGTTTTAAAAACTAATAGCAATAGGATTCTTCAGATATTCAGAATTATATATGGACGTACAGAAACATATGAGCTACACTTTCAAAACAAACTTACAATTTCAGTTCCTTCAGTTTTTGAGTACCTGACAGGGAAAATCTAAACAGGACTCCAATTTTGAGAAAACACTCAAAAATCTTCAGTGCAATGTGAATAAGCAAGTGTCACTGAAAATTATGGTGACTTTTGCTGTGTTTGGACCAATTGCATTAATCAAAACTATTATTTTGTTAAAAATAAAAATTTTTTGAAGAAACACAGTCCAACTTATTTAAAACAAATTATAAATGAATGCACAAATTAAATTTCCCTGTTTCTCAAGTTCTATTTAGCTTAAATAGCCAATTGCAATGTTTTTTAAGGATGGTAACACGGTCCTTCAGTATGTTATTAGCGCTTTATTCACTGTAGCGTATTTCATTATATTTTCTCAAGTATGTCTTCTTGAAATCCACATTGAAAGCTATGGTATCAATGATATTATTCTCCTCTCATGAAAAATAAACCTACCTTTTTCATCAGTATAACCTGTACATGACAAATGACTTATCCAAATAACATCACTGATCTGTATCAATCTATATGTCAAATTCAGTCTTTGGGACTCCTACTTCAAAGATGTGCAAGATCTCAGTCATTCACCTTTATTTTAAAGAAAAACTACTTACTGTCCTATACTTCATACTCTTCCTACATATATTTTGAAAAAAGGTCAAACCCAAGCATCAGCCCCATCCATGAAAAGCAATAACAAGCCAGAGACTAAACTAAGGGAACTAATGAAAAACGATCAGCAAACTAAGCCTGCAATATTAAAGACCACATATTTATGTACCTAAATTAAAAAGCAGATTATGCCTATTAACCTAGACCCTGATTTTGCTAGCACATATATGTTTAACAACTGTTAGCATTGACTACACTCCCTCTTGTACAGCTAATTATGTGTTTTCAGGCTTAAAAGTTCTCTGTCTTCTTGCTCAATTCAAATTACACAGAACAATTACATTATGTCAGCAAGTTAGAAATGGAAGAAAGGGTTATTTCCTTCTCAGTTAAGTTTCTCAGTTGGAGATTAAATGAAAATCTGAACGAAAGAAGATGATGGCTCTCCGGGTAACTCCAGCTGATGGACACTGAGTACTGGTAAACTCTTCCTGAGAGCGTATCTGCTGTTGTCAATGCTTCAAACACTTGTCATTCAAAGATCTTTAGTCTGACAGAAAAGCAAGCAGAATTTAGACTTCACTATTCTTTCTCAGCTGCTGCTATATTTATGCGCCATTGGCATTAACTTTGTCCTATAAAAGTCAAATGCTATCTCCTGAAAATACAAAATGGCTGACTTTGCAGTAAAAGAGCGTAAGTTTTAACTAAAATTAGTAGAGAAAATCACCTGAGTGTGAAACTGCTGTGGAAATACACATGAATACACATGTGTATTTATGGTTTCATTTGATTATTTCCCCCCCACAAGGAATTTAGATGTGTGAAAATCCTATGACAACAATTACAGAATGGCTTAGAAAAGATGTAGTCCTGGAGATCCTGTCCTTCAGCGCCTTTCAGATTGTGGACGTGGAGTTTAATTAAGGCTATAAACTAGGGGTAGAGATGATTTCCATATCTATATATATATGATTAAACACCTGTCCTAATGAGGTCCTGATCTTTAAAGATGGTATTAAGCACTCTATCTCACAGGTTAAGTCTTCGAAGCAAACATCAGAATTTACTGTCACTGTTGATCAAATGACTCATTTTCACAGGAAGTTTCCATCACATTAAAAGGTGCCTCCAAAGAGTATCTCCTCTACCCTATAGAGAGGCAATGCTTTGCTTCTTTTGTCTGCCATATATACAACAAGAACTCATGCAAAAGGCTATGAAAACATTAACACCGCATCTGTAGTCTGTAACGAAGAAGCCAGTTACATTTGATATGGTGCATGCTCACACTTTGAGCCAAATTGTGAAACATTAGAAAATTTACTGTCATTTTAATAAGCTGAAGTAATACAGAACCAAGCAAAGGTCATGAACTCTGTCTTTTTTTTTTTTTTGTAAACTTGAGAATTTTTGAGGTTAAACGAGTTTGCCTGTACATTTTTAATAGATACAGATGTAGTTTCATGCAATACCAGTAATGCTGCAGCACAGCCTTCCTTCTATGTACATGGAAGCAGATCCTGCCCAGGTGAACAATGCTGCATGCATTATCACTAACAAAACAAGATAATTACTTTTGCACAAAAGTCACCCTCTGCCCCTCCACCAAAAGACCCTTGCCACAATATTCATGGAACTAGACTCTCATCCTCTATATATCTCCACAGTTGTATGGAGATGGAGGATTTGCCCCACATATTTTCCCAAGAGCTGTTTGCAACTTCAGTCACTGATAGTCTGAACCAGTAAAAATAGGCTTAGCACTTACTACTAGGTGTTACGAAAATTAATGGGACTATGCAAAGTAGTAAGCCTGTGTTAGACACCTACAGGAGTGAGCAGTAATTTTTTATATCCTGCAGAGAGATGAGCTTAGACTTCAGAGAACAGAAAAAGCCGGACTGATTTTGCAAAGATATCAAATAGAATGAAAAACCCAGAGCAGAACTTCTCCATTAAAACAGAGGCATAGATTTTCTTGATTCAATGGAAAGAAGCAACTTATTGGAGAAACACAATGGTTTATGGTATCATAAAGATCAACCTGGGCAATCCCTATTTTGCTCTCTACAAGAGCAATGTGTGTTCTGCTAGGCATCTTATTGCCTGGCTGGTTTATAATCTTTTACTCTCACCCCCACAACTTGAAATGAAATTATTTCACTCTACATAAAACATCAGATTAATTATTTACTGTTTAACCCTATTGTCAATTTTCTACTAAACCTCACAACAAGGAAAATCCTTTTGCACCGATACAAATCAGCTATTGTAAAATGCTTTAGGAACGCTGTTAGCCTTTGTAATCCAGTCCACTAAAAGCAAAGTAGTATATATGCATTAAGTATGAATGAGATCAAAAGGCATTAACTGTCTAGTCACCAAAAGTAAATCAAATTCTAACTTATTAGCAAAACAACCACTTGCTGACCATTTGCTGCACAGGAAGTTTGCTGCCTCAAACACCTTTCTCAATGCTAAAGAAGGTGCCAATATATATTCAAAATACATATATATATATATGACACAACTGAGCAAGAAAATATATATAAACCAGCTTATTTCTAGAGAGCATAACCTGTTATATATGATGCAAATTTATGCATTTGAATGCAGACATGAAGTATACAATCCTCTCCAGTGGCTGTAACTGAAATCTGACAATTCTTCTGAAAAAAAAAACGTGTCTATGCAGTTCCTTATTGGATATAGGTGACAAATGATGCAACAAGTAAGGATTGCCCTTTTAATTTACTCTTAACCCCTCATTTCATCTACCGACTCCTATCTATCCTACCTGAAGTTATTCCATTCTGCTAGTAAAACAATTAGATGCAGAGATCAATATTGTATTGCTCTGGACATCACGTCTGCTTACTTGGTCTTGGGTATCCCACAGGGGTGCTGCTCCTTCATGCAGGAGTGCAGTAGGTCAATGCTGTATCAGGACAGCTGCTTCTATGCCCTAAACCCTTAAATCAGCTCCATGAATAGTTGCTAAAGGCTACCTACACATTAAGCTCAGTCCCAGTTCGGACACAGTTTCTTATCCAGGGCCTCCCAGAGCCTGCCAATACCTGCTGGTTGAAATTGGGTTGAGAAGCTGTGGAAGAAGGGTAAATAAGTAATGCAATAGAAGAATGGATTAGGTAAGACACAGAGGAAAGAAGATAATGTGATAGAAGAAATATAAGGAAAATCATGAAAGAAAAATTAAGCTAGAGGAAGTTATCAAAAATAATGGAAGAAAAATTTACAGCTTTTGATAGAAAATATGATTAAAAGGAAAAAAAGAGAAACAAAGAATAAATGCCACAGAAAATCTGAACTTAATTTTTTTTGGTACAATTTATAATAATCGACACCGAAACAGATACAGTAATATAAATAGTGCCATATTACGGATAAGCAGAACATAATTTTCTTGTACAAGAACCTAAAATGGATGTTTTATCAAACGTCCGAACTTTTGACGTGTAGGAAAGTAATTTGCTGAAAGACTGGGTGCAGTACTCATCTTTCGTTCTTGCCTTGGAAGAAAGGCAATCCTGCGGAAATCATTTAGAAGGAATAGTGGCCTAAGGAATGAAGTCAGGGTTACATCAAGAAATGCCAAAATTGGAAAATTCTGAGTATTCAATAATTTTTAAAGAGGCAGACCCATTGGAAAACTGCTGTTCCAGCAGGAAAAAAGACTCAAATCAATGAAAAGACAGCAAAGGAAAGAGAGGAGTTTGACGTTACAGACCGTAAGATACAAGACTTTAATGAGTTAGAAAAAACTCCCAAAGATCACCTGGATCTTGAGCAGACAGTGCATCTGGAGAGGAACATAAGCTAGGGATCATTTCCCACCAGGGGAAGCTGAGAATTACAGACAGAAAACAAAGGGCCAGAGCAAATGAGGCGGCACAAGGAGGTGAGGAGGCCATACTTCTGGATGCTGGGTGAAAAGTGTGGGTTTTGATGGAAGGGCAAATATGCCCAACACTTTTTAGTCTTCTCTGTTCCCCAGACAATGCTATGATCACTATACATTATTTCTGTATAATTTTCAGTCTCTGGATTCAGATAAAAGACAGCCCACACGTGGCTGGCAGAGCACTTCTTCACCTATGCCTCTTCAATTCAACCCATGTCTTAAAATAGCCATGCATTGTGCTCGTTCTCCTAAGACAGAAAGGATGGATCACCATCCCATACAAGCTTCACTAGTTAAGATTTCATAAATGTTTTATAACTTTATATGGTACCTATTTCAGTATCAACAGAATGGTAATCATAATGAATGTGATTTAATGGAGGAATGTGTATATCCTGAGATAGATTTGACAGAAAATAATAAAAATTTACTCCAAGCTTCATATAATAATCGAAATTAAATACCAGATGGTATTATTTTTGCACTGACAAAAACATTCTGTCTATGCTTTATGTCACTATAATAATCTTCATGATAGAAAATAAATTAAAATATTGATTACTTTTTTTTCCCTCATAATAGTTTCACCTGCATTAAAAGAAGGTATTGGTTTCTTTTTAAACACAGAATGGCCAAAGAGCCATCTAGCTAATCAGAGGATAGTGCCGAGATGCCCAGCCTAGGAACCAAGAAAGGGATTACACCTCATTTTATTCCCTTCTCAAGCTTTTCACTGTTGAAAGCCAGGATGGTATGGCTTATTCTCACCAGTGTACTTGGCTATCTCATCACGCCAGTAGGCAGAAGTTATAGCTTATCTTCTCCCATCATACAAAATAGTTCCATGCATTAAACTGCAAGGCTTTCCATCCTCAGTCTTCTCATTGTTCAGCAACACTTCTGATATTTTTAAAAGTGCAGTACAAAAAACCCGACATTACATTTTTAACTGTAAAAATTTGCTCATTAAAGATGTTTTCTAATTGGGTCAATCAATAACTTAGGTAGCTCAGTAGTCCAGTAGTAAAGAAAAGGACTGCTATTACTCTGTCCAGAAAGAACACTAACGTGAATCCAGGTTTCAAAAACAGAAATAACCCAGAAAATAGTAAGTGTGGGAGACTACATGTCTTGGTATTTAGGGTTTCCAGAGCTCAAAGCCCACAGTGGAGGCTGGTATAATTGCTCGTTTCCCCTCACATAAAAAATGTGGCGACTTTTATTGTAATAAAAAGGATAAGAGATTTACAAAGATTTGGAATTTGAGTCCAGAAAGACAGGCCAATGACGTTTCTGATGTTTCAGCATGGATCTAGGAGCCAACATGGGGCTTTTAACTCATAAAGCTCATTGTCTCAGGAAGGTACCCCTTGTCAGAAGGTGAGGAGAATTCAGGGACTGACTCATGCTGAAGGTGGAGTGGGTTTCTGTAAACCTCTGAGGGAGAATATTATGCAGATCAGATTGAGTGCAGTGCCATCTTACAGTGAGGGATGCTCTGGATTACATCCTGCTACAGTCAGACATAAAATAGGACAACTAATTTCTAAAAATTACAAGGTTATGATCAGGCACAAAACTTGGATCTTTCATTATTTGAGCTACAGCTAAACTGTTTTTAAAAGTACATGTAAAAAACTTTATAATTCAGCTGTGCAATAAAACACTTTAAATCAAAATATAGAATTTCAATATATTTCAAATAATTTCAACTTTCCAAAAAAGCATTAATGCTATGTAACCTTAGCTAATAAAGTCATAATAAATGTGAGATCAAAATAGGAAGAGGTCAGTATGCCATATGTGAACAAATGCACAAGGAACTAATCTCTAATGATACAATTTTGAAAAAGTTTGGTAAAAATCAGGAAATTTTCCTAGTCAAAGTTCCCTGACTCTAATCAGAATGAAATGAAAACAATTTATGCTCATTTAGACTGTTAAGTCAAGCACATCCTGCATCTAATTTCTGGTTTTGGAAATCTTTAGAAATTAATGATGATTTGACGGATTTTTTATCTGTATAACTATGTTCCCAGGGTGTAAAATACATGTTATGCGTTACTCAAATTAAATAATATCATATCCCAAAGACCTATTAATCATGTAACTTTTCACTGATTAAAAAGGAACATGTATCTTTTTTGAAATATTAGGTTGCAGCTGCATCCATATCAGAAAGGTTAAACAGATTTATCTTTCAAGTACAAATAGGATGGTCTCGATATTCATCAAACGTTCCTTTTGGGATCACAGGTCTGTGCTTTCTTTTAGCAGACATTCATTACTGTACACTCATTTGGCAGATGCACAATATCCAAACTGTCTAGTTGCCACGTGATGGCTATTCGTTCTGAATCCCTACATATCTGAGGGCATGACACCACTTTAGCTCTTCTATTTTTTTTAAGCTCTGTTTATACAATAGCACTCCTAGATAAAGATACTGGCAGTAAAGATGGCAGATTATCACATTTTCTTCTGAGTTTGACATGGCCATATAATAAAGGAATGCTAGATAATCCCTGTTTTTTAAAGGAAATAATTGCTATTACTACAACACTTACAATCAGAATATTGTTATTCTATAAATACACAAAAGATTTGTAGTTGCTGAATTGTTTGAGTGCAGGTGAATTCTGCTTTTATGTATCATGTTCCAATAATTAGGACCCTTCCTCAAGAAAGCATTCCTGTTCAGTATGGCCGCTTTCATTTTGAAGAGCAGACTTTTAATGACTCTTGGATTTTATTTCTCCAGCACTGAAAATGCCAGAGGTAAGCACTAATGAACCCAAGCATATGTGCAAAGATAAGCACATGCTTATATTAGACCTACTTTTAAGACCATAAAAGGAAGTTGTTGCAGTTGAAGTGACATTTTTCAAAATATTTATTAATTCAAGAAGTGTAGTATGTCAAAGTGTCTTCAAAGACCATGTGCAGAAAACTGTTTTAAGCAAGACATCAGAGGTATAGAAATAACTTCTCATGAAAACTGAAGGATACTTGATTAATACATTTGAGAGAACTACTGTAAAATCAATATATTGACAAAGACACCAAGATTATACGGACATTTCTAGCAGCTTCTTATGACTGAGTTGACATATTTAGTCAGTAAAAAGTTGAGAGTGATTTCCATATTGTGGTGGCTTTACAAAACAGGAAAAATATACAAACTACAGTAAATATGGACTTGAACAAGTTTTCCAAACAGAAGGGAGTTTTATGACATTACTTCTTTAGAAATGTATTTAATGTACTAAAATAAGTAGGTACCTTGTATACCTCTTTGAAGATATGTTTGGGTGTGCATTTTACAAACCATGTACAATTTGCAAATTCTTTTTTTGGACAACCCTGTTTCTCCACATGCTGTGTAAATTTTGCAGCTACTTTTTATAATAAAGACTTAACTTATATAAATACCTACCATAACTACAGTAAATTTACTTCTATTTTAATTATCATCAATGACATAGCACAGTGAATGCTTTTAACTGGTATTAAGCACTTTTGCACATTCAAATGAATCAGTAATGGATTTTATAGTAAGTATTAGAAATACTTGGAAGCCTTTAACAATATGTTTGCAGACTAGCCCACAAAGAAAAAGGATAAGCTAACTAAAATGTAACAAAACATTTTAATCTTAAGCACCCTAGCTGGTTGCTCTATTTGTAATTTTCAAACATTAAACTTCCATACAAAGCTTTGTTATGTACCAGAGCAGGCACTAACTGCTCTGAAGAGTAGCATTTCTTTTTTGTACAGGAGATGCTTACCAGTGGCTTTTAAGGAATCTTTAATTTTAGGTACCAGCAATTCTTAAAAGACCTGACTTGAAGAAAGTACCGATATTTTGCACTCAAAATATCATTCTTTTTCATGTCTTATGCTAAGTAGCAAAAACTAAGGAGCTTACATCAGTGGGCACTTTTGAGAACTTTAGCTAAAACCAGCCAGTTTTGAATAACAACATAATTACAGCTGGAAGAGCTACATTTAAGAAAGAATCTCCTTCCTGAAATCAGCAAACCATTTCTGTCTAGACTTTTTCAATTTACAGACACCTAGGAAAGGGGGCGGGGGCGGCCAGGACAGTGAAAAACTGAACTATTTCTTTTACTTCTGACAACCTTGAAACCTCAGCCACAGCTATATTCTCCTGATTTATCTTAGAATTGAACTGCACACTTGATTCTAAACACCCAGTTAATCTTCTGTCTCTCTGCCCCTTCCTCCCCCATGGAAAACCCAATGATGGAGAAGTAAATTTTTAGGTTAGAAAATAACTTAGTGATTTTCATTTGATCGGGCAGAACTTTTTTTTAGACACTGCTGATGCATCCCTTTTTGCACAGGCAGAATTTCACAATTCAAATGCAGTGCCTTCCCAAGAGCAAGAGAAGACAAATGTTTCTGGAGAAGCTTACTGTAAAAGCTCCCGGAAAGGGACACTGAATTAATTTTATTTTCTGAAGAATTAAATAACAGAGTTTAAGAAAGATTTTTACCTTCTTAGTAGGGAAAAAAATATCCCAAATAATTTGACTGCGAATGGACAAAGAGCTGAGGAGATATTATTTGGCGTCACTCTCCATTGGAAAGATTTAATAGATGCAAGCTGATGTGATTATAACGGAAAGACAGAATTTTTCCTCCCTTAGCAACACCACAAAGAATAGAATTGAAAAAGACAGCTGCAAGTATGCAGCTCATCTACCCAGGAAAAACACAGCAGCTGGCTTTGCAGCTAGCTGAAACCCTCACTTCAAGTAATCTTCGTCCTTTAACCTTGATTGCTTAGATCAGGGTTGGCCAGCTTCTGTTCTGGAACCAACTTGTTTGTTTGAGGTAAATTTTAGACAACCTATCATTTTCCAAAATAGTAAGTAGGTGGCATACTCCAAATAACAGAGAAAATACTGGCAACTACAGGACCCATCAGTGAGAGAACCTGCAGCTCAGGGAGGTCACAGGGACCCTGCTCAACTCTCTGCCCATGAGTACTTTTCTCATGCTAGCACAGACCCCAGCTGGAATGATCCTGCTCCTAGTGCAGGAGCGTCTCCTACGTAACCAAGGCCTTTTCCACAGAAATGACCAGAGTAAAACTGCCTCCACATCACCGTTGTGAGGGATGCTGCCCTCCAACCCATCCAGCAGTCTCTTACTAGCCCGCTCCTCCAAATCTAGTCCTTGGCCTGCAGGGGTCCCCTAGCCCAGCCCAGCCCAGCTCAGCTCAGCCTCTTCCAGTCCCTATACAACAGAGCCTGGACAGAGGGGAATTTGGCAGTAGAAAGCCATCTACTTTCCAGTATAGACTAAACTTTGCATCAGAAAACTAACTTTACTCCTGTGAGTCCATCACATGTAAGTCAGTCAAACTAGCGTTATTGAACCGCTAAGCCATGCCATTTCCATACAGATTGGCCAGCTAGCTAGAGAAGCAGAAAACCCTTGACTTCTCTCCTCCTCTCCCTGTTCAGACTTTCTTGCAGGTGGGGTATGGCTCATCAGCTATTTGGTGGCTATTGCTAATTTAGCTACCTTCTACTATTCTTCGCCACATGGCTTTCCTGCTACTTACTATCTTCCTGCTGTTCTCAAAAAACAGTTCATACCTTATGAGGTGTATCATCACATCATACCTGTAATCTTTCTATTATGACACATTTAAAGTTTTCTTTTTTTCTCCAACTTGTTAATTGCTTTACTAAAATTTAATTTTGACTGATTAACTGAAACATTGTCATTGTGCTCTAATAGCTACAGAAATCTGATGGATATATTAGGAGCAAGAAATCAGTGTTGCTGTAACAGAATTTGAACATGGATCTAGCTGTCTTCACAGGCAGTTTCATCTGTCTAGTGATGTTGTACTCTTGCTTTTCATATAGGAATTATATTTTCCTTTCACTTCTGAACAAAGCATCAGCTCTAAGCTTCTTTTCTACTGAAAACAAATAGGACCAAGTCTTATTATGGGTTTGAGTTGTTTTTTTTTTAAATGAAGTCGTTGGAAAGATGAAACCGTATGTCATCCCTACCATTACATTACATCTTTACCCTACTGCCTCAGTCTGCCAAATGCTCCTAGTCTCTCATCCACCTGGGTGACAGGAAAATGGAGGGATCAAAATAGTAATTTGCTTAATGGATTCTTCATTATTATTTGAATTTCGATTTCATCATCTGTTAAACAGGAAAGTGTTTGTTTCCTCTTGTGATATGAGGGGAGGGGGAAGAGACTTGAAAAGAGAGAAAAATTGGTAATGAAGCTTAGAATTCAATGACTAAATGATAAAGACTCCTAAACTTTCAGACTTTATGTACATAATATAATAGTTGACTACTAAGAATGTAATAAACAAAATTTCAAGATTAGCAGCCTTTTTCAAAATTAATTCCTCTTACATTATTTACAGCAGCTCTCTTGATCCAAACTATTCATTAGGGGACAATGCTACTTAGAGGGGAACCTGCTCTTCATTGAAACTGTCACATAGGCAGTTTTTTTAATCTCATCGTATGCATCAGATTAAAAAGAACTAGAGCAAGGTGATTCCAACATGTTTCCTGTAATGTAAGGTGTCAATCCTCCTGAAGCTCTGTTACGTTCATGATAGGGAAAACCTAATTAAGACATAGCTGTATTAGGCAAGACATTGCCCATCCCTTTCATGCACACCAGATCTAATCTTACCAGTTTGATGGTAATCTTACCAGACCCTCAGACCAGCCAAAGAGTAGTAATTAAATCATAACATTCATAAGTCAGTCAGATGCCAGTGTGGACTATTTGATGTGAATTAATATTCTTATTACCAATTAGCACTCCCATGGTTTTTGGTATGCAGCCTGCAGTATCATGTTCACTGCCCTATTCTTATGTATTCTGGCATCTAGAACATTTGCAAGTACTAACATTTTGCACATCTACCACGGCTGCCTTTTGAGAACCTGAAAAGCACTTCAAAGGATTAATAAAATTAGTCTCACTATGCCACTAAAAAGAATAAATGTACTCTGGCAGTTCTGCAGATAGAATTTAAATCACCTATGTTATCTCCCCACGGAAAGATATGCAGCTTCTGGGACAGAAGCCCCGTATCCTCCGATTTTCACTTTTGCCTTTGCAATGTGTGATACTTGATGAGAAAGTATGGTTAAGAATAAGCAATGTGCACAAGGCTTGCACTGTTTGCAATTTAAACACATTTTTGTAAACCACAAATGCAAATTTCCACCCTTGCAATCTTCTTCCTTTTGTCCACCCAGAAGGAGAAAGAAAAATCCAGTGCTACTTTTGAAAAATCACAGGTAAACGCAGTCCTTTCTTCTTTGGAGGCACTCGATAAGAACCTTTGATTGACATTTGATTTACTTCTTTCCCCTTTTCCTTTATTGCCCTTTTCTCTCATGAAACAAAGGAGAAAAAAGAGGATGAGTAGGCTGCTGTCATCGAGAGCTACACAGATGCAGCTCTGAACAAGAGCAGGTGTAATTTAAAAAAAAAATAAGCTTAGGAATTGACAGCATGTTTACAGTAAGTATTTCTGTAAGAAATATATACCTGTATCTGTGGGTGGGTATATATCAGGGCAAAATCGGTTCCCAAGTGAGCCTGCCAGTAAACTTTATAGTAAAACAAACTTTATATTAAACTTCCTAAAAACTCCATAAAGAAGTCTGAAGGGCCTTTAACTCACACAACCCAGAGGCTCTGCTAGGATTAAAACAAGAACACGTAACTTCTCAAATAGAGAAAACTTTAGAGTTTTCTAGGGAGAACTGAACAAAAACCACAGTCGCCTCTCAGCTGCCCCCATGCATGGGAGATATCTTCACTGCTTTGCTGGCCTGGCTTGAGCAGCCCTGTCCACAGTGAGCTTTGCCCTGGGACCGGGGGCCCAAGACTGCCTGTGGGGACCAGCTGGCCAGCTACAGTAACCTGGGCTCCCCGCGCAGCCCCCAGATCCCTGCTGCCTCCCCCATCTGCCCCTGGAGAAAGGAGGAGGAGGCTCCTCGCACTGGTGCGGGCTGGCTAGCTCTCCCAAAGGCACTAGTGACCTCCCCCTGCCTCCAGGATGGGCCTTTCTCAAAAGCAGAATAATGCTTGTTTGTTTATATGGACTTTATAAGGACTTTGGTAAAAATTGTTCTGTTTTCTTGAGCAGAAAAGCATCAGTCATCTCACACAACACTCCACGACCTCCTACACTTGATTATTAAATTGGATTTGCTTGGTGACAGTGGTGCAAAGCCGAACTCTCACTGCCTAGTCCAGCCCTGCCACTCATAACACTTCTCAGGTAAGTCTCCTGGGGCTTCTCTTTACATACTGAAGTCCCACTGTCTGAGAAACTATGTCCTCATTCCTGGCATCTTTGATCTCCATTGGTTATCCTTCCAGAGGGAGCATATTCTAGTCGAAGCTGGATGCTTAGGTGTTCTTGACCAGACCAGATCGTTGTCACCTACAAAGTTACTGAAAGTTGTTTCATTCAGACAATTTTGCTCTAGCTTGTCACACAAGGAAAAAGAAAGTTTTGTTTGACTAATAATATAAAATACTGCCACTTACTGCAAGTCACTTGCCTTGGGCTTACAGTTCAATTAATAGTTTATTGGAATGAGCAGGTCCTGTGCCAAGAGACAAGGTCCTGCCCTTTCCTCAACCCCAGCTCGTTTCCCACCTGTATGCAAGCAAGCAGAGTCAAATTAAAATGGGGATCTCACATACAAATAGGTGTGATGGCAGAAGAGAAGGGAGGCTGCTTCTTCTGGCAGCTTGAGATTATACCAAGTTTGAAAAGAGATTAAGCCAGAGAAGCACCAAGTGGCAAAGTGGAAGATCACAAGATTCGGATCTTCTGTCACTGACAAACTGTTTAAGTCACTTCTTCACAGCTCCATACATAGTGTGGTTTTCCCTTTTGTTTTGTTACTTTAAATTAGAAACTTTTGAAAATCCCCCCTCCTCCCCCCAACTGAAGAATAATAATCTACTTGCTAATGAAAAAAATGAGGGAAGTTCACACCTCCTGGGTGGTTTATGACCTTGAGAAAGCCACCCAACAACTCCATGCCTGGGCAACAGAGCATGGCAGACCTGCCAATCTGTGCTATATATACATTGTTGCAGTGACTTTTTTTTTAAAAAACACTCTTAAGAATTTCACGCATATAATAAAGATTGACAAGCATACGATTCATTCTGTAGGTCATCTGCTACACAGATGTATTTTACATTCCTTCTCTGAACAACTTTTTTTGGTTAAAACAAGGTAATTTTGGATTACCAAATTCTATTTTGGATTATCAAGTCTTCTCAGTTCAAATTATAGTGCACGGTATCGATCCCTGATCTTCACATTTATTTATGCTTTCACAGTGTTTTTCACACAACTCTGAAATACAACGAAGAAAGCAGCCATATTCCACCTCTGTGAGAAAACAGCACAGGTCTTTTACAAAACTCTGGATCCTTGCTCACATTCCAAGCATCCACGGTTGAATAGAGCTCAGTAGAGAATCACACAATTCAGAACATCACAAAACATGCCTAAATCTGTTACATGCATGAAGTTTAGAAAAGTGACTTCAAGTTTAATAATCATAGCCTAATAATTATTTAAATAAGCTCTAGCCTAATAATATACGTTGATTTGATTCATGGATGCAAGAGATCTGTTTCCCTAAAATTATGTATTTTTACTTTTCCCAGATAATTCTTGTTTGTCTGCAATTCATTGGATACAGACTTCTTCCAGTCCCCTGACAAGAAAAGTAAAGTAGCAAGTTAAACCAAGTAGGACTACAAGGCATGCAAAAGACAAATCAGAAATGAATTTTTACGTTAGCTAATATGACTTGACGATATGTCCTTTCTCCTAGTGATCATATACTCTGCCCATCTTAATATGTCTCTTAGCTTTTCTCAGCTTATAGGCTTGTTCTTATAATGCTCCCATCTGGCATATAAATAACAGTTGATGCTCCTAAAAAAAATACACAGGAAATTATGCAGATACATTAATGCTTGCTGTATCCTTCTTCAGATGAGGAATTAAATAGTTAACAATACGGACTTTTAAATTGAATTTTAAAATATCAGTGGGCGTCCTCAGTTGACTCTTCATAGTGAGATGATAGCCGTCTTACAAAAAATATTATCCCTACAAGTATATCATTTTGCTAAGGCTGTAACATTGTCATATTCCTAGGTAACTGACTAGGGTATGTACCTTTTTAAAGCTCTTCTGTAGTCATTCTATCTATCAGACTTTTATTCAGTGCTTTTAAATAATTTCACAGCTAGAGTTGCAGCTTAAATAAATGACAGTAATTTCTGTAAGATGTTTCTTTGAAGTATGTTGCGTTACTGCTGTTTTGTTTATACCACCATGATACCTGTAAATACTAATTTTTATGCCAAATGGTTTTAATATCAGAAGTGGCTATCACAATTTGTCAAGAGCACTGAGCGTGTTCCTTTTTGCTGAACAATAGCATAACAAGTGGAGTTGAAACTTCTCTGCAGGAGACTCCTAATAACACCACTGGGGACAAGGCTACACTGTGGCCAAGAAAATCACAGTAAGAAATACAATCGGCTCTCCATAAAAATCCCAACGAGGCCCAGATCCTTACTTTTAAAATTTTAATTGCCCAAAGAGCCAATCTACAAGAAGCTGGTGTGACACAGTAAAATCTCGTAAGATGCTCGCATTTTTCATGACATCTTTTTTCCAATGGCACAAAAGGAATCCTCCCCTCTATGCATACTAGCAGTGTTTCTCTCTCATCATATACTGCATGAGCATTTCTATTTAAAAACAGGATTAACATCAACTGTCACATCACAGACTGTATTTGAACCCTTTTTTAGGTAAAACATTTATAGAGGAGAGATTTGCTGGTGTTAGCCATGTGGTATTTTGTGCAATAATTTTGTTCTGTTACAGTTGATATCACAGAGACAAAACCAAGTCAAGAGGGCGAAATGATGAACATGCTGTTATTTAGGATGAGACGGGGGAAAAAAAACCCAGATGGAAAGAGGCACCTGATAAACTGAACTCATGCAGGGCAAAGAAAGATGGCTTCTGTTGAAAGATGGCTTCTGTTGATTTAACCTAACAATTGGCGAATTCCACTAAACGTCTTGGTTGTAAACATTTTGGTTATGCTGCCAAATGCTCGGTTTTGCTCAACAGTCTAATGCTCCATTAGTCACAGCGTGACAGAATCAGGGTTTTTTTTTCACCCCCATTACACCCATATACCAAGGAATGAAGATGTTACTTGATTCATTTAAAGAAAACTTACTTCCTTAACCCAAAGGACTCATAGGTAACTTCCTTTAATCATTCTTAAGCCTCAGTTGACCCTATGAAAACTACATCTCAACCACAAAAGAAAAAAAAAATTGCTGATAACAGGCCGGTATGGCTGAAGAATAGCACAGCACAGTTTATGTATATTGTGTATCTGAGGGGATATCTTTCCAGTTGAACCCTTTGATGAATTTCCCTGGCAGCACTCTTAAGTTTTGTAATGTAGAAAAGCCAGGTTAGAAGTATCTCTTCTACATTAATTTGCCTTCAGACTAATTTAATGCAAGTACAAAGTACAACATTAGTCACATTGATTAGGGTGGTATTTTTAATTACTACTTCAGTCACTGGTCCAAACTATAGGTCAGTGGTGTCCCATAGTGCACATATTATGCTTTGGAAGGGACCTGGGGAGGCATCATTCCTTCGTTACGCAGAAGTGGTATGGTCCATCTGATGTTATCTGACATCCATCCATCTGTCCATCCATTCACCCATCTTGAATTGGACACCTTTGGCACAACCGACTGCCCAGAAACACTACAACTGCAGGGCTTGGACTCACTTTGGCTCTTGCTGTGTGAAATAACAAGCCCCAAACCCCTGGCCTGCAAGAGCCTACAGAATCACCATACCGAGCTCTTCAAACACATAAAGCAGGCGCTTCGTTTGCTTCTGATCTTTTGTTTGACTAAAGTCACATCATTGTTTCTTGACTACTCGTTTCTCTGCCATTAGGCTCGCTCTGACATGAAATGCTACCTTTGCTTGCAGTCATCTTTCTGACTTTTCTCCTGACAAATCACCTACAGTCAGAGGGATACAAGCACCTGACAAAGTGATCAGCTGCGCTCCCGTTCACAACATCATGTTTAGTTATATTTTTCAGCCTGCCAATACAGCCTGAAGGGATGAAGCTGCTGCAATTGGACAGTCAAATAGCAACCTCTTAGATACATCACGAAAGAACATTTGATGCACTTCAAATCATAATCATAAGCCAATTTAACTTAATCTGTTCCCTGCTGAGGCATGCACTTGCTTAGGTTCTGTTAGTTTTGCCTTTTTGGACCCTTCTGGGAATACTCTTTTAAGCTAACTGTACCACAAAGTTGGCCTGCACTGTTGCTTTGAATGATTCATGGAGGTGTGCAAGACATTCCTACAAACAGGTGAGTAATTATGTTTTCCACAAACCACAAAAAAAGTTTATGAAAATATTAGAGAAGGGATTGAATACAAATGGACACTTACACCTCATCTCCTTGTGGCAGAAGAGTGACTACATTTTTTTAACAAATGCCTGCTATTTATATTTCCACACTTAAAGCCCTTGATGTACAGACTCCCAGAGGGAAACAACATACAACAGAAAAAAAAAAGAAACTCACTTCCATATGACATCGGAAGGACTCTGTAGACACAAAATAATAAAGAACTGTACAAAGGAATATTTAACACTCGACATTTCCCATCAAATAATATGATGCAAACTTGAAAAACAGTTTTTTCAAGCTATCTTTCCATTCCTATAAGCAAAGAATTTTTGGTATTATACAGAGAACTGATGCATCACACAGCACCAATTACTTCTCTGTTTAATGCTATATTGAATTGAAAGTTATCTTAAAACATAGTAAATATTCCTCAGATACCACTTCGTTATTTAAAGAAAAATTATCATTTCCTACACATGATTGTGAATGGGGAGATCTGTTTGCAGAGCAGGCTTGACTCCCCAGTTTGGGTAGCAAAGGAGTTGCAGAATTCTTGTTTTGAGTGGGAAGATTACCCCTCTGAGTAAGACACAGGTCGGTGAGGAATAACTAACAGCTGGAAACTGAAACCAGGAAAAGCAGAATCAGTTCCCCAGTCTGAGACCAGGACAGCATGCAGTATCACCAATACAGTGGAAATACTTCAAGCCTCTTTCTGTGAAAGGAAGATGACAACGCCTCTTCATCCTATTGGAGTGTTATTAGTGTTTGCCAAGAGCCTCGGCACCTCAGAATTAATTTTTATGATGATCAGTCCCCTCAAATTTGCATGCTGAAGACATCTAGATGATACATGAGTAGCATTTATATGATTGCAGTATTGATATATAAAAAAATGACAGTTTCATAACATTTGTTAATTTTTCCCCAATTAATTTCATTTACTCTATGGACCTCTTTCTGTCTAAGAGGTGCATACTGCTTTATAAAATAGATTAACCTCAATAATAATGTTTTAATTTATGGACAGATAATTCTGCATGTTTTTTTCTTGTCATGATAAGGAATTATCATTTTGCTAATAAATTTGCATTCACCCTCACGCATCACTGAGGATAATTATGGAAATCAGACGAAAAGTACTGAAATCAACCATTCTGTGGTTGTAGAGGGAGAGAGGATAAAGATATTCAAAAGAGGAGACCGAAGCAAAAGGCTTAAAGGACTAATAACTTAAAGGCCTGTATATGTTATTAATTCAAAATGTTTATAAGCATGGCAATAAACAGCAAATATACAAACTTGCAATTGAAGGAGTGTCCTCAAGAATATAGCAAAGCATAAAGCAAAATAATGAAGATACTGAGAAGCCACAAGTACCGTTCTGGTCATTTCTAATTATGACAAATACCTCACTGTCACAGCTAAAGCCTTTGCTGCTTATAACTAGGGGTGGGCGAATCAGGTGGCTTATGATCTGCTTGTTTTGTGCTTGTGCAGAGCAGGAGAATGTCTGAAATGTTTGACATTTCCATGGGACGGGAAAACTGTTTCTCATCCAAATTTAATTCTCTATCAATATGACAACTAGAATTCAGGTGGTCAGGTTCGACAAACTCCTTTCCTTTCCACAAAATGCCTCCTCTTAGTGCTGCTCAGTGAGCAGAGCACACTGTGGACAGAGCAGCAAATGCACATCCAGAACTGCTTGCAGAAAGATGCTGGCCTATTGAGCTTGCAAATACAGGAACACTTATTTTATGTCCAAAGAGACTGAAAATTTGATCAAAGAAAACTGACCTATAGCAATCCAAACAATCACGCAGAAACAATAGCAAGTCTACATTATATTCCTAGTTCCCCCCTCAAACAGTATCCTAACTTCATCCTGCTTCACAGTTGCGATTCCAGCATGAAAACAGTATTTAGTATCTTCAAAATTTTTCTCTCATAGTACAAAAAAAATGGTAACGTGTGTGTGCGCGCGCGTGTGTGTGTAAAACTCCTAAATTCTTTAACACCGGCATGCCAAATTAACTACTTTATTTTAAACATTCACTTTTCTTCCTATTTATCTTTTTCATGTTTTTATTGCATCTGTTTTTATAAGATACATAATTATACCCTGCAGATTTTCAGTCAGTGCATGTTTCCAGGGCATTTTAAATTTGATGCAGACACAGCAGCCTGTGAAAGAGGTGAGGCTTCAGATATTTTAGTCAAAGGTAAACAAAAAACTTCAGCAATAGTATTTGTTTGACATTGCTTGTAAAAACTTGATATTTAATTGGCCCTGAAAACAACTCTTTATTCCTCAGATCCAGTCTTCCCTTTGTTCAGTTTTAGATACACCAATTTTTTTCCTGAACCTTACTTCTATTTACTGATTTATTGAAATAAACTGGCTATTTACGCATCTTGTTAGAAGCACCAGAAACAAAGATTTGCTCTGTACAGTCACGTGGAGCATTATGTACTTCTCCCTTTCACATAAATATGAAACTTCACTCTGTTTTGGAAGGATCCTGCCACGTGGAGGGAAAAAATCAATTATGCTCATTCAGTCCTTTCTTGGTTATGGAAGACATCCAGAAATGGAACAATTACAGCAAATGGTAACGTTGATTTCAAGTGATGGACATAGTCAGACACGAGAGGAACAGAACCATTAGGGGATGAAAAGCCTTTTCCAAGGTGCCTTTAATCAAATTATGATTGGGACTATACAAACTGCTGAGAGTAAGTACTACAAGAGTAAAGAACTGGCTGGGAGGGACAGGAGGTCCCCGTCATTCCCAATTCCTTACAAAGAGGAACCGTGCTGCTGACAGTGATGAGCTTTATTATCTGCTGTCTAGGAACTGAACTGAACTACTCAGCGTCAATGGAAAAGGATTTCTCCTATCCCTTTTCAAATCCTCGGTTCTGTACTTAAGGATACCTATCCATTCATTGTCCGTATATCCTGATCCACGATGCCCTTGCTAATCTTAATCCCATCAAAACCTACAATTATTTGGACATAAATGTTCATTGTTCTCTCACAGATCAAAAACTGTTAGGAATTAACTACAAAGCCAGATCCTGTGAAGTGAAATGATCGTTTTATCACAAAGGAAAGCTGCCTTTCATGAGAACAAACAAACACCGAGTTTTACAGATACGGAACTGGGAATCAGGCGCGTCCACAATCTGTCACATAGCTAAAGAGAACTTTTTTCCACTATGCTCTCATTAGCCTTAATTTAATCTCTAAAAGATTAAACTCCTGTTTAAAATGCTAAAATCTATCACAAGGCTACCCATAACAGCGTACAGCTCTTCCCCTCACAGCTGTGTAAGTTTAAAACACTTAGAAAACATTATCCAAATTAAAACTGTGTTATTCCTTCTCATCTACAGCATTCATCCTTGCTTGAAGATATCAAATCTAAGAGAAAAAAAGAAATTTCTTCCTCGGTTCATGTATTCCCTGTGAATTTCTGTCAGGCGATCTGCTGAATATTTTGCTCATTATTCACCTTGTCACAATCAAATGACTAAGTCTTTTTAAGGGCCTTTTCTTCCCCTCCCATTATCAACTCTTTCAACCATGAAGGCAGTGCTCTTTTTTCTTTTGCCCTTCTTTTTTTTTTTAAATGGCAATTTGTAAGTGCATCATATCCACCTCTGTTTATTCAAAAAAGTGTTTAAAGTGTATTACAGTATCTAAAAATTATAATATTTTTGAAAAAGTGTCACAGTTATCTGTAAACTACTTGAAATAGGAATAGCGTTTTCCCATACATGTTCCCCGAGACAACAATGCAACATACCTACAGCCTAGAGACTGTAGCTTTTCGACATTTTAAAAAGGAATAAGTGACCGACACGTTCCACTGTCTCCCTCCCCAAAACCTTTCAGGGCTCTCATTAATCTCTGATAAATGAAGAAGCCTGAACAAAGATTTATCCTACACATGCGATGAGACATAACTTTCCTGGACCACTATTAAGAGCCAGTTCATTCAGCCACATTTAAGAACCCTTCAATAAACAAATAAAAATCTTCTTTTACTTGTCCTATTTTTTAAAAATTTGGGGAAAACAGGCAAAAGACATCTTGATGATTCCTGAACAAATGATGAGGCTTGAAAAGGTCACTTTAAACGTGCAAATATATTTCACTACCAATCATGAGCGTACTGAACTGCACTGGAAGCAAGGAAAAGAGCAGAGAGTAAATGGAATGTAGATGCTATGGCTTAAAATCAGGGTACATCACATTTTTCAGAAATGAGAAACTTACCCCAACAATACAATAACGATGTTATACTTCTAATATTTAAATACACAAAAATAGCTTTAATGTTAGGCAACCATGCACAGGGTTGGTGGGAAGAGCAACAGCATTTGGAAAAGTCCCAGCCAAACATTGTAAGTCACCTAGCTCAGCTGTATCACACACTCAAAGGCTCCCCATAAGCCAGTTTCCTCGGTAAAATGAAGGTAAAATTAAAATTTAAGTCCAGCATAAACATGTGGCTTGCAAGGGAGATTATAACTTACCAAGAGTTATGATCAAGAGTTATGACCAAGGGACAAACTCAAAGGAAAAAAAAGAAAACACCAGGAATACGACAAAAACAAACTACAGCAGAGCAGTATTCATCACATCTCAGTACTTTTCTGCTCTACCAGAGAGGCAGCTGGAGGAAAGGCAGAATATAGCTGGGTTTCTTAAGTGGCACAAGGTATCTGTGTTTCAGCAATTAAATCCTGCTTTTAATTTCAGGTGATTAAGCTTAACAGAATATATCCCACTCTCCTTAATGGCTGTCTAAATTGCTCACCAAAATATCTGTCTCTAAACTCTAGGAGAGCATTAATGAAATCAGTCACTTATTTTTAGTGTCGTACTTTTGAGACATCCAACTTCAAAAGAATTTCAAAATGCCAACCCTGTATTTCCTACAGTAAAGGACTACGTTGGAAAACATGTGGCTGGGTCATTAACATTACTTATTTAGACACTGGGAAAGTTGTTTATATGTGTTTTAATAGAAGAGTCAAGGAACTTTTTAACGGACGTTTTCCATTTGAAAACTTTTATTTGACAAAGCCAAAACTTTTTTTCAAAAATATGTTAAGTTTCCATGCAAGTGTCTTTCAGAGGTTTTCTGGATGGGAAATGCAATCGCTGGCCAGAGAAAGAGAGCGAGAGACCACCTGCTACTGTGAGAATACTCATCTGAGATGTAGAAGACCCATTTTCAAGTCCCCAGTTTGTTTAATTTATTCTAGGAAGAAAGCATCTATTATTCTAACACATACTGGAAACCGAATCATTATTATTAAATAAATTCTTGCATTGCAAACAGTCCTACATTTTAATTATATTGCATGAAATTTATGAAACCACTCCAATTTTATCTCATTTACAATACAACCACAAAAAATACTCTTGGGTTGGAACGGTCTATACGGATTCACATTTTCACCCCTAAAATAATTGATGGGGTTAAAATGGTCAGTACAGATTTACATTTTCACTTCTACAGTAATCGATGCCTCTGACATAATCCACGGCATCCATGAACTGAAGGCACATGTCACGGTAGTCAATGGGCACTGCGCCATTGATTTAAACAGAATTTAACTCTGAACCCTTTGGAATACTTCTGCTCACTAAAAGAATGTTCATCATATTTTCCAAATGCCAATGTCCTGCCCCAGATTTACTTATGACTATCGGTCCCTAGCCAAGGGAAATTAGGAGGATTTACTATCTGTATTGAGATGATTAGGATGAAGAACTTTAAGTGCTCTTACTGGGGATATCAGGATCCCCACGTGGAGCTTCAAGAAAATCCTTTTTCATAGTCCTAGTGATAACATGTTTTCGGCAACCTGTAATGCTACAAGTTTTATGAGTTTTTAATCTTAGATACAGAGTACTCA